>NC_044381.1:64597730-64963431 GCF_006542625.1 Nomascus leucogenys | reverse complement strand
ACTCTTTCTGTAGAAGCTACAATTTAACATTCCGAGCGCTAGGGGCGTATAGTGCAAAAAGAAATATCTCCAAATAAAAACTACACAGAAGCATTCTGTGAAACTTCGTTCTGTTCTGTCCATTCAACTAAGAGAGTTGAAGCTTACTTTCGATAGAGCAGTTCTGAAACACACTTTCTGTAGAAACTGGAAGTGGATATTTTGAGCGCTAAGGGGCCAATAGTGGAAAAAGGAATATCTTCAATTAAGAACTACACAGAAGCATTCTGTGAAACTTCTTTCTGTTCTGTGCATTCAACTAGCAGAGTTGAAGCTTACTCCTGATTGAGCAGTTCTGAAACACTCTTTCTGTAGAAAATGCAACTGGACATTCTGAAAGCTAAGGGGCCTATTGTGGAAAAAGGGTTATCTTCAAATAAAAACTACCCAGAAGCATTCTGTGAAACTTGTTTCTGTTCTGTGCATTCAACTAACAGATTTGAAGCTTACTTTTGATTGAGCAGTTCTGAAACACTCTTTCCGTAGAAACTGCAATTGGACATTTGTAGCTCTAAGGGGCCTATAGGGGAAAAAGGAATGTCTTCAATTAAAAACTACCCAGAAATATTCTGTTAAAGTTGTTTCTGTTCTGTGCATTCAGCTAACAGAGCTGAAGCTTAATTTTGATTGAGCAGTTCTGAAAAACTCTTTCTGTAGAAACTGGAAGTGGACATTCTGAACGCAAAGAGGCCTATAGTGGAAAAAGGGTTGTATTCAAATAAAAACTACACAGAAGCATTCTGTGAAACTTATTTCTGTTGTTTGCATTCAACTCACAGAGTTGAAGCATACTTTTGATTGAGCAGTTCTGAAACACTCTTTCTATAGTAACTGCAAGTTGACATCCCGAGCGCTAAAAGGCCTAGGGTGGAAAAAGGGATATCTTCAAATAAAAACTACTTAGAAGCTTTCTGTGAAACTAATTTCTGTTCTGTGCATTCAACTCACAGAGTTGAAACCTACTTTTGATTGAGCAGTTCTGAAACACACTTTCTGTAGAAACTGGAAGTGGACATTCGGAGCGCTAAGGGGCTTATAGTGGAAAAAGGAATATCTTCAAATAAAAACTACACAGAAGCATTCTGTGAAACTTCAATCTGTTCTGTCCTTTCAACTAACAGAGTTGAAGCCTACTGTTGATTGAGCAGTTCTGAAACACTCCTTCTGTAGAAACTTCAACTTGACATTCCGAGCGCAAAGGGGCCTGCAGTGGAAAAAAGTAATATCTCCAAATAAAAACGACACAGAAGAATTCTGTGAAACTTCTTACTGTACCGTACATTCTACTAACAGAGTTGAAGCTTACATTTGAGAGAGCAGTTCTGAAACACCCTTTCTGTATAAACTGTAACTGGACATTTGGACTGCTAAGGGGCTTACTGTGGAAAAAGTAACGTCTCCGTATAAACACTACACAGAAGCATTCTGTGAAACTTCTCTCTGTTCCGTCCATTCAACTAACAGAGTTGAACTTTACCTTTGATTGAGCAGTTCTGAAACACTCTTACTGTAGAAAGTGCAAGAGGACATTCAGAGCGCTACGGGACCTATAGTGGAAAAAAGGAATATCTTCAATTAAAAAGTACCCACAAGCATTCTGTGAAACTTCTTTCTGTTCTGTGCATTCAACTAGCAGAGCTGAAGCTTTTTTTTGATTGAGCAGTTCTGAAACACCCTTTCTGTATAAAGTGTAAGTGGATATTCCGAGCGCTAAGGGGCCTATAGTGGAAAAAGGAATATCTCTGAATAAAAACTACACAGAAGAATTCTGTGAAACTTCTTTTTGTTCTGTGCATTCAATTAACAGATTTGAAGCTTACTTTTGATTGAGGAGTTCTGAAACACTCTTTCTGTAGAAACCACAAGTGGACACTTTGAACGCTAAGGGGCCTACAGTGGAAAAAGGAATATCTTCGAATAAAAACTACACAGAAGCATTCTGTGAATCTTCTCTCTGTTCTGTCCATTCAACTAACAGAGTTGAAGCTTACAATTGATTGAGCAGCTCTGAAACACACTTTCTATAGAAACAGCAAGTGGACATTCGGAGAGCTAAGGGGCCTATAGTGGAAAAAGGAATATCTTCGAATAAAAACTACACAGAAGCATTCTGTGAAACTTCTCTCTGTTCTGTCCATTCAACTAACAGAGTTGAAGTTTACCTTTGATTGAGCAGTTCTGAAACAATCTTACTGTAGAAAGTGCAAGAGGACATTCAGAGCGCTACGGGACCTATAGTGGAAAAAGGAATATCTTCAATTAAAAAGTACCCAGAAGCATTCTGTGAAATTTCTTTCTGTTCTGTACATTCAACTAGCAGAGCTGAAGCTTTCTTTTGATTGAGCAGTTCTGAAACACCCTTTCTGTATAAAGTGTAAGTGGATATTCCGAGCGCTAAGGGGCCTATAGTGGAAAAAGTAATATCTCTGAATAAAAACTACACAGAAGAATTCTGTGAAACTTCTTTCTGTTCTGTGCATTCAATTAACAGATTTGAAGCTTACTTTTGATTGAGGAGTTCTGAAACACTCTTTCTGTAGAAACCACAAGTGGACACTTTGAACGCTAAGGGGCCTACAGTGGAAAAAGGAATATCTTCGAATAAAAACTACACAGAAGCATTCTGTGAATCTTCTCTCTGTTCTGTCCATTCAACTAACAGAGTTGAACCTTACTATTGATTGAGCAGCTCTGAAACACACTTTCTATAGAAACAGCAAGTGGACATTCGGAGAGCTAAGGGGCCGATAGTGGAAAAAGGAATATCTTCAAATAAAAACTACACAGAAGCATTCTGTAAAACTTCTTTCTGTTCTGTCCATTCAACTAACAGTGTTGTAGCTTACGTTTGATTGAGCAGTTCTGAAACACACTTTTTGTAGAAACTGCAAGTTGACATTCCTATCGCTAAAGGGTCTATAGTGGAAAAAGGTATATCTTCAAATAAAAACTACACAGAAGCATTCTGTGAAACTACTTTCTGTTCTGTGCATTCAACTAACAGAGTTGAAGCTAACTTTTGATAGAGTAGTTCTGAAACACTCTTTCTTTAGAAACTGCAAGTGCACATTTTGAAAGCTAAGGGGCCTAAAGAGGAAAAAGGTATATCTTCAAATAAAAATTACACAGAAGCATTCTGTGAAACTTCTTTCTGTTCTGTGCATTCAACTAACAGAGTTGAAGCCTACTGTTGATTGAGCAGTTCTGAAACACTTTTTCTGTAGAAACTGCAAGTGGACATTCTGCAAGCTAAGGGGCCTATTGTGGAAAAAGGGATATCTTCAAATAATAACTACCCAGAAGCATTCTGTGAAAATTCTTTCTGTTCTCTGCATTCAACTAACAGAGTTGAAGCTTACTTTTGATTGAGCAGTTCTGAAACACTCTTTCTGTAGAAACTGCAAGTGGACATTTGGGGCGCTAAGGGGCCTAGAGTGGAAAAAGGAATATCTTCAATTAAAAACTACCCAGAAGCATTCTGTGAAACTTGTTTCTGTTCTGTGCATTCAACTAACAGTGTTGAAGCTTAGTTTTGATTGAGGAGTTCTGAAACACTCTTTCTGTAAAAACCACAAGTGGACATTGTGAACGCGAAGGGCCCTATAGTGGAAAAAGGAATATTTTCGAATAAAAACTACATAGAAGCATTCTGTGAAACTTCTCTCTGTTCTGTCCATTCCACTAACTGAGTGGAAATTTACTTTTGATTGAGCAGTTCTGAAACACTCTTAGTGTAGAACGTGGAAGTGGATATTCAGAGCGCTAAGGGGCCTATAGTGGAAAAAGGAATATCTTCAAATAAAAACTACACAGAAGCATTCTGTGAAACTTCTTTCTGTTCTCTGCATTTAACTAATATAGTTGAAGCTTACATTTGATTGAGCAGTTCTGAAACACTCTTTGTGTAGAAAGTGGAAGTGGACATTTGGGGCGCTAAGGGGCCTATAGTGGAAAAAGGAATATCTTCAATTAAAAATTACACAGAAGCACTCTGTGAAACTTCTTTCTGTTCTGTCCATTCAACAAACAGAGTTGAAGCTTACTATTGATTGAGCACTTCTGAAACACTCTTTCTGTAGAAACTGCAAGTTGACATTTCGAGTGCCAAAAGGCCTATAGTGGAAAAAGGGATATCTTAAAGTAAAAACAGAAGCATTCTGTGAAACATCTTTCTGTTCCGTGCATTCCACTAACAGAGTTGAAGCTTACATTTGAGTGAGCAGTTCTGAAGCACTGTTTCTGTAGAAACTGCAAATTGACATTCTCAGCGCAAAGGGGCCTATAGTGGAAAAAGTAATATCTCCGAATAAAAATTACAGAGAAGCACTCTGTGAAACTTCTTTCTTTTCCCTGCATTCAAGTAACAGTGTTGAAGCTTAGCGTTGATTGAGCAGTTCTGAAACACTCTTTCTGTAGAAACTGCAAGTGGACAGTCTGAATGTTAAGGGGACTATAGTGGAAAAAGGAATATCTTCAAATAAAAACTACACAAAAGCATTCTGTGAAACTTCGTTCTTTTCCGTCCATTCAACTAACAGAGTTGAAGCTTACTTTCGATTGAGCAGTTCTGAAACACACTTTCTGTAGAAACCGCAAGTGGACATTTGGAGCGCTAAGGGGCCTATAGTGGAAAAAGGGATATCTTCAATTAAAAACTACACAGAAGCATTCTGTGAAAATTCTTCCTGTTCTGTCCATTCAACTAACAGAGTTGCAGCTTACTTTTGATTGAGCAGTTGTGAAACACTCTTTCTGTAGAAACTGCAAGTTGACATTCCTAGCCCTAAATTGCCTATAGTGGAAAAAGTTATATCTTCAAATAAAAACTACACAGAAGCATTCTGTGAAACTACTTTCTGTTCTGTGCATTCAACTAACTGAGTTGAAGCATACTTTTGATAGAGTAGTTCTGAAACACTCTTTCTGTAGAAACTGCAAGTGCACATTCGGAAAGCTAAGGGGCCTATAGAGGAAAAAGGGATATCTTAAAATAAAAACTACACAGAAGCATTCTGTGAAACTTCTTTCTGTTCTGTGCATTCAACTAACAGAGTTGAAGCTTTCTATTGATTGAGCAGTTCTGAAACACTCTTTCTGTAGAAACCAGAAGTGGACATTTTGAAAACTAAGTGGCCTATAGTGGAAAAAGGAATATCTTCGAATAAAAACTACACAGAATCATTCTGTGAATCTTCTCTCTGTTCTGTCCTTTCAACTAACAGAGTTGAAGCTTACTATTGATTGAGCAGCTCTGAAACACACTTTCTGTAGAAACTGCAAATGGACATTCGGAGCGCTAATGGGCCTATAGTGGAAAAAGGACTATTTTCAAATAAAAACTACACAGAAGCATTCTGTGAAACTTCTTTGTGTTCTGTGCATTCAACTAACAGAGTTGAAGCTTACTTTTGATTGAGCAGTTCTGAAACACTCTTTCTGTAGAAACTGCAAGTAGACATTCAGAGCGCTATGGGGCCTACAGTGGAAAAAGGGATATCTTCAAATAAAAACTACACAGAAGCATTCTGTGAAACTTCTTGCTGTTCTGTCCTTTCAACTCACCACTTTGAAGCTTACTTTTGATTGAACAGTTCTGAAACACTCTTTCTGTACAAACTGCAAGTTGACATTTTGAGCGCAAATGGGCCTATAGTGGATAAAGAGTTATCTTCAAATAAAACTACACAGAAGCATTGTGTGAAACTTCTTTCTGTTCTGTGCATTCCACTAAGAGAGTTGAAGCTTACTTTTGATTGAGCAGTTCTGAAACACCCTTTCTGTAGAAACTGCAAGTGGACATTCGGAGCGCTAAGGGGCCTCTAGTGGAAAAAGAAGTATCTCCGAATAAAAACTACACAGAAGCATTCTGTGAGACTTCTTCCTTTTCTGTGCATTCAACTAACAGAGTTGAAGCTTACTTTTGATTGAGCAGTTCTGAAACACTCTCTGTAGAAATTGCATGTTGACATTCCCAGAGCAAAGGGGCCTATAGTGGAAAAAGTAATATCTCCATATAAATTCTACACGGAAGCATTCTGTGGAACTTCTTTCTGTTCTGTGCATTCAACTAACAGAGATGAAGCTTACTTTTGATTGAGCAGTTCTGAAATTCCCTTTCTGTAGAAACTGCAATTGGACATTCGGAGCACTAAGGTGGCCTATAGAGGAAAAAGGAATATCTCCCAATAAAAACTACACCGAAGCATTCTGTGAAACTTGTTTCTGTTCTCTGCATTCAACTAACAGAGTTGAAGTTTACTGCTGATTGAGCAGATCTGAAACACTCTTTCTGTAGAAACTGCAAGTGGACATTCTGAACGCTAAGGGGCCTATACTGGAAAAAGGGTATCTTCAAATAAAAAATGCACAGAAGCATTCTGTGAAACTTCTTTCTGTTCTGTGCATTTAACTAACAGAGTTGAAGCTTTCCTTTGATTGAGCAGTTACGAAAATTTCTTTCTGTAGAAACTGCAAGTGGACATTCTGAGCGCTAAGGGGCCTATAGTGGAAAAAGGAATATCTCCAAATAAAAATTACACAGAAGCATTCTGTGAAACTTCTTTCTGTTCTGTGCATTCACCTCACAGAGTTGAAGCTTACTTTTGATTGAGCAGTTCTGAAAAACTCTTTCTGTAGAACCTGCAAATGAACATTCTGAGCGCTAAGGGGCCTATAGTGGAAAAAGGGATATGTTCAAATAAAAGCTATACGAAAGCATTTTCTGAAACTTCTTTCTGTTCTATGCATTCAACTAACAGAGTTGAAGCTTACCTTTGATTGAGCAGTTCTGAAACACACTTTCTGAAGAAACTGAAAGTTGACATTTCGAGCGCTAAACGTCCTATAGTGGAAAAAGAAATATCTTCAAATAAAAACTACACAGAAGCATTCTGTGAAACTTCTTTCTGTTCCGTGCATTCAACTAACAGAGTTGAAGATTACTTTTGATTGAGCAGTTCAGAAGCACTCTTTCTGTAGAAACTTCAAGTTGACATTCCGAGTACTAAAGGGCCGATAGTGGAAAAACGGATATCCTCAAATAAAAACTACACAGAAGCATTCTGTGAAACTTCTTACTGTTCTGTGCATTCAACTAACAGTGTTGAAGATTACTTTTGATTTAGCAGTTCTGAAACACTCTTTCTGTAGAAATTGCAAGTTGACATTTCGAGCGCTAAGGGTCCTATAGTGGAAAAAGGGATAGCTTCAAATGAAAACTACGCGGAAGCATTCTGTGAAACTTCTTTCTGTTACCTGCATTCAACTAAGAGAGTTGAAGCTTACTTTTGATTGAGCAGTTCTGAAACACACTTTCTGTAGAAACTGCAAGAGAATATTCAGAGCGCTAAAGGGTCTATAGTGGAAAACGGGATATCTTCAAATGAAAACTGCACAGAAGCTTTCTGTGAAACTTGTATCTGTTCTGTCCTTTCAACTAACAGAGTTGAAGCTTACTTTTGTTTGAGCAGTTCAGAAACACTGTTTCTGTAGAAACTGCAAGTGGACACTCCGAGCGCTAAGGGGCCTATAGTGGAAATAGGAATATCTTCAAATAAAAACTACACAGATGCATTCTGTGAAACTTCTTTCTGTTCTGTCCATTCAACTAACAGAGTTGAAGCTTACTTTTGATTGAGCAGTTCTGAGACACTCTTTCTGTAGAAACTGAAAGTTGATATTTCGAGCGCTAAAATTGCTATAGAGGAAAGAGGAATATCTTCAAATAAAAACTACACAGAAGCATTCTGTGAGACTTCTTTCTGTTCTGTGCATTCAACTAACAGAGTTGAAGCTTACTTTTTAAGGAGCAGTTCTGAAACACTCTTTCTGTAGAAACTGCAAGTTCACATTCCGAGCGCTAATGGTCCTAGAGTGGAAATAGGAATATCTCCTAATAAAAACAACACAGAAGCATTCTGTGAAACTTCCTTCTGTTCTTTCCATTCAACTAACACTGTTGAAGCTTACTTTTGATTGAGCAGTTCTGAAACACTCTTTCTGTAGAAACTGCAAGTTTACATTCCAAGCGATAAGGGTCCTATATTGGAAAAAGAAATATCGCCAAATAAAAACTACAGAGAAGCATTCTCTGAAACTGCTTTCTGTTCTGTGAATTCTACTAACAGAGTTGAAGCTTACTTTTGATTGAACTTTTCTGAAACACTCTTTCTGTAGAAACTGCAAGTGGACATCCTGAGCGCTAAGCGGCCCATAGTGGAAAAAGGAATATCTTCAAATAAAAACTACACAGAAGCATTCTGTGAAACTTCTTTCTGTTCTGTGCATTCAACTAACAGTGTTGAATCATACTTTTGATTGAGCAGTTCTGAAACACTTTGTAGAAACTGCAAGTGGACAGTCGGAGCGCTAAGGGGCCTATAGTGGAAAAAGGGATATCTTCAAGTAAAAACCACACAGAAGCACTCTGTGAAACTTCTTTCTGTTCTGTGCATTCAACTTACAGAGTTGAAACTTACTTTTGATTGACCAGTTCTGAAACACTCTGTAGAAACTGCAAGTGGACATTCTGATCGCTAAGGGGCCTATAGAGGAAAAAGGGATATCTTCAAATAAAAACTACACAGAAGCATTCTGTGAAACTTCTTTCTGTTCTGTGCATTCATCAAACAGAACTGAATCTTTGTTTTGATTGAGCAGTTCTTATACACTCTTTCTGTAGAAACTGCAAGTGGACATTCTGAACGCTAAAGGGCCTATAATGGAAAAAGGGATATCTTCAAATAAAAAGTACACAGAACCATTCTGTGAAATTTCTTACTATTCTGTGCATTCAACTTACAGAGTTGAAGCTTACTTTTGTTTGGGCAGTTCTGAAACAATGTTTCTGTAGAAACTGCAAGTTGACATTCCGAGCGCTAAGGAGCCTATTGTGGGAAAAGGAATATCTTCATACAAAAACTACACAGAAGCATTCTGTGAAACTACTTTCTGTTCTGTGAATTCAACTAACACAGTTGAAACTTACTTTTGATTGAGCAGTTCTGAAACACTCTTTCTGTAGAAACTGCAGTTAACAATCCGAGCGCTAAGGGTAGTATAGTGGAAAAAAGAATATATCCAAATAAAAACTACACAGAAACATTCTGTGAAACTTCTTTCTATTCTGTGCATTCAACTAACAGAGTTGAAGCTTACTTTTGATTGAGCAGTTCTGAAACACCCTTTCTGTAGAAACTGAAAGTGGGTATTCTGAGCGCTAAGGGGCCTATAGTGGAAAAAGGAATATCTCCGAAGAAAATCTACACAGAAGCATTCTGTGATACTTACTTCTATTCTGTGCATTCAACTAACACAATTGAAGCTTTGTTTTGATTGAGGAGTTCTGAAACACTCCTTGTGTAGAAACTGCAAGTGGACATTCTGAAGGATAAAGGGCGTATAGTGGAAAAAGGACTATCTTCGAATAAAAACTACACAGAGGCATTCTGTGAAACTTCTTTCTGTTCTGTATATACAACAAACAGGATCGAAGCTTACTTTTGATTGAGCAGTTCTGAAACACTGTTTCTGTAGAAACTGCAAGTTGACATTCGGAATGCTATGATGACTATAGTGGAAAAAGAAATATCTTCAAATAAAAACTACACACAAGCATTCTGTGAAACTTCTTTCTGTTCTGTCAGTTCAACTAACAGAGGTGAAGCTTACTTTTGATTCAGCAGCTCTGAAACACTCTTTCTGTAGAAACTGCAAGTTGACATTCCGAGCGCTAAGGGTCCTATAGTGGTAAAAGGAATATCTCCAAATAAAAACTACACAGAAGCATTTTGTGAAACTTCTTTCTGTTCTGTGCATTCAACAGAGTTGAAGCTTACTTTTGATTGAGCATTTCTGAAGCACTCTTTCTGTAGAAACTGCAAGTGGACATTCTGAGCGCTAAGAGGCCTATAGTGGCAAAAGGAATATCTTCAAATAAAAACCACACAGAAGCATTCTGTGAAACTTCTTTCTGTTCTGTCCATTCAACCAACAGAGTTGAAGCTTCCTTTTGAGTGAGCAGTTCAGAATCACTCTTTCTGCAGAAACTGAAAGTGGACATTCTGAAAGCTAAGGGGCCTATAGTGGAAAAAGGGATATCTTCAAATAAAAATTACACAGAAGCATTCTGTGAAACTTCTTTCCATTCTGTGCATTCCACTAAGAGAGTTGAAGCTCACCTTTGATTGAGCAGTTCTGAAACACCCTTTATGAGGAAACTGCAAGTGGATATTCGGAGTGCTAAGGGGCCTATAGTGGAAAAAGAAATATCTACATATAAAAACTACACAGAAGCATTCTGTGAAACTTCTTTCTGTTCTGTGCATTCAATTAAAAGAGCCGAAACTTCCTTTTGATGGAGCAGTTCTGAAACACTCTTTCTGTAGAAACTGCAAGTTCACATTCCGAGCGCTAAGGGTCGTATAGTGGAAAAAGGAATATCTCCTTATAAAAACTACACAGAAGCATTCTGTGAAACTTCTTTCTGGTCTGTGCATTCAACTAACAGAATTGAAGCTTTCTTTTGATTGGGCAGTTCTGAAACACTCTTTCTGTAGAAACTGCAAGTGGAGAGTCCAACCGCTAAGGGGCCTATAGTGGAAAAAGGGATATCTTCAAATAAAAACTACACAGAAGCACTCTGTGAAACTTCTTTCTGTTCTGTGCATTCAACTTACAGAGTTGAAGCGTACTTTTGATTCAGCAGTTCTGAAATACTCTGTAGATACTGCAAGTGTACACTCGGAAAGCTAAGGGGCCTATAGAGGAAAAAGGGATATCTTCAAATAAAAACTACACAGAAGAATCCTGTGAAACTTCTTTCTGTTCTGTGCATCCAACTAACAGAGGTGAAGCTTTCTTTTGATTGGGCAGTTCTGAAACACTCTTTCTGTAGAAACTGCAAGTGGACATTCTGAACGCTAAAGGGCCTATAATGGCAAAAGAGATATCTTCAAATAAAAACTACACAGAAGCATTCTGTGAAACTTCTTCCTGTTCTGTGCATTCAACTAACAGAGTTGAAGCTTACTTTTGGTTGAGCAGTTCTTCAACACCCTTTTTGTAGGAACGGCAAGTGGACATTCAGAGCGCTTAGGGGCCTATAGTGGAAAAAGGAATATCTCCAAATGAAAACTACACAGAAGCATTCTGTGAAACTTCTTTCTATTCTGTGCATTTAACTAACAGATTTGAAGCTTACTTTTGATTGAGCAGTTTGAAACACTCTTTCTGTAAAAACTGCAAGTTGACATTCCGAGCGCTAAGGGTCCTACCTAGGAAAAAGAAATATCTCCAAATAAAAACTACACAGAATTATTCTGTGAAACTTCTTTCTGTTCTGTGCTTTCAAATAACAGAGTTGAAGCTTACTTTTGTTTAAGCAGTTCTGAAACTCTCTTTCTGTAGAAACTGCAAGGTGACATTCCGAGCGCTAAGCGTCCTAAAGTGGAAAAAGGAATATCTCCAAATAAAAAGTACACGGCAACATTCTGTGAAACTGCTATCTGTTCTGTGCCTTCAACTAACAGAGTTGAGGCTTTCTTTTGATTGAGCAGTTCTGAAACACACTTTCTGTAGAAACTGCAAGTTGACATTCCGCCCGCTAGAGTGCTGTTATTGGAAGAAGGTATATCTTCAAATAAAAACTACACAGAAGCATTCTGTGAAACTTCTTACTGTTCTGTACATTCAACTAACAGTGTTGAAGCTTACTTTTGATTGAGCAGTTCTGAAACAGTCTTTCTGTAGAAACTGCAAGTGGACATTCTGAGCGCTAAAGGGCCTATAGTGGAAAAAGGGATATCTTCAAATAAATACTACACAGAGGCACTGTCTGAAACTTCTTTCTGTTCTGTGCATTCAACTAACAGACTTGAAGCTTACTTTTGATTGAGCAGTTCTGAAAAACTCTGTAGAAACTGCACGTGGACATTCTGAACGCTAAGTGGTCTGTAGAGGAAAAAGGGATATCTTCAAATTAAAACTACACAGAAGCGTTCTGTGAAACATCTTTCTGTTCTGTGCATTCAACTAACGGAGTTGAAGCTTTCTTTTGATTGAGCACTTCTGAAACACTCTTTCTGTAGAAACTGCCAGTGGACATCCTCAAAGCTCAGTGGCCTAAAGAGGAAAAAAGATATCTTCAAATTAAAACTACACAGAAGCGTTCTGTGAAACTTCTTTCTGTTCTGTGCATTCAGCTAACAGAGTTGAAGCTTTCTTTTGATTGAGCAGTTCTGAAACACCCTTTCTGTAGAAACTGGAACTGGACATTCTGAACGCTAAGGGGCCTATAATGGAAAAAGGGATATCTTCAAATAAAAACTACACAGAAGCATTCCGTGAAACTTTTTTCTGTTCCGTGCATTCAACTAATAGAGTAGAAGCTTACTTTTGATTGAGCAGTTCTGAAACACCCTTTCTGTAGAAACTGCAGGTGGACATTCGGAGTGCTAAGGGGACTATAGTGGAAAAAGGAATATCTCCTAATAAAAACTACACAGAAGCATTCTGTGAAACTTCTTTCTGTTCTGTCCATTCAACTCACCGAGTTGAAGCTTACTTTTGATTGAGCAGCTCTTAAACACTCTTTCTGTAGAAACTGCAAGTTGACATTTCGATCGCTAAAGGGAATATAGTGGAAAAAGGGATATCTTCAAATAAAAACTACACAGAATCATTTTGTGAATCTTCTTTCTGTTCTGTGCATTCCACTAGCAGAGTTGAAGCTTACTTTTTATTGAGCATTTCTGAAACACTCTTTCTGTAGAAACTGCAAGGGGACATTAGGAGCGCTAAGGGGCCTATAGAGGAAAAAGGAATATCTCCAAATAAAAACTACCCAGAAGCATTCTGTGAAACATCTTTCAGTTCTGTCCATTCAACTAACAGAGTTGAAACTTCCTTTTGATGGAGCAGTTCTGAAACACCCCTTCTGTAGAAACTGCAAGTTAACATTTCCAGTGCGAAAGGGCCTATAGTAGAAAAAGGGATATCTTGAAATAAAAACTACACAGAAGAATTCTGTGAAACTTCTTTCTGCTCTGTGCATTCAACTAACAGAATTGAAGCTTACTTTTGATTGAGCAGTTCTGAAACACTCTTTCTGTAGAAACTGCAAGTGGACATTCAGAGCGCTAAGGCGCCCATAGAGGAAAAAGGAATATCTCCGAATGAAAACTACACAGAAGCATTCTGTGAAACTTCTTTCTGTTCTGTGCATTCAACTAACAGAGTTGAGGCTTACATTTGATTGAGCAGTTCAGAAACACTCTTTCTGTAGAAAATGTAAGGGGACATTCTGAGAGCTACGGGGACTGTAGTGGAAAAAGGGATATCTTCAAATAAAAACTACACAGAAGCATTCTGTGAAACTTCTTTTTGTTCTGTGCATTCCACTAACAGAGTTGAAACTTTCTTTTGATTGAGCAGTTCTGAAACACTCTTTCTGTAGAAGCTGCAAATGCACATTCTGAACGCTAAGGGGCCTATAGTGGAAAAAGGGATATCTTCAAATAAAAAGTACACAGAAGAATTCTGTGAAACTTCTTTCTGTTCTGTCCATTCAACTAACAGAGTTGAAGCGTACTTTTGATTGAGCAGTTCTGAAACACCCTTTCTGTAGAAACTGGAAGTTGATATTTTGAGCGCTAAAGGCCTATAGTGGAAACAGGGATATCTCCAAATAAAAACTACACAGAAGCATTCAGTGAAACGTCTTTCTGTTCTGTGAATTCAACTAACAGAATTGAAGCTTACTTTTGATTGAGCAGTACTGAAACACCCTTTCTGTAGAAACTGCAAGTGGACATTCAGAGCGCTAAGGGGCCTATAGAGGAAAAAGAAATATCTCCGAATGAAAACTACACAGAAGCATTCTATGAAACTTCTTTCTGTTCTGTGCATTCAACTAACAGAGTTGAAGCTTACATTTGATTGAGCAGTTCAGAAACACTCTTTCTGTAGAAAATGCAAGGGGACATTCTGAGTGCTAAGGGGACTGTAGTGGAAAAAGGGATATCTTCAAATAAAAACTACACAGAAGCATTCTGTTAAACTTCTTTCTGTTCTGTGCATTCCACTAACAGAGTTGAAACTTACTTTTGATTGAGCAGTTCTGAAACACTCTTTCTGCAGAAACTGCAAGTGGACATTCTGAACGCCAAGGGACCTATAGAGGAAAAAGGGATATTTTCAAATAAAAACTATAAAGAAGCATTGTGTGAAACTTCTTTCTGTTCTGCGCACTCGTCTAACAGAGTTGAAGCTTACTTTTGATTGAGCAGTTCTGAAGCACTGTTTCTGTAGAAACTGCAACGTGACACTCCGAGCGCTAAGGGTCCTATACTGGAAAAAGGAATATCTTCAAAGAAAAACTACACAGATGCATTCTGTGAAACTTCCTTCTGTTCTGTCCATTCATCTAACAGAGTTGAAGCTGACTTTTGATTGAGCAGTTCTGAAACACTCTTTCTGTAGAAACTGCAAGTGGACATAATGAACGCTAAGGGGCCTAGAGTGGAAAAAGGAATATGTTCGAATAAAAACTACACAGAAGCATTCTGTGAAACTTCTTTCTGTTCTGTCCATTCAACTCACCGAGTTGAAGCTTACTTTTGATTGAGCAGCTCTTAAACACTCTTTCTGTAGAAACTGCAAGTTGACATATCGATCGCTAAAGGGAATATAGTGGAAAAAGGGATATCTTCAAATAAAAACTACACAGAGTCATTTCGTGAATCTTCTTTCTGTTCTGTGCATTCCACTAGCAGAGTTGAAGCTTACTTTTTATTGAGCATTTCTGAAACACTCTTTCTGTAGAAACTGCAAGGGGACATTCAGAGCGCTAAGGGGCTTATAGAGGAAAAAGGAATATCTCCAAATAAAAACTACACAGAAGCATTCTGTAAAACTTCTTTCTGTTCTATGCATTCAACCAACAGAGTTGTAGGTTAGTTTTGATTGAGCAGTTCTGAAACACTCTTTCTGTGGAAACTGCAAGTGGACATTCCGAGCGCTAAGGGGCATAGTGGGAAAAGGAAATATCTCCGAATAAAAACTACAGAGAAGCATTCTATGAAACTTCTTTCTGTTCTGTGCATTCACCTAACAGAGTTGAAGCTTACTTTTGATTGAGCAGTATTGAAGCACTGTTTCTTTAGAAACTGCAAGTTGACATTCCGAGCTCAAAGGGGCCTATAGTGGAAAAAGGAGTATCTTCAAATAAAAACTACACAGATGCCTTCTGTGAAACTTCTTTCAGTTCTGTCCATTCAACTAACAGAGTTGAAGCTGACTGTTGAATGAGCAGTTTTGAAACACTCTCTCTGTAGTAACTACAAGTTGACGTTTCGAGCGCTAAAGAGCCTATAGTGGAAAATGGTCTATCTTCTAATAAAAACTTCACAGAAGCATTCTGTGAAACTTCTTTCTGTTCTGTGCATTCAACTAACAGAGGTGAAGCTTACTTTTGATTGAGCAGTTCTGAAACACTCTTTCTGTAGAAAGTGGAAGTGGATATTCGGAGCGCTAAGAGGCCTATAGTGGAAAAAGGAATATCTTCAATTAGAAACTAAAAAGAAGCATTCTGTGAAACTTCTTTCTGTTCTGTGCATTCAACTAAGAGAGTTGAAGCGCAGTTTTGATTGAGCAGTTCTGAAACACTCTGTAGAAACAACAAATGGATATTCTTAACGCTAATGGGCCTATAGTGGAAAAAGTGATATCTTCAAATAAAAACTACACAGAACCATTCTGTGAAACTTCTTTCTGTTCTGTAAATTCAACTAACAGAGTTGAAGCTTACATTTGATTGAGCAGTTCTGAAACACCCTGTCTGTAGAAACTGCATCTGGATAATCGGAGCGCTAAGGGTCCTATAGTGGAGAAAGGAATATTTCCAAATAAAAACTACACAGAAGCATTCTGTGAAATTTCTTTTTGTTCTGTGCATTCAACTAACAGAGTTGAAGCACACGTTTGATTGAGCAGCTCTGAAACACACTTTCTGTAGAAACTGCAAGTGGACATACTGAGCGCAAAGAGGCCTATAGTGGAAAAAGGATTATCTTCAAATAAAAACTTCACAGAAGCATTCTGTGAAACTTCTTTCTGTTCTGTGCATTCAACTAACAGAGTTGAAGCTTACTTTTGATTGAGTAGTTCTGAAACACTCTTTCTGTAGAAAGTGGAAGTGGACATAAGGAGTGCTAAGGGGCCAATAGTGGAAAAAGGAATATCTTCAATTAGAAACTAAACAGAAGCATTCTGTGAAACTTCATTCTGTTCTGTGCATTCAACTAACAGAGTTGAAGCGAAGTTTTGATTCAGCAGTTCTGAAACACTCTTTCTGTAGAAACTGCAAGTGGACATTCCGAGCCCTAAGTGGCCTATAGTGGAAAAAGGGATATCTTGAAATAAAAACTACACAAAAGCATTCTGGGAAACTTCATTCTGTTCTGTGCATCCAACTAACAGAGTTGAAGCTTACTTTCGATTGAGCAGTTCTGAAACACTCTTTCTGTAGAAACTGCAAGTGGACATTCGGAACGCTAAGGGGCCTATAGTGAAAAAAGGGATATCTTGAAATAAATACTACACAGAAGCATTCTGTGAAACTTCTTTCTGTTCTGTCCATTCTACTAACAGAGCTGAAGCTTATTTTTGATTGAGCAGTTCTGAAACACTCTTTTTGTAGAAACTGCAAGTTGTCATTCCGAGCGCTAAGGGTCCTATAATGGAAAAAGGAATATCTCCAAATAAAAACTACACAGAAGCATTCTGTGAAACTTCTTACTGTTGTGTGCATTCAACAGAGTTGAAGCTTACTATTGATTGAGCAGTTGTGAAATACTCTTTGTGTAGAAACTGCTAGTTGACCTTCCTAACGCTAAAGGGCCTGTAGTGGAAAAAGATATCTTCAAATAAAAACTACACAGAAGAATTCTGTGAAACTTGTTTCTGTTCCGTTCATTCAACTAACAGAGTTGAAGCTTACTTTTGATTGAGCAGTCCTGAAACACTCTTTCTGTAGAAGCTGCAAGTGGACATTCTGAATGCTAAGGGGCTTATAGAGGAAAAGGGCATATCTTCAAATAAAAACAATACAGAAGCATTCTGTGAAACTTCTTTCTGTTCTGTGCATTCACCTAACAGCGTTGAAGCTTGCTTTTGATTGAGCAGTTCTGAAACACTCTTTCTGTAAAAACTGTAGGTGGACATTCTGAACGGTACGGGGGTTATAGTGGAAAAAGGGATATCTTCAAATAAAAACTACACAGAAGCATTCTGTGAATCTTCTTTCTGTTCTGTGCATTCAAGTAAAAGAGTTGAAGCTTACTTTTGATTGAGCAGTTCTGAAACACTCTTTCTGTAGAAACTGCAGTTGGACATTCTGAGCGCTAAGGGGCCTATAGTGGAAAAAGGGGTACCTTCAAGTAAAAATTACACAGAAGCATTCTGTGAAACTTTTTCTGTTCTGTGCATTCAACTAACGGATTTGAAGCTTACTTTTGATTGAGCAGTTCTGAGACTCTCTTTCTGTAGAAACAGCAAGTGGATATTCTGAACGCTATGTGGCCTGTCTTCAAATAAAAACTACACCAAAGCATTCTGTGAAACTACTTTCTGTTCTGTCCATTCAATTAACAGATTTGAAGCTTACTTTTGATTGAGCAGTTCTGAAACCCTCTTTCCATAGAAAGTGCAAGTTGACATTCCGAGCGCTAAAGGGCCTATGGTGTAAAAAGGGTTTTCCTCAAATAAAAATTACACAGAAGAATTCTGTGGAACTTCTTTCTGTTCCATGCATTCAACTACAGATTTGAAGCTTACTTTTGATTGAGCAGTTCTGAAACACTCCTTCTGTAGAAACTGCAACAGGACATTCCGAACGCTAAGGGGCCTATTGAGGAAAAAGGAATATCCTCAAATAAAAACTACGCAGAAGCTTTCTGTGAAACTTCTTTCTCTTCTGTGCATTCACCTAGCAGAATTGAAGCATACCTTTGATTGAGGAGTTCTGTAACACTCTTTCTGTAGGAACTGCAAGTGGACAATTGGAGCGCTTATGGGCCTACAGTGGAAAAAGGGATATCTGCAAATAAAAACTACACAGAAGCATTCTGTGAAACTTCTTTCTGTTCTGTGCATTCAACTAACAGAGTTGAAGCTTACTTTTGAATCGGCAGCTCTGAAACACCCTTTCTGTAGAAACAGCAAGTGGACATTCGGAGCGCTAAGGGGCCTATAGTGGAAAAAGTAATATCACGAAATAAAAACTACTCAGAAGGATTCTGTGAAACTTCTTCCTGTTCTGTGCATTCAAGTAACAGAGTTGAGCTTACTTTTGATTGAGCAGTTCGGAAACACTCTTTCTGTAGAAACTGCAAGTGGACAATATGAACGCTAAGTTGCCTATCGTGGAAAAAGGAATATCTTCAAATAAAAACTAGACAGAAGCATTCTGTGAAACTTCTTTCTATTCTGTGCATTCAACTAACAGACTTGAAGCTTACTTTTGATTGAGCTGTTCTGAACCACTCTTTCTGTAGAAACGGCAAGTGGACATTCAGAGGGATAAGGGGCCTATAGTGGAAACAGGATCATCTTCAAATAAAAACTACACAGAAGCATTCTGTGAAACTTCTTTCTGTTCTGTCCATTCAACTGAGTTGAAGCTTACTCTTGATTGAGCACTTCTGAAACACTCTTTCTGTAGAAACTGCAAGTGGACACTCTGAACGCTAAGGTGCCTATCGTGGAAAAAGGAATATCTTCAAATAAAAACTAGACAGAAGCATTCTGTGAAACTTCTTTCTATTCTGTGCATTCAACTAACAGATTTGAAGCTTACTTTTGATTGAGCTGTTCTGAAGCACTCTTTCTGTAGAAACGGCAAGTGGACATTCGGAGGGATAAGGGGCCTATAGTGGAAACAGGATCATCTTCAAATAAAAACTACACAGAAGCATTCTGTGAAACTTCTTTCTGTTCTGTCCATTCAACTAACAGACTTGAAGCTTACTCTTGATTGAGCACTTCTGAAACACTCTTTCTGTAGAAACTGCAAGTTGACATTCCGAGCGCTAAGGGTCCTATAGTGGAAAAAGAAATATCTCCAAATAAAAACTACACAGAAGTATTTTGTGAAACTGCTTCCTGTTCTGTGCATTCAACTAACAGAGGTGAAGCTTAGTTTTGATTGACCAGTTCTGAAACACTCTTTCTGTAGAAACTGCAAGTGGACATTCTGAACGCTAAGAGGCCTATAGTGGAAAAAGGAATATCTTTAAATAAAAACTACACAGAAGCATTCTGTGAAACTTCTTTCTGTTCCGTGCATTCAACTAACAAAGTTGAAGCTTACATTTGATTGAGCAGTTCTGAAACACTCTTTCTGTAGAAACTGAAAGAGAATATTCGGAGCGCTAAGGGACCTATAGTGGAAAAGGAATATCGTCAAATGAAAACTACACAGAAGCATCCTGTGAAACTTCTTTCTGTTCTATCCTTTCAACTAACGGAGTTGAAGCTTACTTTTTATTGAGCAGTTCTGAAACACTGTTTCTGAAGGAACTGCAAGTTGGCATTCTGAGCGCTAAGGGGCTTATAGTGGAAAAAGAAATATCTACAAATGAAAACTACACAGATGCATTCTGTGAAACTTATTTCTATTCTATCCATTCAACTAACAGAGTTGAAGCTGTGTTTTGATTGAGCAGTTCTGAAACACTGTTTCTGTATAAACTGCAAGTTAACATTCCGAGCGCTAAGGAACCTATAGTGGAAAAAGTAATGTCTTCAAATAAAAAATACACAGAAGCATTGTGTGAAACTTCTTTCTGTTTTGTCCATTCAATTAGCAGAGCTGAATCGTACTTTTGACTGAGCAGTTCTGAAACACTCTTTCTGTAGAAACTGCTAGCGGACAACCTGAACGCTAAGGGGCCTCTAGTGGAAAAAGGGTTATCTTCAAATAAAAACTATACAGAAGCACTCTGTGAAACTTCTTTCTGATCCGTGCAGTCAACTAACAGAGTTGAAGCGTACTTTCGATTGAAGAGTTCTGAAACACTCTTTGTGTCGAATCTGCAAGTGGACATTCGGAGCACTAAGGGTCCTATAGTGGAAAAAGGGTTACCTTCAAATAAAAACTACACAGAAGCATTCTGTGAAACTTCTTTCTGTTATGTGCATTCATCTTACAGAGATGAAGCCTACTTTTGATTGAGCAGTTCTGAAACACTCTTTCTGTAGAAACTGCAAGTGGACATTCTGAAAGCTAGGGAGCCTATAGAGGAAAAAGGGATATCTTCATATAAAAACTACACAGAAGAATTCTGTGAAACTTCTTTCTGTTCTGTGCATTCAGGTAACAGAGTTGAGGCTGACTTTTGATTGAGCAGCTCTGAAACACTCTTTCTGTAGAAAATGCAAGTTGACATTCTGAGCGCTAAAGGGCCCATATTGGAAAAAGGAATATCTTCAAATGAAAACTACACAGAAGCATTCTGTGAAACTTCTTTCTGTTCTGTGCATTCAACTAACGGAGTTGAAGCTTACTTTTGATGGAGAAGTTCTGAAACACCCTTTCTGTAGAAACTGCAAGTGGACATTCAGAGGGCTACGGGGCCTGTTAAGGAAAAAGGAATATCTCCAAATAAATACTACACAGAAGCATCCTGTGAAACTTCCTACTGTTCCGTGCATTCTTCAAACAGAGTTGAAGCTTACTTTTGATAGAGCAGTTGAGAAACTCCAATTCTGTAGAAACTGCAAGTGGACATTCGGAGCGCTAAAGGGCCCATATTGGAAAAAGGAATATCTTCAAATGAAAACTACACAGAAGCATTCTGTGAAACTTCTTTCTGTTCTGTGCATTCAACTAACGGAGTTGAAGCTTACTTTTGATTGAGCAGTTCTGAAACACTCTTTCTGTAGAAAGTGGAAGTAGACATTCTGAACACTAAGGGGCCTAAAGAGGAAAAAGGGATGTCTTCAAATAAAAACTCCACAGAAGCATTCTGTGAAACTTCTTTCTGTTCTGTGCATTCAAATAACTCTGTTGAAAGTTTCTTTTGATTGAGCAGTTCTGAAACACCCTTTCTGTAGAAACTGCAAGTGGACATTCTGAATGCTAAGGGGCCCATAGTGGAAAAGGGGATATCTTCAAATAAAAACTACCCAGAAGCATTCTGTGAAACTACATTCTGTTCTGTGCATTCAACTAACAGAATTGAAGCTTACATTTCATTGAGCAGTTCTGAAACTGTCTTGCTGTAGAAACTGCATGTTGACATTTGGAGCACTAAGGGGCCTATAGCGGAAAAAGGAATATCTTCAAATACAAACTACACAGAAGCATTCTGTGAAACTTGTTTCTGTTCTATCCATTCAAATAACAGAGTTGAAGCTTACTTTTGATTGAGCAGTTCTGAAACGCTCTTTCTGTAGAAACTGCCAGTTGACATTTTGAGTGCCAAAGGGCCTATAGTGGAAAAAGGGATATCTTCAAATAAAAAATACACAGAAGCATTCTGTGAAACTACTTTCTGTTCTGTGCATTCAACTAACAGATTTGAAGCTTACTTTTGATTGAGCAGTTCTGAAACACTCTTTCTGTAGAAACCACAAGTGGACAATCTGAGGGCTATGGGGCCTGTAGTGGAAAAAGGAATATCTCCAAATAAATACTACACAGAAGCATTCTGTGAAACTTCCTACTGTTCCCTGCATTCTTCAAACAGAGTTGAAGCTTACTTTTGATAGAGCAGTTGACAAACTCCCTTTCTGTAGAAACTGCAAGTGGACATTCGGAGCGCTAAGGGGACTGTAGTGGAAAAGGGAATATCTCCAAATAAAAACTTCACAGAAGCATTCTCTGAAACTTTTATCTGTTGTCTGCATTGAACTAACAGTATTGATTCTTACTGTTGATTGAGCAGTTCTGAAACACTCTTTCTGTAGAAACTGCAAGTGGACATTCTGAACGATAAGGGGCCTATAGTGGAAAAAGGGATATATTCAAATAAAAACTACACAGAAGCATTCTCTTAAACTTCTTTCTGTTCTGTGCATTCAACTAACAGAGTTTAAGATTACTTTTGATTGAGAAGTTCTTTAACACTCTTTCTGTAGAAACTGCAAGTGGACAGTTGGAGCGCTAAGGGGCCTATAGTGGAAAAAGGGATATCTTCAAATAAAAAATACACAGAAGCATTCTGTGAAACTACTTTCAGTTCTGTGCATTCAACTAACAGAGTTGAAGCTTATTTTTGATTGAGCAGTTCTGAAACACTCTTTCTCTAGAAACTGCATGTTGACATTCCGAGCGCTAAGGCTCCTACAGTGGAAAAAGGAATATCTCCAAATAAAAACTACACAGAAGCATTTTGTGAAACTTCTTACTGTTCTGTTCATTCAGCTAACAGAGTTGGAGCTTACTTTTGATTGAGCAGTTCTGAAACACACTTTCTGTAGAAACTGCACGTGAACATTCTGAGCGCTAACGGGCGTATAGAGGAAAAGTTAATATCTTCAAATAAAAACTACACAGAAGCATTCTGTGAAACTTCTTTCTGTTCTGTCCATTGAACTAACAGAGTTGAAGCTTACTTTTGATTGAGCAGCTCTGAAACACAATTTCTGTAGAAACTGCAAGTGGACATTCAGAGCGCTAAGGGGCCTGTAGTGGAAAAAGGGATATATTCAAATAAAAACTACATAGAAGCATTCTGTGAAACTTCTTTCTCTTCTGTGCTTTCAACTAACAAGAGTTGAAGCTTACTTTTGATTGAGCAGTTCTGAAACACTCTTTCTGTAGAAAGTGGAAGTGGACATTCTGAACACTAAGGGGCCTAATGAGGAAAAACGGATATCTTTAAATAAAAACTACACAGAAGCATTCTGTGAAACTTCTTTCTGTTCTGTGTATTCAAATAACAGTGTTGTAACTTTCTTTTGATTGAGCAGTTCTGAAACACTCTTTCTGTAGAAACTGCAAGTGGGCATTCTGAATGCTAAAGGGCCCATAGTGGAAAAGGGGATATCTTCAAATAAAAACTACACAGAAGCATTCTGTGAAACTACATTCTGTTCTGTGCATTCAACTAACAGAGTTGAAGCTTACTTTTGATTGAGTAGTTTGAAACACTCTTTCTGTAGAAACTGCCTGTTGACATTTGGAACACTAAGAGGCCTACAGTGGAAAAAGGAATATCTTCAAATAAAAACTACACAGAAGCATTCTGTGAAACTTGTTTCTGTTCTGTCCATTCAAATAACAGAGTTGAAGCTTACTTTTGATTGAGCAGTTCTGAAACGCTCTTTCTGTATAAACTGCCAGTTGACATTCAGAGTGCCAAAGGGCCTATAGTGGAAAAAG
The DNA here is from genome assembly GCF_006542625.1 of Nomascus leucogenys. Lineage (NCBI taxonomy): Eukaryota > Metazoa > Chordata > Mammalia > Primates > Hylobatidae > Nomascus > Nomascus leucogenys. The sequence goes on along the minus strand of NC_044381.1, from coordinate 64,940,009 downwards.
GCATATCTTCAAATAAAAACTACACAGAAGCATTCTGTGAAACTTCTTTCTGTTCTGTCCATTCAACTAACAGAGCTGAAGCTTATTTTTGATTGAGCAGTTCTGAAACACTCTTTCTGTAGAAACTGTAAGTTGACACTCCGAGCGCTAGGTGTCCTATATTTGAAAAAGGAATATCTCCAAATAAAAACTACACAGAAGCATTTTGTGAAACTTCTTCCTTTTCTGTGCATTCGACTAAGAGAGTTGAATCTTTCTTTTGATTGAGCAGTTCTGAAACACTCTTTCTTTACAAACTGCTAGGGGACATTCTGAGCGCTCAGGGGCCTGTAGTGGAAAAAGGTATATCTTCAAATAAAAACTACACAGAAGCATTCTGTGAAACTTCTTTCTGTTCTGTCCATTCAACTAAGAGAGTTGAAGCTTAGTTTTGATTGAGCACTTCTGAAACACTCTTTCTGTAGAAACTGCAAGTTGACATTTCGAGCGCTAAATGGCCTATAGTGGAAAAAGGGATATATTCAAATAAAAACTGCATAGAAGGATTCTCTGAAACTTCTTTCTGTTCTGTGCATTCAACTAACAGAGTTGAAGCTTACTTTTGATTGAGAAGTTCTGAAACACTGTTTCTGTAGAAACTGCAAGTTGACATTCCGAGTCCTAAGGGGCCAATACTGGAAAAAGGAATACCTTCAAATAAAAACTACACAGATGCATGCTGTGAAACTTCTTTCTGTTCAGTCTATTCAACTAACAGATTTGAAGCTGACTTTTGATTAAGCTGTTCTGAAACACTCTCTCTGTAGAAACTGCAAGTAGACATTTCGAGCGCTAAAGGGCCTATAGAGGAAAAAGGGATATCTTCAAATAAAAACTACATAGAAGCATTCTGTGAAACTTCTTTCTGTTCTGTGCATTCAACTAACAGAGTTGAAGCTATCTTTTGATTGAGCAGTTCTGAAACACTCTTTCTGTAGAACCTGCCAGTGGACATTCTGAACGCTAAAGTTCCTATAGTGGAAAAAGTGATATCTTCAAATAAAAACTACACAGAAGCATTTTGTGAAACTTCTTCCTGTTCTGTGCATTCAACTAACAGTTGAAACTTACTTTTGATGGAGCAGTTCTGAAACACTCTTTCTGTAGAAACTGCAAGGGGACATTCAGAGCGCTATGGGGCCACTAGAGGAAAAAAGAATATCTTCAAATAAAAACTACACAGAAGCATTCTGTGAAACTTCTTTCTGTTCTGTCTATTCAACTAACAGAGTTGAAGCTTACTTTTGATTGAGCAGTTCTGAATCACTCTTTCTGTAGAAACTGCAAGGTGATATATCGAGCGCTAAAGGGCCTATAGTGGAAAAAGGGATACATTCAAATAAAAACCACACAGAAGCATTCTCCGAAAGTCCTTTCTGTTCTTTCCATTCAACTAACAGAGTTGAAGCTGACTTTTGTTTGAGGAGTTCTGAAACACTCTTTCTGTAGAAACTGCAAGTGGACATTCTGAACGCTAAAGGGCCTATAGTGGAAAAAGGGATATGTTCAAATAAAAACTACACAGAAGCATTCTGTGAAACTTCTTTCTGTTCTGTGAATTCAACTAACAGAGTTGAAGCTTACTTTTGATTGAGCAGTTCTGAAACACCCTTTCTGTAGAAACTGCAAGTGGACATTCAGAGCGCTAAGGGGCCTGTAGTGGAAAAAGAAATATCTCCAAAAAAAAACTACACACAAGCATTCTGTGAAACTTCTTTCTGTTCTGTGCATTCAACTAACAGATTTGAAGCTTAGTTTGGATTGAGCAGTTGTGAAACAGTCTTTCTGTAGAAACAGCAATGGACATTCCGAGCGCTAAGGGTCCTATTGTGGAAAAATGATTATCTCCAAATAAAAACTACACAGAAGCATTCTGTGAAACTTCTTTCTATTCTGTGCATTCAAGTAACAGAGTTGAAGCTTACTTTTGATTGAGCTGTTCTGAAAGGCTCTTTCTGTAGAAACTGCAAGGGGACATTCTTAGCTCTAGGGGGCGTATACGGGAAAAAGCACTGTCTCCAAATAGAAACTACACAGAAGCATTCTGTGACACTTTTTGCTGTTCTGTGCATTGAACTCACCGAGTTGAGGCTTACTTTTGATTGAGCAGTTCTGAAACACTCTTTCTGTAGAATCTGCAAGTTGACATTTCGAGTGCTAAAGGGCCTGTAGTGGAAAAAGGGATGTCTTCAAATAAAAACTACACAGAAGCATTCTGTGAAACTTCTTTCTGTTCTGTGCATTCAACTGACAGAGTTGAAGCTTACTTTTGATTGAGCAGTTCTGAAACACTCTTTCTGTAGAAACTGCAAGTGGACATTCTGAAAGCTACGGGGCCTATAGTGGAAAAAGGAATATCTTCGAATAAAAACTACACAGAAGCATTCTGTGAAACTTCTTTCTGTTCTGTCCATTCAACTAACAGAGTCGAAGCTTACCTTTGATTGAGCAGCTCTGAAACACACTTTCTGTAGAAACTGCAAGTTGACATACCTAGCGCTAAAGGGCCTATAGTGGAAAAAGGGATATCTTCAAATAAAAACTACACAGAAGCATTCTGTGAAACTTCTTTCTGTTCTTTGCATTCAACTAACAGAGTTGAAGCTTACTTTTGATTGAGCAGTTCTGAAACACTCTGTAGAAACTGCAAGTTGACATTTCGAGCGCTAAAGGGCCTATAATGGAAAAAGGGATAACTCCGAATAAAAAATACACAGAAGCATTCTGTGAAACTTCTTTCTGTTCTGTGCATTCAACTAACAGAGTTGAAGCTTAATTTTGATTGAGGAGTTCTGAAACACTCTTTCTGTAGAAACTGCAGGTGGACATTCTGAACGCTAAGGGGCCTATAGAGGAAAAAGGAAAGTCTTCAAATAAAAACTACACAGAAGCATTCTGTGAACTTCTTTCTGTTCTGTCCATTCAAATAAGAGAGTTGAAGCTTACTTTTGATTGAGCAGTTCTGAAACACTCTTTCTGTAGAAACTGCAATTGGACATTCTGAACGCTAAGGGGCCTAAAGAAAAAAAAGTGATATCTTCAAAAAACTACCCAGAAGAATTCTGGGAAACTAATTTCAGATCTGTGCATTCAACTAACAGAGTTGAACGTTACTTTTAATTGAGGCGTTTTGAAACACTCTTTCTGTAGAAACTGGAAGTGGACATTCGTAGGGCTAAGAGGCCTACAGTGGAAAAAGGAATAACTTCAAAAAAACTACACAGAATCATTCTGTGAAACTTCTTTGAGATCTGTGCATTCAACTAACAGAGTTGAATCTTACTTTTCATTGAGGAGTTTTGAAACATTCTTTCTGTAGAAATTTCAAGTGGACATTCGGAGGGCTATGAGACCTATACTGGAAAAAGGAATATCTTCAAATAAAAACTACACAGTAGCATTCTGTAAAACTACTTGCTGATCTGTGCATTCAACTAAAAGAGTTGAAACTTACTTTTGATTGAGGAGTTCTGAAATACTCTTTCTGTAGAACCTGCAAGTCGACATTCGGAGAGCTGAGGCGTATTGCAGAAAAAGGAATATCTCCAAATAAAAACTACACGGAAGCATTCTGTGAAACTTCTTTCTGATCTGTGCATTCAACTAACAGAGTTCAACCTTACTTTTGATTGAGGAGTTCCGAAACACTCCTTCTGTTGAAACTGAAAGGGGACATTCAGATCGCAAAGAGGCCTATGATGGAAAAAGGATTATCTTCAAATAAAAACTACACAGAAGCATTCTGGTAAACTTCATTCTCAGCTGTGCATTGAAGTAACAGAGTTGTACCTTACTTTTGATTGAGCAGTTCTGAAACACTCTGTAGAAACTTCAAGTGGACATTCGGAGCACTAAGAGGTCTACTGTGGAAAAAGGAATATCTTCAAATTAAAACTACGCAGAAGCATTCTGCAAAACTTTTTCGATCTGTGCATTCAACTAACAGAGTTGAACCTTACTTTTGATTGATGAGTTCTGAAACACTCTTTCTGTAGAAACTGCAAGTAGACTTTCGGAGCGCAAAGAGGCCTTTAGTGGAAAAAAAGAATATCTCCAAATAAAACTACAGAGAAGCATTCTGTGAAATATTTCTTATCTGTGCATTCAACTAAGAGAGTTGAACTTTACTTTTGATTGAGGAGTTGTGAAACACTCTTTCTGGAGAAACTGCAAGAGGACACTCGGAGCACTTAAAAGGTCTTTAGTGGAAAAAGGAATATCTTCAAATAAAAAATACAGAGAAGCATTCTGTGAAACTTCTCTCTGATCTGTGCATTCAACTAACAGAGTTGAACGTTTCTTTAGATTGAGGAGTTCTGAAACACTCTTTCTGTAGAAACTGCAAGTGGACATTCAGAGCGCTAAGAGGCCTATAGTGGAAAAAAGAATATCTTCAAATAAAAACTACACAGAAGCCTTTTGTGAAACTTCTTCCCCTCTGTGCATTCAACTGACAGAGTTAAACTTCACTTTTGATTTAGGGGTTCTCAAACTCTCTTTCTGTAGAAACTGCAAGTGGACACACGGAGCGCTAGGAGGCCTATAGTGGAAAAAGGAATATCTTAAAATAAAAACTACACAGAAGCATTCTGTGAAACTTCTTTCTGAAATGTGCATTAAACTAACAGAGTTGAACCTTACTTTTGATTGGGGAGTCTTGAAGCACTCTTTCTGTAGAAACTGCAAGTGGACATTCTGAGCGTTTCGAGGCCTATAGTGGAAAAAGTAATAACTTCTAATAAAAACTACCGAGAAGCATTCTGCGAAACTTCTTTCTGATCTGTGCATTCAACTAACAGAGTTGAAGTTTACTTTTGATTGAGGAGTTTGGAAACACTCCTTCTGTTGAAACTGCAAGTGGACATTCTGAGCGCCAAGAAGGCTGTAGTGGAAAAAGGAATATCTTCAAATAAAAACTACAAAGAAGCATTCTGTGAAACTTCATTCTGTGCCGTTCTTTGAAGTAACAGAATTGTACCTTACTTTTTATTGAGGAGGTGTGAAACACTCTTTCTGTAGAAACTGTAAGTGGACATTCAGAGCGCTAAAAGGCCAACTGTGGAAAAACGAATATCTTCAAATTAAAACTACACTGAGGCATTCTGCGAAACTACTTTCTGGTCTGTGCGTTCAACTAACAGAGTTGAAATTTACTTTTGATTGAGGAGTTCTGAAACAGTCTTTCTGTAGAAACTGCAAGTGGATATTCGAAGCGCTAAGAGGCCTATAGTGGAAAAAGGAATATCTTCAGAAAAAAACTACACAGAAGCATTCTGTGAAACTTCCTTCTGATCTGTGCATTCAACTAACAGAGTTGAACCTTACTTTTGATTGAGGAGTGCTGAAACACTCTTTCTGTAGAAACTGCAAGTGGAAATTCGGATCGCTGAGAGGCCTATAGTGGAAAAAGGAATATCATCAAATAAAAACTACACAGAAGCATTCTGTGAAACTTCTTCCTTATCTCTGCATTCAACTAACGGAGATAAACAATACTTTTGATTGAGGAGTTCTGAAAGACTCCTTCTGTAAAAACTGCAAGTGGACATTCGGAGCGCTAAGAGGCCTATAGTGGAAAAAGTAATATCTTAAAATAAAAACTACACAGAAGCATTCTGTGAAACTTCTTTCTGATCTGTGCATTCAACTAACAGAGTTGAACCTTACTTTTGATTGAGTAGCTTTGAAGTACTCTTTCTGCAGAAACTGCAAGTGGACATTCGGAGCGCTTCTAGGCCTTAGTGGAAAAAGGAATAACTTCCAATGAAAACTACAGAGAAGCATTCTGCGAAACTTCTTTATGATCTGTGCATTCAACGATCAGAGTTGAACCTTACTTTTGATTGAGGAGTTCTGAGACACTCTTTCTGTAGAAATTGCAAGTGGACATTTGGAGCGCTTCGAAGCCTATACTGGAAAAAGGAATATCTTCTAGTAAAAACAACACAGAGGCATTCTGCGAAAGTTCTTTATGATTTGTGCATTCAACTAACAGAGTTGAACCTTAATTTTAATTGAAGAGTTCTGAAACACTCTTTCTGTAGAAACTGCAAGTGGACATTCGGAGCACAAGGAGGCCTATAGTGCAAAAAGGAATATCTTCTAACAAAAACTACACAGAAGCATTCTGCAAAATTTTTTGAGATATGTGCATTCAACTAATAGAGTTGGTACTTATTTTTGATTGAGGAGTTCTGAAACACTCTTTCTGTAGAAACTGCAAGTGGACATTCTGAGCGCTAAGTGTCCTAGAGTGGAAAAAGGAATATCTTCAAATAAAAACTACACAGAAGCATTCTGTGAAACTACTTTCTTATTTGTGCATTCAACTAACAGAGTTGAATATTACTTTTGATTGAGGAGTTCTGAAACCCTCTTTCTGTAGAAACTGCTAGGGGACATTCTGATCGCTAAGACACCTAGAGTGGAAAAAGGAATATCTTCAAAGAAAAACTACATGGAAGCATTCTGTGAAACTTCTTCCTTATCTGTGCTTTGAACTAACAGAGTTAAACCTTACTTTTGATTGAGGAGTTCTGAAACACACTTTCTGTAGAAACTGCAGGTGGACATTCGGAGCGCTAAGAGGCCTATAATGGAAAATGGTGTATCTTAAAATAAAAACTACCCAGAAGTATTCTGTGAAACTTCTTTCTGATCTGTGTATGCAACAAACAGAGTTGAACCTTGCTTTTAATTGAGGAGTTCTTCAACATTCTTTCTGTAGAAACTGCAACTGGACGTTCGGAGTGCTCAGAGGCCTATAGTGTAAAAAGGACTATCTTGAAATAAAAACTACACAGAAGCAGTCTGTGAAACTTATTTTTTATCTGTGCATTCAATTATCAGAGTTGAACCTTACTTTTGATTGAGGAGTTTTGCAAACACTGTTTCTGTAGAAACTGCAAGTGGACATTTGGAGAGCTAAGAGACCTATATTGGAAAAAGGAATATGTTTAAATAAAAACTACACAGAACTATTCTGTGAAACTTCTTTCTGACCCGTGCATTCAACTAACAGAGTTGAAGCTTACTTTTTATTGAGGAATTTTGAAACATTCTTTCTGTAGAAACTGCAAGTGGACATTCGGAGCGCTAAGAGACCTATACTGGAAAAAGGAATATCTTCAAATAAAAACTACACAGTAGTATTCTGTGAAACTTCTTTCTGATCTGTGCATTCAACTAATAGATTTGAAACTTACTTTTGATTGAGGAGTTCTGAAACACTCTTTCTGTAGAAACTGGAAGTGGATATTCAGTGCGCTAAGGGGCGTATTGTGGAAAAAGGGTATCTTCAAATAAAAACTACACAGAAGCATTCTGTGAAACTTCATTCTGAGCTGTGCATTGAAGTAACAGAGTTGTACCTTACTTTTGATTTAGGAGTTCTGAAACACTCCGTAGAAACTTCAAGTGGACATTTGGAGCGCTAAGAGGCCTGCTGTGGCAAAACGAATATCTTCAAATAAAAACTACACAGAAGCATTCTGCGAAACTACTTTCTGATCTGTTCATTCAACTAACAGAGTTGAACATTACTTTTGATTGAGGGGTTGCGAAACACTCTTTCTGAAGAAACTGCAAGGGGACATTCGAAGGGCTATGAGGCCTATAGTGGAAAAAGGAATATCTTCAAATAGAAACTACACAGAAGTATTCTGTTAATCTTCCTTTCGATCTGTGCATTCAACTAAAAGTGTTGAACCTTATTTTTCATTGAGGAGTTCTGAAACACTCTTTCTGTAGTAACTGCAAAAGGACATTCGGAGCACTTAAAGGCCATAAGTGGAAAAAGGACTATCTTCAAATAAAAAATGCACAGAAGCATTCTGTGAAACTTCTTTCTGATCTGTGCATTCAACTAACAGATTTGAACCTTACTTTCGATTGAGGTGTTTTGAAACACTCTTTCTGTAGAATCTGCAAGTGGAGATTCGGAGCGCTAAGAGACCTACAGGGGAAAGAGGAATATCTTCAAATAAAAACTACACAGTAGTATTCTGTGAAACATCTTTCTGATCTGTGCATTCAACTAACAGAGTTGAATGTTACTTTTGATTCAGGAGTTCTGAAACACTCCTTCTGTTGAAACTGCAAGTGGACACTCGAAGTGCTAACAGGCCTATAATGGAAAAACAAATATCTTCAAATAAAAACTACACAGAAGCATTCTGTGAAACTTCATTCTGAGTTATGCATTGAAGTAACAGAGTTGTACCTTACTTTTGATTGAGGAGTTCTGAAACACTCTTTCTGTAGAAACTGCAAGTGGCACTCTGAGCGGTAAGAGGCGCATAGAGGAAAAGGAATATCTTCAAATAAAAACTGCACAGAAACATTCTGCGTAAGTTCTTTCTGATCTGTGCATTCAACTAACAGATTTGAACCTTCCTTGGGATTGAGGAGTTCTGAAACACTGTTTCTGTAGAAAATGCAAGTTGACATGCGGAGCGCTTAGAACCCTACAGTGAAAAAAGGAATATCTTCCAATAAAAACTATACAGAAGCATTCTGTGAAACTTCTTTCTCATCTGTGCATTCAACTAACAGAGCTGAACCTTACTTTTGACTGAGGAGCTTTGAAACACTCTTTCTGGAGAAACTGTAAGGGGACATTCGGAGCGCTAACAGGCCGATAGTTCAAAAAGGATTATCTGAAAAAAAGTACACAGAAGCTTTCTGTGAAACTTCTTTCTGATCTGTGCATTCAACTAACAGAGTTGAACCTTACTTTTGATTGAGGACTTCTGAAACACTCTTTCTGAAGAAACTGCAGGTGGACATTTGGAGCGCTACTAGGCCTATAGTGGAAAAAGGAATATCTTCAAATAAAAACTACACAGAAGCATTCTGTGAAACTTCTTTCTGATCTGTGAATTCAACTGACAGAGGTGAACCTTACCTTTTATTGAGGAGTTCTGAAACACTCTTTCTGTAGAAACTGCAAGTGGATATTCGGAGCGCTAAGAGGCCTATAGTGGAAAAAGGAATATCTTCAAATAAAAACTACACATAAGCATGCTGTGAAACTTCATTCTGATCTCTGCATTCAAGTAACAGTGTTGAACCTTACTTTTGATTGAGGAGTTCTGAAACACTCTTTCTGTAGAAACTGCAAGTGGACATTCAGAGCGCTAAGAGGACTACAGTGGAAAAAGGAATATCTTCAAATAAAAACTACACAAAAGCATTCTGTGAAGCTTCTTTCCGATCTGTTCATTCAACTAACAGAGTTGAACCTTACTTTTCATTGAGGAGTCCTCAAACACTCTTTCTGTAGAAACAGCAAGTGGACATTCGGAGCGCTAAGAGGCCTATAGTTGGAAAAGGTATAACTTCCAATAAAAACTACACAGAAGCGTTCTGTAAAACCTCTTTCTGTTTTGTGCATTCAAATAACAGAGTTTCAATTTACTTTTCATTGAAGAGTTCTGAAACACTCTTTCTGTAGAAACTGCATGGGGATATTTGGAGCGCTAAGAGGCCTATTGTGGAAAAAGGAATATCTTCAAATTAAAACTACACAGAAGCATTTTGCGAAACATCTTTCTGATCTGTGCATTCAAGTAACAGTATGGAACCTTACTTTTGATTGAGGAGTTCTGAAACACTCTTTCTGTAGAAACTGGAAGTGGACATACAGAGCGCTAAGAGGCCTGTAGTGGAAAAATGAATATCTTCAAATAAAAACTACACAGAAGTATTCTGTGAAACTTCTTTCTTATCTGTGCATTCAACTAACAGAGTTGAATGTTACTTTTGATTGAGGAGTTCCGAAATGCTCTTTCTTTGGAAACTGCAAGTGGAAATTCGGATCGCTAAGAGGCCTATAGAGGAAGAAGGAATATCTTCAAATAAGAACTACACAGAAGCATTCTGTGAAACTTCTTCCTTGTCTGTGCATTCAACTAACAGAGTTGAACCTTACATTTGATAGAGGAGTTCTGAAACACTCTTTCTGTAGAAACTGCAAGTGGACATTCGGAGTGCTCACTGGCCGATAGTGGAAAAAAGACTATCTTCCAATAAAAACTACACAGAAGCATTCTGAGAAAGTTCTTTCTGATCAGTGCATTCAACTAAAGGAGTTGAATCTTACTTTTGATTGAGGTGTTCTGAAACACTCTTTGTAGAAACTGCAAGTGGACATTCGGAATGCAAAGAGGCCTGGAGTTGAAAAAGGAATATCTTCAAATAAAAACTACACAGAAGCATTCTATGAAACTTCTTTCTTTTCTGTGCATTCAGCTAACAGAGTTGAACCTTACTTTCGATTGAGGAGTTCTGAAACACTCTTTCTGCAGGAACTGCAAGTGGACATTTAGAGTGCTAAGAGGCCTATAGTCGAAAAAGGAATATCTTCAAATGAAAACTACACAGAAGAATTCTGTGAAACTTCTTTCTGTTGTGTGCATTCAAGTAACAGAGTGGAACCTTACTTTTGATTGAAGAGCTCTGAAACATTCTTTCTGAAGAAACTGCGAGTGGACATTCTGAGTGCTAAGAGGCCTACTGTGGGAAAGGAATATCTTCCAATAAAAACTACACAGAAACATTCTGGGAAACAACTTTCTGATCTGCGTATTCAACTAACAGAGTTGAACCTTACTTTTGAGTGAGGTGTTTTGAAGCACTCTTTCTGTAGAAACTGCAAATGGACAGTCAGAGCGCTAAGAGGCCTTTAGTGGAAAAAGGAATACCTTCAAATAAAAAGTACACGGAAGCATGCTGTGAAACTTCTTTCTGTTCTGTGCATTCAACAAAGAGAGTTGAACTTTTCTTTTGATTGAGGAGTTTTGAAACACTCTTTCTGTACAAACTGCAAGTGGACATTCAGAGTGCTTGGAGGCCGATAGCGGAAAAAGGACTATCTTGAAATAAAAACTACACAGAAGCATTCTGTGAAAGTTCTCTCTGATCTGTGAATTCAAATAACAGAGATGAACCTTACTTTTGATTGAGGAGTTCTGAAACACTCTAACTGTAGAAACTGCAAGTGGACATTCCTAGCGCTAAGAGGCCTATCGTGGAAAAAGGAATATCTTCAAATAAAAACTACACAGAAGCATTCTGTGAAACTTCTTTCTGTTCCGTGCATTCAACTAACAGAGTTTCACCTTAGTTTTGATGGAAGAGTTCTGAAACACTCTTTCTGTAGAAACTGCAAGGGGACATACGCCCCTCTAAGAGGCCTATTGTGGAAAAAGGACTATCCCCAAATTAAAACTACACAGAAGCATTCTGGGAAACTTCTTTGTGATCTGTGCATTCAACTAACAGTGTTGACCCTTACTTTTGATTGAGGAGTTCTTAAACGCTCTTTCTGTAGAAACTTCAAGTGGACATTCGGAACGCAAAGAAGCCTACAGTCCTTAAAGGAATATTTTCTAACAAAAAGTACACAGAAACACTGTGCGAAACTTCTTTCTGATCTGTGCATTCAACTAACAGAGTTGAACCTTTCTTTGATTGAGGAGTTCTGAAACTCTCTCTCTGTAGAAACTGCAAGTGGACATTCGGAGTGCTCAGAGGCCTATAGTGGAAAAAGGACTATCTTGAAATAAAAACTACACAGAAGCATTCTGTGAAACTTCTTTCTGATCTGTGCATTAAACTAACAGAGTTGAACCTTACTTTTGATTGAGGAGTTGTGAAACACTGTTTCTGTAGAAACTCCAAGTTTACATTCGGTGCGCTGAGAAGCCTATAGTGAAAAAAGTGATATCTTCCAATAAAAACTACACAGAAGCATTCTGTGAATCTTCTTTCTGATGTGCGCATTCAACTAACAGAGTTGAACCTTACTTTTGACTGAGGAGTTTTGAACACTCTTTCTGGAGAAACTGCAGGTAGACATTCTGAGGCTAAGAGGCCTCTATTGCAAAAAGGAATATCTGCAAATAAAAACTACACAGAAGCATTCTGTGAAACTTCTGTCTGATATGTGCATTCAACTAACAGAGTTGAACGTAACTTTTGATTGAGGAGTTCTGAAACACTCTTTCTGTAGAAACTGCAAGTGAAAATTCGGAGCGCTAAGAGGCGTATTGTGGAAAAAGGAATATCTTCAAATAAAAACTACACAGAAGCACTCTGTGAAACTTCTTTCTGATCTGTGCATTCAACTGACAGAGTTGAACTTTACTTCTGAGTGAGGAATTCTGAAACACTCTTTCTGTAGAAACTGCAAGTGGACATTAGGAGCAATTAAAGGCCTATAGGGGAAAAAGGAATATCTTCAAATAAAAACTACACAGAAGCATTCTGTGAAACTTCTTTCTGATCTGTGCATTCAACTAACAGAGTTGAATCTTGCTTTTGATTGAGGAGTTCTGAAACACTCTTTCTGTGGAAACTGCAGGTGGATATTTGGAGTGCTCGGAGGCCTGCAGTGGAAAAAGGACTATCTTGAAATAGAAACTACACAGAAGCATTCTGTGAAACCTCTTTCTGATCTGTGCATTCAACTAACAGAGTTGAACCTTAATTTTGATTGAGGAGTTTTCAAGCAATGTTTCTGTAGAAACTGCAAGTGGACATTTGGAGCGCTAAGAGACTTATAGTGGAAAAAGGAATATCTTCAAATAAAAACTACACAGAATCATTCTGGGAAACTTCCTTCTGATCTGTGCATTCAACAAACAGAGTTGAAACTTACTTTTGATTGAGGAATTTTGAAACTTTCTTTCTGTAGAAACTGCAAGTGGACATTCGGAGCGCTAAGAGACCTATAGTGGAAAAAGGAATATCTTCAAATGAAAAGTTCACAGTAGAATTTTGTGAAACATCTTTGTGTTCTGTGCATTCAACTAATATAGTAGAAACATACTTTTGATTGAGGAGTTCTGAAACACTCTTTCTGTAGAAACTGCAAGTGGACATTCGGAGCGCTAAGAGGCGTATTGTGGAAAAAGGAATATCTTCAAATAAAAACTACACAGAAACATTCTGTGAAACTTCTTTCTGATCTGTGCATTCAACTAACATTTTTGAACCTTACTTTTGATTGAGGAGTTCGGAAACACTCCTTCTGTTGAAACTGCAAGGGGACAATCGGAGCCCTAAGAGGCCTATAATGGAAAAAGGAATATCTTCAAATAAAAACTACACAGAAGCATTCTGTGAAACATCATTCTGAGCTGTGCATTGAAGTAACAGAGTTGTACCTTAGTTTTGATTGAGGAGTTCATAAACACACTGTAGAAACTTCAAGTGGACATTCGGAATGCAAAGAGGCCTACTGTGGAAAAAGGTATATTTTCAAATTAAAACTACACAGAAGCATTCTGGGAAACTAATTTCGGATCTGTGCATTCAACTAACATAGTTGATCCTTACTTTTGATTGAGGAGTTCTGAACCATTCTTTCTGTAGAAACTGCAAGTAGACCTTCGGAGCGCAAAGAGGCCCTTAGTGGAAAAATGAATATCTTCAAATAAAAACTACACAGAAGCATTCTGTGAATCTTCTTTCTGATCTGTGCATTCAACTAACAGAGTTGAACTTCACTTTTGATTGAGGAGTTCTGAAACACTCCTTCTGTAGAAACTGCAAGAGGACATTCGGAGCACTTAAAGGCCTTTGGTGGAAAAAGAATATCTTCAAATAAAAATACACAGAAGCATTCTGTGAAAGTTCTTTCTGATCTGTGCATTCAACTAACAGAGTTGAACCTTACTTTTGATTGAGGAGTTCTGAAACACTCTCTCTGTAGAAACTGCAAGTGGACATTCGGAGTGCTCAGAGACCTATAGTGGAAAAAGGACTGTATTGAAATAAAAACTACACAGAATCAGTCTGTGAAACTTCTTTCTGATCTGTGCATTCAACTAACAGAGCTGAACTTTACTTTTGTGTGAGGAGTTCTGAAACTCTCTTTCTGTAGAAACTGCAAGTGGACATTCGGTGCAATTAAAGGCCTAGAGTGGACAAAGGACTCTCTTGAAATAAAACCTACACAGAATCATTCTGTGAAACTTCTTTCTGATCTGTGCATTCAACAAACAGAGTTGAAGCTTACTTTTGATTGAGGAGGTCTGAAACACTCTTTCTGTGGAAACCGCAAGTGGAAACTCGGAGCGCTAAGAGGCCTATAGTGGAAAAAGGAATATCTTCAAATAAAAACTACACAGAAGCATTCTGTGAAACTCCTTTCTGATCTGTGCTTTCAACTAACAGAGTTGAACCTTACTTTTGATTGAGGTGTTCTGAAACACTCTTTTTGTAGAAACTGCAAGTGCATATTCGGAGCGCTAAGAGACCTAGAGTGGAAAAAGGAATATCTTCAAACAAAAACTACACAGAAGCATTCTGTGAAACTTCTTTCTGATCTGTGCATTCAACTAACAGTGTTGAACCTTACTTTTCATTGAGGAGTTTCGAAGCACTCTTTCTGTAGAAACTGCAAGTGGACATTTGGTGCGCTAACAGGCCTACAGTGGAAGAAGGTATATCTTCTAATAAAAACTACACAGAAGCATTCTTCAAAACTTCTTTCAATCTGTGCATGCAACTAACAGAGTTGAACCTTTCTTTTGATTGATGAGTTCCGATACACTCTTTCTGTAGAAACTGCAAGTGGACATTCGAAGGGCTATGAGGCCTATAGTGGAAAAAGGAATATCTTCAAATAAAAACTACACAGAAGCATTCTGTTAATCTTCTTTCTGATCTGTGCGTTCAACTAATAGGGTTGAACTTTACTTTTCATTGAGGAGTTCTGAAGCACTCTTTCTATAGAAACTGCAAGTGGACATTCGGAGCGCTAAGAGGCCTATAGAGGAAAAAGGTATATCTTCAAATAAAAACTACACAGAAGCATTCTGTGAAACTTCTTTCTGATCTGTGCATTCAACTAACAGAGTTGAACCTTACTTTTCATTGAGGAGTTTCAAAGCACTCTTTCTGTGGAAACTGCAAGTGGACATTCAGAGCGCTAAAAGGCCTATAGTGGTAAAAGGTATATCTTCAAATAAAAACCGCACAGAAGCATTCTGTGAAACTTCTTTCTGATCTGTGCATTCAACTAACAGAGTTGAACCTTACTTTTCATTGAGGAGTTTCGAAGCACTCTTTCTGTAGAAACTGCAAGTGGACATTCGGTGCGCTAACAGGCCTACAGTGGAAAAAGGTATATCTTCTAATAAAAACTACACAGAAGCATTCTGCAAAACTTCTTTCAATCTGTGCATTCAACTAACAGAGTTGAACCTTACTTTTGATTGATGAGTTCCGAAACACTCTTTCCGTAGAAACTGCAAAAAGACATTCGGATCACAAAGGGGCCTTCAGTGGAAAAACGAATATCTTCAAATATTAACTACACAGAAGCATTCTGTGAAACTTCTTTCTGATCTGTGCATTCAACTAACAGAGTTGAAATTTACTTTTGAGTGAGGAATTGTGAAACACTCTTTCTGTATTAACTGCAGGTGTACATTAGGATCCCTAAGAGGCCAATAGTAGAAAAAGGAATATCTTCAAATAAAAACTACACAGAAGCATTCTGTGAAACTTCTTTCTGATCTGTGCATTCAACTAACGGTGTTCAACGTTATTTTGATTGAGGAGTTTTGAAACACCCTTTCTGTACAAACTGCAAGTGCACATTCAGAGCGCTCAGAGGCCTATAGTGGAAAAAGGAATATCCTGAAATAAACACCACACAGAAGCATTCTGTGAAACTTCATTCTGATCTGTGCATTCAAGTAACAGAGTTGTACCTTACTGTTGATTGAGGAGTTCTGAAATACTCTTTTTGTAGAAACTGCCAGTGGACATTCAGAGCGTTAAGAGGCCTACTGTTTAAAAACGAATATCTTCAAATTAAAGCTACACAGAAGCATTCTGCGAAGCTGCTTTCTGATCTGTGCATTCACCTAACAGATTTGAACCTTACTTTTGAATGAGGAGTTCCGAAACACTTTCTGTAGAAATTGCAAGTGGACTTTCGAAGCACTAAGAGGCCCTTAGTGGAAAAAGGAATATCTTCAAATAAAAACTACACAGAAGCATTCTGTGAAACTACTTTCTGATCTCTGCATTCAACTAACAGAGTTGAACCTTAGTTTAGATTGAGGAGTTCTGAAACACTCTTTCTGTAGAAACTGCAAGTGGACATTCGGAGCGCTAATAGGCCTATAGTGGAAAAAGGTATATCTTCAAATAAAAACTACACAGAAGCATTCAGTGAAACTGCCTTCTAATCTGTGCACTGAACTAACAGAGTTGAACCTTAGTTTAGATTGAGGAGTTCTGAAACACTCTTTCTGTAGAAACTGGATTGCACATTCGGAGCGCTTAGAGGCTTACAGTGGAAAAACGAATATCTCCAAATTAAAACTACACAGAAGCATTCTGGGAAAGTAATTTCAGATCTGTGCATTCAACTAACAGAGTTGAACCTTATTTTTGATTGAGGAGTTCTGAAACACTCTCTCTGTAGAAACTGCAAGTGGACAATCGGAGTGCTCACAGACCTATAGTGGAAAAAGGACTATCTTGAAATAAAAACTACACAGAATCATTCTGTGAAACTTCTTTCATATCTGTTCATTCAACTGACAGAGTTGAACCTTACTTTTGATTGAGGAGTTTTGAAACACTCTTTCTGGAGAAACTGCAAGTGGACATTCGGAGTGCTAAGAGGCCTATAGTGCAAAAAGGAATATCTGCAAATAAAAACTTCTCAGAAGCATTCTGCGAAACTTCTTTCTGATCTGTGCATTCAACTAACAGAGTTGAACCTTACTTTTGATTGAGGAGTTCTTAAACACTCTTTCTGTAGAAACTGCAAGTGCACATTCGGATCGCTAAGGGGCCTATAGTGGAAAAGGAATATCTTCAAATAGAAACTACACAGAAGCATTCTGTGAAACTTAATCCTTATCTGTGCATTCAACTAACAGAGTTCAACCTTACTTTTGATTGAGAAGTTCTGAACCGCTCTTTCTGTAGAAACTCCAAGTGGACATTAGGAGCGGTAAGAGGCCTAAATTGGACAAAGGAAGATCTTAAAATAAAAACTACACAGAAGCATTCTGTGTAACTTCTTTCTGATCTCTGCATTCAACAAACTGAGTTAAACGTTTCTTTTGATGGAGGAGTTTTGAAACTCCCTTTCTGTAGAAACTGCAAGTGGACATTCGGAGCACTTAGAGGCCTATAGTGGAGAAAGGAATATCTTCTAAGAAAAACTACACAGAAGCATTGTGGAAAACTTCTTTCTGATCTGTGCATTCGCCTACAGAGTTGAACCTCACTTTTGATTTAGGAGTTCTGAAACGCTCTTTCTGTAGAAACTGCAAGTGGACGTTCAGAGCGCTAAGAGGCCTATATTGGAAAACGGAATATCTTTAAATAAAAAGTACACAGAAGCATTCTGTGAAACTTCTTTCTGATCTGTGCATTCAACTAACAGAATTGAACCTTACTTTTGATTGAGGAGTTCTGAAACACTCTTTCTGTGGATACTGCAATTGCACATTCGGCGCACTTAGACACCTATAGTGGAAAAAGGAATATCTTCAAATAAAAAGTACACAGAAGCATTCTGTGAAACTTGTCTCTGATGTGTGCATTCAACTAACAGAGTTGAACCTTACTTTTGTTTGAGGAGTTCTGAAACACTCTTTCTGTAGAAACTGCAAGTGGACATTCAGAGCGCTATGAGGCCTATATTGGAAAAAGGAATATCTTCAAATAAAAACCACACAGAATCATTCTGCGAAACATCGTTCTGATCTGTGCATTCAACTAACAGAGTTGAACCTTACTTTTGATTGAGGAGTTTTGAAACACTCTTTCTGTAGAAACTGCAAGTGGACATTCGGAGCGCTCAGAGGCCTATAGTGGAAAAAGGAATAACTTGATATAAAAACTACACAGAAGCATTCTGTGAAATTTCTTTCTGATCTGAGCATTCAACTAAGAGAGTTGAACCTGACTTTTGATTGAGGAGTTTTGAAACACTCTTTCTGTAGAAACTGCAAGTGGACAATCGAAGCGCTAAGAGGCCTATAGTGGAAAAAAAAAATGTCTTCAAATAAAAGCTACACAGAAGCATTCTGTGAAACTTCTTTCTGATCTGTGCATTCAACTAACAGAGTTGAACCTTACTTTTGATTGAGGAGTTCTTATACACTCTTTCTGTAGAAACTGCAAGTGGACATTCAGAGCGCTAAGAGGCCTATAGTGGAAAAAGGTATATTTTCCAATAAAAACTACACAGAAGCATTCTGTGAAACTTCTTTCTGATCTGTGCATTCAAGTAACAGAGATTAACCTTACTTTTGATTGAGGAGTTCTGAAACACTCTTTCTGTAGATACTGCCAGTGCACATTCAGAGTGCTTAGAGGCCTATAGTGGAAAAAGGAATATCTTCAAATAAAAACTTAACAGAAGCATTCTGCGAAACTTCCTTCTGATCTGTGCATTCACCTAACAGACTTGAACCTCACTTTTGATTGAGGAGTTCAGAAACACTCTTTCTGTAGAAACTGCAAGTGGACATTCGGAGCAATAAGAGGACTATAGTGGAAAAAAGAATATCTTCAAATAAAAACTACACAGAAGCATTCTGTGAATCTACTTTCTGATCTGTGCTGTCAACACACAGAGTTGAACCTTACTTTTGATTGAGGAGTTCTGATACACTCTTTCTGTAGAAACTGCAAGAGGACATTCGAAGCCCTAAGAGGCCTATAGTGGAGAAAGGAATATCTTCAAATTAAAACAACACAGAAGCTTTCTGTGAAACGTCTTTCTGATCTGTGCATTCAACTAACAGATTTGAACCTTTCTTTTGACTGAGGAGTTGTGAAGCACTCCTTCTGTAGAAACTGCAAGTGGACATTAAGAGAGCTAAGAGGCCTATAGTGGAAAAAGGAATATCCTCAAATGAAAACTACACAGAAGCATTCTGTGAAACTGCTTTCTGATCTGTGCATTCAACTAACAGGTTTAAAACTTACTTTTGATTTAGGAATTCTGAAACACTCTTTCTGTAGAAACTGGCAGTGGATATTCAGAGTGCTAAGAGGCCTATTGTGGAAAAAGGAGTATCTTCAAATAAAAACGACACAGAAGCGTTCTGTGAAACTTCTTTCTGATCTTGCATTCAACTAACAGAGTTGAAGATTACTTTTGATTGAGGAGTTTTGAAACACTCTGTAGAAACTGCAAGTGGACATTCAGAGCGCTAAGAGGCCTATAGTGGAAAAAGGTATGTCTTCTAATAAAAACAACACAGAACCATTCTGTGAAACTTCTTTGTGATCTGTGCATTAAACTAAGAGTGTTGGACCTTTCTTTAGATTGAGGAGTTCTGAAACACTCTTTCTGTAGAAACTGCAAGTGGACATTTGGAGCGCTAAGAGGCCTATTGTGGAAAAAGGAATATCTTCAAATAAAAACTACACAGAAGCAATCTGTGAAACTTCTTTCTGATCTGTGCATTCAACGAGCAGAGTTGAACCTTACTTTTGATTGAGGAATTTTGAAACACTCTTTCTGTGGAAACCGCAAGTGGACATTTGGAGAGCTATGAGGCCTATCGTGGATAAAGGAATATCTTCAAATAAAAACTCCACAGAAGCATTCTGTGAAACTTCATTCTGATCTGTGCATTCAACTAACAGAATTGAACCTTCCTTTTGATGGAGGAGTTTTGAAACACTCTTTCTGTAGAAACTGCAAGTGGACATTTGGAGCGCTATGAGGCCTATCGCGGAAAAAGGAATATCTTCCAATAAAAACTGCACTGAAGAATTCTCTGAAACTTCTTTCTGATCTGTGCTTTGAACTAACAGAGTTGAAACTGACTTTTGGTTGAGGAATTTTGAAACACTCTTTCTGTAGAAACTGCAAGTGGACATTTGGAGCGCTATGAGGCCTATCGCGGAAAAAGGAATATCTTCAAATGAAAACTGCACAGAAGCATTCTGTGAAACTTCTTTCTGATCTGCGCATTCAAGTAATAGAGTTGAACCTTACCTTTGATTGAGGAGTTTTGAAAAACTCTTTCTGTAGAAACTGCTAGTGGACTTCTGGAGCGCTATGAGGCCTATCGTGGAATATGGAATGTCTTCAAATAAAAACTACACAGAAGCTTTCTGTGAAAATACTTCCTGACCTGTTCGTTCAACTAACAGAGTTGAACCATACTTTTAATTGAGGAGTTTTGAAACACTCCTTCTATATAAACTGCAAGAGGACTTTTGGAGCGCTATGAGGCCTATTGTGGAAAATGGAATATCTTCATATAAAAAGTACACAGAAGCATTCTGTGAAACTTCTTTCAGATCTGTGCGTTCAACTAACAGAGTTGAACCTTACTTTTGATTGAGGAGTTTTGAAACACTCTTTGTGTAGAAACTGCAAGTGGACACTTGGACAGCTATGAGGCCTATCGTGGAAAAGGGAATATCTTCAATTAAAAACTACACAGAAGCATTCTGTGAAACTTCTTTCTGATCTGTGCGTTCAACTAACGGAGTTGAACATTACTTTTTTTTTTTAATTTTTTATTTTTTTATTTATTATACTTTAGCGTTTTAGGGTACATGTGCACAATGTGCAGGTTTGTTACATATGTATCCATGTGCCATGTTGATTTCCTGCACCCATTAACTCGTCATTTAGCATTAGGTGTATCTCCTAATGCTGTCCCTCCCCCCTCCCCCCACCCCACAACAGTCCCCGGAGTGTGATGTTCCCCTTCCTGTGTCCATGAGTTCTCATTGTTCAATTCCCACCTATGAGAGAGAACATGCGGTGTTTGGTTTTTTGTCCTTGCGATAGTTTACTGAGAATGATGTTTTCCAGTTTCATCCATGTCCCTACAAAGGACACGAACTCATCATTTTTTATGGCTGCATAGTATTCCATGGTGTATATGTGCCACATTTTCTTAATCCAGTCTATCGTTGTTGGACATTTCGGTTGGTTCCAACTCTTTGCTATTGTGAATAGTGCTGCAATAAACATACGTGTGCATGTGTCTTTATAGCAGCATGATTTATAGTCCTTTGGGTATATACCCAGTAATGGGATGGCTGGGTCAAATGGTATTTCTAGTTCGAGATCCATGAGGAATCGCCACACTGACTTCCACAATGGTTGAACTAGTTTACAGTCCCACCAACAGTGTAAAAGTGTTCCTATTTCTCCACATCCTCTCCAGCACCTGTTGTTTCCTGATTTTTTAATGATGGCCATTCTAACTGGTGTGAGATGGTATCTCACTGTGGTTTTGATTTGCATTTCTCTGATGGCCAGTGATGATGAGCATTTCTTCATGTGTTTTCTGGCTGCATAAATGTCTTCTTTTGAGAAGTGTCTGTTCATGTCCTCTGCCCACTTTTTGATGGGGTTGTTTGTTTTTTTCTTGTAAATTTGTTTGAGTTCATTGTAGATTCTGGATATTAGCCCTTTGTCAGATGAGTAGGTTGCAAAAATTTTCTCCCATTCTGTAGGTTGCCTGTTCATTCTGATGATAGTTTCTTTTGCTGTGCAGAAGCTCTTTAGTTTAATTAGATCCCATTTGTCGATTTTGGCTTTTGTTGCCATTGCTTTTGGTGTTTTAGACATGAAGTCCTTGCACACGCCTATGTCCTGAATGGTATTGCCTAGGTTTTCTTGTAGGATTTTAATGGTTTTAGGTCTAACATATAAGTCTTTAATCCATCTTGAATTAATTTTTGTATAAGGTGTAAGGAAGGGGTCCAGTTGCAGCTTTCTACATATGGCTAGCCAGTTTTCCCAGCACCATTTATTAAATAGGGAATCCTTTCCCCATTTCTTGTTTTTGTCAGGTTTGTCAAAGATCAGATAGTTGTAGCTATGCGGCATCATTTCTGAGGGCTCTGTTCTGTTCCATTGATCTATGTCTCTGTTGTGGTACCAGTACCATGCTGTTTTGGTTACTGTAGCCTTGTAGTATAGTTTAAAGTCAGGTAGCGTGATGCCTCCAGCTTTGTTCTTTTGGCTTAGGATTGACTTGGCGATGCGGGCTCTTTTTTGGTTCCATATGAACTTTAAAGTAGTTTTTTCCAATTCTGTGAAGAAAGTCATTGGTAGCTTGATGGGGATGGCATTGAACCTATAAATTACCTTGGGCAGTATGGCCATTTTCACGATATTGATTCTTCCAACCCATGAGCATGGAATGTTCTTCCATTTGTTTGTATCCTCTTTTATTTCATTGAGCAGTGGTTTGTAGTTCTCCTTGAAGAGGTCCTTCACATCCCTTGTAAGTTGGATTCCTAGGTATTTTATTCTCTTTGAAGCAATTGTGAATGGGAGTTCACTCATGATTTGGCTCTCTGTTTGTCTGTTATTGGTGTACAAGAATGCTTGTGATTTTTGTACATTAATTTTGTATCCTGAGATTTCGCTGAAGTTGCTAATCAGCTTAAGGAGATTTTGGGCTGAGACAATGGGGTTTTCTAGATATACAATCATGTCATCTGCAAACAGGGACAATTTGACTTCCTCTTTTCCTAATTGAATACCTTTTATTTCCTTCTCCTGCCTGATTGCTCTGGCCAGAACTTCCAGCACTATGTTGAATAGGAGCGGTGAGAGAGGGCATCCCTGTCTCGTGCCAGTTTTCAGAGGGAATGCTTCCAGTTTTTGCCCATTCAGTATGATATTGGCTGTGGGTTTGTCGTAGATAGCTCTTATTATTTTGAGATACGTCCCATCAATACCTAATTTATTGAGAGTTTTTAGCATGAAGGGTTGTTGAATTTTGTCAAAGGCCTTTTCTGCATCTATTGAGATAATCATGTGGTTTTTGTCTTTGGTTCTGTTTATATGCTGGATTACATTTATTGATTTGCGTATGTTGAACCAGCCTTGCATCCCAGGGATGAAGCCCACTTGATCATGGTGGATAAGCTTTTTGATGTGCTGCTGGATTCGGTTTGCCAGTATTTTATTGAGGATTTTTGCATCAATGTTCATCAAGGATATTGGTCTGAAATTCTCTTTTTTGGTTATGTCTCTGCCAGGTTTTGGTATCAGGACGATGCTGGCTTCATAAAATGTGTTAGGGAGGATTCCCTCTTTTTCTATCGATTGGAATAGTTTCAGAAGGAATGGTACCAGTTCCTCCTTGTACCTCTGGTAGAATTCAGCTGTGAATCCATCAGGTTCTGGACTCTTTTTGGTTGGTAAGCTATTGATTATTGCCACAATTTCAGAACTTGTTATTGGTCTATTCAGAGATTCAACTTCTTCCTGGTTTAGTCTTGGGAGGGTGTATTTGTCGAGGAATTTATCCATTTCTTCTAGATTTTCTAGTTTATTTGCATAGAGGTGTTTGTAGCATTCTCTGATGGTAGATTGTATTTCTGTGGGATCGGTGGTGATATCCCCTTTTTCATTTTTTATTGCATCTATTTGATTCTTCTCTCTTTTCTTCTTTGTTAGTCTTGCTAGTGGTCCATCAATTTTGTTGATCTTTTCAAAAAACCAGCTCCTGGATTCATTAATTTTTTGAAGGGTTTTTTGTGTCTCTATTTCCTTCAGTTCTGCTCTGATTTTAGTTATTTCTAGCCTTCTGCTAGCTTTTGAATGTGTTTGCTCTTGCTTTTCTAGTTCTTTTAATTGTGATGTTAGGGAGTCAATTTTGGATCTTTCCTGCTTTCTCTTGTGGGCATTTAGTGCTATAAATTTCCCTCTACACACTGCTTTGAATGTGTCCCAGAGATTCTGGTATGTTGTGTCTTTGTTCTCGTTGGTTTCAAAGAACATCTTTATTTCTGCCTTCATTTCATTATGTACCCAATAGTCATTCAGGAGCAGGTTGTTCAGTTTCCATGTAGTAGAGTGGTTTTGAGTGAGTTTCTTAATCCTGAGTTCTAGTTTGATTGCACTGTGGTCTGAGAGACAGTTTGTTATAATTTCTGTTCTTTTACATTTGCTGAGGAGAGCTTTACTTCCAACTATGTGGTCAATTTTGGAATAGGTGTGGTGTGGTGCTGAAAAAAATGTATATTCTGTTGACTTGGGGTGGAGAGTTCTGTAGATGTCTATTAGGTCCACTTTATGTAGAGCTGAGTTCAATTCCTGGATATCCTTGTTAACTTTCTGTCTCGTTGATCTGTCTAATGCTGACAGTGGGGTGTTAAAATCTCCCATTATTATTGTGTGGGAGTTTAAGTCCCTTTGTAGGTCACTCAGGACTTGCTTTATGAATCTGGGTGCTCCTGTGTTGGGTGCATATATATTTAGGATAGTTAGCTCTTCTTGTTGAATTGATCCCTTTACCATTATGTAATGGCCTTCTTTGTCTCTTTTGATCTTTGTTGGTTTAAAGTCTATTTTATCAGAGACTAGGATTGCAACCCCTGCCTTTTTTTGTTTTCCAGTTGCTTGATAGATCTTCCTCCATCCCTTTATTTTGAGTCTATGTGTGTCTCTGCACGTGAGATGGGTTTCCTGAATACAGCACACTGATGGGTCCTGACTCCTTATCCAGTTTGCCAGTCTGTGTCTTTTGATTGGAGCATTTAGCCCATTTACATTTAACGTTAATATTGTTATGTGTGAATCTGATCCTGTCATTATGATGTTAGTTGGTTATTTTGCTCGTTAGTTGCTATAGTTTCTTCCTAGTCTCGATGGTCTTTACAATTTGGCATGTTTTTGCAGTGGCTGGTACCGGTTGTTCCTTTCCATGTTTAGTGCTTCCTTCAGGAGCTCTTTTAGGGCAGGCCTGGTGGTGACAAAATCACTCAGCATTTGCTTGTCTGTAAAGTGTTTTATTTCTCCTTTACTTATGAAGCTTAGTTTGGCAGGATAGGAGATTCTGTGTTGAAAATTCTTTTCTTTAAGAATGTTGAATATCGGCCCCCACTCTCTTCTGGCTTGTAGGGTTTCTGCTGAGAGATCAGCTGTTAGTCTGATGGGCTTCCCTTTGTGGGTAACCCGACCTTTCTCTCTGGCTGCCCTTAACATTTTTTCTTTCATTTCAACTTTGGTGAATCTGACAATAATGTGTCTTGGAGTTGCCCTTCTCGAGGAGTATCTTTGTGGCGTTCTCTGTATTTCCTGAATCTGAATGCTGGCCTGCCTTGCTAGATTGGGGAAGTTCTCCTGGATAATATCTTGCAGAGTGTTTTCCAACTTGGTTCCATTCTCCCCATCATTTTCAGGTACACCAATCAGACGTAGGTTTGGTCTTTTCACATAGTCCCAAATTTCTTGGAGGCTTTGTTCATTTCTTTTTATCCTTTTTTCTCTAAACTTCCCTTCTCTCTTCATTTCATTCATTTCATCTTCCATCAGCGATACCCTTTCTTCCAGTTGATCGCATCTGCTACTGAGGCTTCTGCAATCTTCGCGTAGTTCTCGAAACTTGGCTTTCAGCTCCATCAGCTCCTTGAAGCCCTTCTCTCCATTGGTTATTCTAGTTATCCATTCTTCTAATTTTTTTTCAAAGTTTTTAACTTCTTTGCTGTTGTTTTGAATTTCCTCTTGTAGCTCAGATTAGTTTGATCGTCTGAAGCCTTCTTCTCTCAACTCATCAAAGTCATCCTCCATCCAGCTTTGTTCCGTTGCTGGTGAGGAACTGCGTTCCTTTGGAAGAGGAGAGGTGCTCTGCTTTTTAGAGTTTCCAGTTTTTTTGGTCTGTTTTTTCCCCATCTTTGTGGTTTTATCTACTTTTTGTCTTTGATGATGGTGATGTACAGATGGGTTTTTGGTGTGGATGTCCTTTCTGTTTGTTAGTTTTCCTTCTACCAGACAGGACCCTCAGCTGCAGGTCTGTTGGAGTTTACTAGAGGTGCACTCCAGACCCTGTTTGGCTGGGTGTCAGCAGCGGTGGCTGCAGAACAGTGGATTTTCGTGAGACCACAAATTCAGCTGTCTGATAGTTCCTCTGAAAGTTTTGTCTCAGAGAAGTACCGGGTTGAATGAGGTGTCAGTCTGTCCCTACTGGGGGGGTGCCTCCCAGTTAGGCTGCTCAGGGGTGAGGGACCCACTTTAGGAGGCAGTCTGACCGTTCTCAGATCTCCAGCTGCGTGCTGGGAGAACCACTACTCTCTTCAAAGCTGTCAGACAGACAGGGACATTTAAGTGTGTGGAAGTTTTTGCAGAGTTTTTGTTTGTCTGTGCCCTGCCCCCAGAGGTGGGGCCTACAGAGGCAGGCAGGCCTCCTTGAGCTGTGGTGGGCTCCACCCAGTTCGAGCTTCCTGGCTGCTTTGTTTACCTAAGCAAGCCTGGGCAATGGCGGGCGCCCCTCCCCCAGCCTAGCTGCCACCTCACAGCTTGAACTCAGACTGCTGTGCTAGCAATTAGCGAGACTCCGTGGGCATAGGACCCTCCGAGCCAGGTGCGGGACACAATCTCCTAGTGTGCCGTTTTCCAGGCCTGTTGGAAAAGCGCAGTATTAGGATGGGACTGACCCGATATTCCAGGTGCCGTCTGCTTCCCCTTTCTTTGACTAGAAAAGGGAACTCCCTGACCCCTTGCGCTTCCCAAGTGAGGCAATGCCTCACCCTGCTTTGGCTCGCGCACAGTGCGCTTCACCGACTGTCCTGCACCCACTGTTAGGCACTCCCTAGTGAGATGAAACCGGTACCTCAAGCAGAAATGCAGAAATCACCCGTCTTCTGTGTCGCTGGGGCTGGGAGCTGGAGACCGGAGCTGTTCCTATTCGGCCATCTTGGCTCCACCCGAGAAACTTACTTTTGATTGAGGAGTTTTGAAACACTCTTTCTGCAGAAACTGCCATTGGACATTTGGAGCACAATGAGGCATGTCGCGGAAAAAGGAATATCTTCAAATAAAAACTACACAGAAGCATTCTGTGAAACTTCTTTCTGATCTGTGCGTTCAACTACCAGAGTTGAATCTTACTTTTGATTGAGGAGTTTTGAAACACTGTTTCTGTAGAAACTGCAAGTGGACATTTGGAGCGCTATGAGGACTATCGTGGAAAAAGGAATATCTTTAAATAAAAACTACCGAGAAGCATTCTGTGAAACTTGTTTCTGATCTCTGCGTTCAAATAACAGAGTTGAAGCTTACTTTTGAATGAGGAGTTTTGAAACCCGCTTTCTGTAGAGACTGCAAGTGGACATTTGGAGCGCTATGAGGCCAATCGCGGAAAAAGGAATATCTTCAAATAAAAACTACACAGAATCATTCTGTGAAACATCTTTGTGATCTGTGCGTTCAACCTACAGAGATGAACCTTGCTTTTGATTGAGGAGTTTTGAAACCCTCTTTCTGTAGAAACTGCAAGTGGTCATTTGGAGCGCTATGTGGCCTATCACGGAAAAAGGAATATCTTCAAATAAAAACTACACAGAAGCATTCGGTGAAACTTCTTTCTGATCTGTGCATTCAACTAACAGGGTTGAACCTTACCTTTCATTGAAGAGTTTTGAAAGACTGTTTCGGTAGAAACTGCAAGTGGACATTCGGAGTGCCATGAGGCCTTTCGTGGAAAAAGGAATATCTTCAAATAAAAACTACTCAGAAGCATTCTTTGAAACTTCTTTCCGACCTTTGTGTTCAACTAACAGAGTTGAACCTTTCTTTTGATTGAGCAAATTTGAAACACTCTTTTTGTAAAATCTGCAAGTGGACATTTAGAGAACATTGAGGTCTACGGTGAAAAACGAAATATCTTCCCATATAAACTACACAGAAGAATTCTGTGATACTTGTTTCCATTCTGTTCATTCATCTCACAGAGTAGAACCTTTCTTTTGATTGAGCAGTTTTGAAACACTCTTTTTGTAGTATCTGCAAGTGGATATTTGGAGCACTTTGTAACCTATCATGGAAAAAGGAATACCTTCAAATAAAAACCACACAGAAGCATTCTGTGAAACATCTTTGTGAACTGTGCATTCATCTAACAGAGTTGAACATTTCTTTTGATTGAGCTGTTTTGAAACACACTTTTAGTAGAATCTGCAAGTGGATATTTGGAGAAAATGGAGGCCTACGGTGTAAAACGAATTATCTTCCCATAAAAACTACAGAGAAGCATTCTGTGAAGCTTCGTTCTGATCTGTGCATTCGTCTAACAGAGTTGGATCTTACTTTTGATTGAGCAATTTTGAAACACTCTTTTTGTACAATCAGCAAGTGGACATTTGGAGAACATTGAGGCCTACAGTGAAAAATGAAATACCTTCTCATAAAAACTACACAGATGCATTTTATGAAACATTTCTCTGTTCTGTGCATTCATGTCATGGAGATGAACCTATCTTTTGATGGAGCACCTTTGAAACACTCTTTTTGGAGAATCTGCAATTGGACATTTGGAGCGCTATGAGGCCTACGGTGAGAAACGAAATATCTTCAAATAAAAAATACACAGAAGCAGTCTGTGAAACTTCATTCTGATCTGTGCATTCATCTAACAGAATTGAAACTTTCCTTTGATTGAGCTGTATTGAAGCACACTTTTTATAGATTCTGCAAGTGGACATTTGGAGAAAATTGAGGCCTATGGTGAAAAATGAAATATCTTCCCATAAAAACTACACAGAATCATTATGTGAAACTTCTTTCTATTCTGTTCATTCATTTCAGAGTAGAACCTTTCTTTTATTGAGCAGTTTTGAAAGACAGTTTTTGGAGAATCTGCAAGTGGACATTTGGAGTGCTTTGAGGCCTATGGTGGAAAAAGGAATATCTTCAAATAAAGACTACACAGAAGCATTCTGTGAAACTTCTTTCTGATCTGTGCATTCATCTGACAGAGTTGAACCTTTCTTTTCATTGAGCTGTTTTGAAACACGCTTTTTGTAGAATCTGCCACTGGACATTTGGAGGACATTGAGGCCTACGGTGAAAAATGAAATATCTTCCCATAAAAACTCCACAGAAGCATTCTGTGAAACTTCTTTCTGATCTGTGCATTCATCTCACAGAGTAGAACGCTTGTTTTGATTGAGCAGTTTGGAAACCCTCTTTTTGTATAATCTGCAAGTGAACATATGGAGAGCTTTTAGCCCCATGGTGAAAAACGAAATATCTTCAAGTAAAAACTACACAGAATAAGTCTGTGAAAATTCTTTCTATCTTCTGCGTTCATCTCACAGAGTTGAACCTTTCTTTTTAATGAGCAGTTTTGAATCACTCTTTTTGTTTAAACTGCAAGTTGACATTTGAACGCTTTGAGGCCTACCGTGGAAAAAGGAATATCTTTAAATAAAAACTACACAGAAGTAATCTGTGAAACTTCTTTATGAAATGTGCATTCATCTCAGAGAGTGGAACCTTTCTTTTGATTGCGCAGCTTTGAGACAGGCTGTTTATAGAATCTGCCTTTGGCCATTTTGAGAGCATTGAGTCCTGTGGTGAAAAAAGAAATATCTTCCCT
This sequence comes from Nomascus leucogenys, assembly GCF_006542625.1. Lineage (NCBI taxonomy): Eukaryota > Metazoa > Chordata > Mammalia > Primates > Hylobatidae > Nomascus > Nomascus leucogenys. The sequence continues at coordinate 64,910,613 of NC_044381.1, read as the reverse complement.
TAAAAACTACACGGAAGCATTCTGTAAAACTTCTTTCTGATTTGTGCATTCATCTAACAGAGTTGAACCTTACTTTTGATTGAGCAGTTTTGAAACAATCTTTTTGTAGAATCTGCTACTGGACTTTTGGAGAACATTGTGGTATATAGTGAAAAACAAAATATCTTCTCATAAAAACTACACAGAAGCATACTGTGAAACTTTTCTCTGTTCTGTGCATTCATCTCACAGAGATGTACCTATCTTTTGATGGAGCACTTTTGAAATACTCTTTCTGTAGAATCTGCAGGTGGACATTTGGAACGATTTGAGGTCTACGGTGAGAAATGAAATATCTAAAAATAAAAACTACACAGAAGCATTCTGTGAAATGTCATTCTGATCAGTCCATTCATCTAACAGAGTAGAACCTTTTTTTGATTGCGCTGTTTTGAAACACTCTTTTTGTAGAATCTGCAAGTGGACATTTTGAGAGCATTGAGGTCCACAGAGAAAAACGAAATATCTTCCCATAAAAACTACACTGAAGCATTCTGTGAAACTTCTGTCTATTCTGTGCATTCATCACACATAGTAGAACCTTTCTTTTGATTGAGCAGTTTTGAAACACACTTTTTGTAGAATCTGCAAGTGGAGATTTGGAGCGCTTCGAGGCCTATGGTGAGAAACGAAATATCTTTAAAAAAAACTACACAAAAGCATTGTGTTAAACTTCATTCTGATGCATGCATTCATCTAACAGAGTTGAAACTTTCTTTTGATTGAGCTGTTTTGAAACACTCTTTTAGTGGAATCTGCAAGTGGACATTTGAGTACATTGAGGCCTACATTGAAAAATGAAATATCTTAAAATAAAAACTACACAGAAGCATTCTGTGAAACTTCTTCCTATTCTGTTCATTCATCTCACAGAGTAGAACCTCTCTTTTGATTCAGCAGTTTTGAAATACTGTTTTTGTAGAATATGCAATTGGACATTTTGAGAACTTTGAGACCTATGGTGAAAAATGAAATATCTTCCAATTAAAACTACACATAAGCATTCTGTGAAACTTCTTTCAGATCTGTGCATTCATCTAACACAGTTGAATATTTCTTTTGATTGAGCAGTTTTGAAACACTCTTTTTGTAGAATCTGCAAGTGGACATTTGGAGATTTTTGAGGCCTATGGTGAAAAACGAAATATCTTCAAGTAAAAACTACACAGAATACTTCTCTGAAATTTCTTTCTATTCTCTGCATTCATCTCACAGAGTTGAAGCTTTCTTTTTATTGAGCAGTTTTGACACACTCTTTTTGTATTAACTGCAGTGGACATTTGAGCACTTTGAGGCCTATCGTGGAAAAACGAGTATCTTCAAATAAAAACTACAGAGAAGTAATCTGTGATACTCCTTTATGAACTCTGCATTCATCTCAGAGAGTAAAACTTTTCTTTACATTGTTTAGCTTTGAAACAGGCTGTTTGTAGAATCTGCAATTGGACATTTGGAGAGCATTGAGGCCTGTGGTGAAAAAGAAATATCTTCTCATAAAAACTACATGGAAGCATTCTGTGAAACTTCTTTCTGATCTGTGCACTCATCTAACAGATTTGAAACTTACATTTGATTGAGCAGTTTTGAAACACTCTTTTTGTAGAACCTGCAGATGGACATTTGGAGAACATTGAGGCCTACGGTGAAAAACGAAATATCTTCCCAGAAAAACTACACAGAAGCATTCTGTGAAACATTTATCTGTTCTGTGCTTTCATCTCACACAGATGAACCTGTCTTTTTTTTTTTCTAAAACCATCAGATCTTTTTTTTATTAATTTTTTTGCACACAAAAACAATAAACATTTTCTAAAAATACATACAAACAAAAAGATGCATATCAAACATATTAGGAAGGTTACACATGGGAAGTCAGGGAATACAAATGGGGGGTGGGAGTTAAAATAAATGAGAGAGGGACTTTATATGGATCAGTGATAATAACTCAATCTTCTATTTGACAAAGAAGAGGGAGAAGGAAGAGGAAGAAAAAGAAAGTGGGATAAAGGATCAGAAAGGGAGGAAAATAGAAAAAATTAGAGTATGACTGCAGGGTAGACCTGTTTTGTTGTCACTGAGTTGGTTGGTTGGTTTGTCTGTTGTATTTTTCATGTTTCGCCAAGTTGGCCAGACTGGTCTTGAACTCCTAGCCTGAAGTGATGAACCCGCCTCCTCCCCCACAGTGCTGGGACCACAGGCGTGAGCCACCACATCCAGCCCCCACATTGCTGCTGGCCTCCGTGGTAGACCTCCCAGACAGAGCAGTCGGGCAGAGGCGCTCCTCACTTCTTCCCAGACACGGGGCTGCCGGGCAGAGGCGCTCCTCACTTCTTCCCAGATGATAGGTGGCCGGGCAGGGGTGCTCCTCACTTCCCAGATGGGGCGGCCGGGCAGAGGCGCTCCTCACTTCCCAGACGATGGGTGGCCGGGCAGAGGCGCTCCTCACTTCCCAGATGATGGGTGGCCGGGCAGAGGCGCTCCTCACTTCCCAGACGATGGGTGGCCGAGCAGTGGCGCTTCTCAGTTCCCAGATGATGGGTGGACAGGCAGAGGTGCTCCTCACTTCCCAGACAGGGCGGCCGGGCAGAGGCACTCCTCACTTCCCAGACGATGGGTGGCCGGCAGAGGCGCTCCTCACTTCCCAGACGATGGGTGGCTGGGCAGAGGTGCTCCTCACTTCCCAGATGGGGCAGCCGGGCAGAGGCGCTCCTCACTTCCCAGATGATGGGTGGCCAGGCAGAGGCGCCCCTCACCTCTTCCCAGACGGGGTGGCCGGGCAGAGGCGCTCCTCACTTCTTCCCGGATGGGGCGGCTGGGCAGAGGCACTCCTCACTTCTTCCCAGATGGGACGCCCAGGCAGAGGCGCTCCTCACTTCCCAGATGGGTGGCCGGGCAGAGGCGCTCCTCACTTCCCATACAGGGCGGCCGGGCAGGGGTGCTCCTCACTTCCCAGACGATGGGTGGCTGGGCAGAGGTGCTCTGCACTTCCCAGACGGGGTGGCCGGGCAGAGGCGCTACTCATTTCCCAGACAATGCGTGGCCAGGCAGAGGCGCTCCTCACTTCCCAGATGATGGGTGGCCGGGCAGAGGCGCTCCTCACATCCTGGACAGGGTGGCAGGGCAGAGACACTCCTCACTTCTTCCCGGATGGGGTGGCGGGGCAGAGGCAGTCTTCACCTACCAGAAGGGGCGGCCGGGCAGAGGCGCTCCTCACTTCTTCCCAGACGGGGTGGCCGGGCAGAGGTGCTCCTCACTTCCCAGACGGGGCGGCCGGGCAGAGGCGCTCCTCACCTCTTCCCAGACGATGGGTAGCTGGGCAGAGGCGCTCCTCACTTCCCAGACGATGGGTGGCCAGGCAGAGGCGCTCCTCACTTCCCAGATGGGGAGGCCGGGCAGAGGGGTGGCCGGGCAGAGACGCTCCCCACCTCCCAGAAGGGGCAGCGGCCGGGCAGGGGCTGCAATCCCAGCACCCGGGTAGGCCAAGGCAGGCGGCTGGGAGGCGGAGGCTGCCGCGAGCCCAGACCACGCCACCGCACCCCAGCCTGGGCAACACCGAGCACCGGGTGAGAGAGACTCCATCTGCAGTCCCAGTACCTCGGGAGGCTGACGCGGGCAGAGCACTCGGCATCAGGAGCTGGCGACCAGCGTGGCCAACATGGTGAACGCGTGCCTGCAGCCAAAGGAGAAAAAGCAGGCAGCGGTGGCGCGCGCCGGCAGTCCCAGGCAGTCCACGGCGCGGGCAGCAGCGAGCCGAGTAGATTGCAGCCTGGGCCACAGAGGGAAAGAAGAAAGAAAAGAAAGAAAGAAAAGAAAGAAAGAAAGAAAGAAAGAAAGAAAGAAAGAAAGAAGAGAGAGAGAGAGAGAAAGAAAGAAAGAAAAAAGAAAGAAAGAAAGAAAAGAAAGAAGGAAAGAAAGAAAGGCAGGCAGGCTAAAACCTGAACCTGTCTTTTGAGGGAGCACTTTTGAAACACTCTTTTTGTGGATTCTGCAAGTGGACATTTTGAGCGCTTTGAAGCCTATCATGGAAAAAGGAATATCTTCAAATAAAAATTACACAGAAGCATTCTGTGAAACTTCTTTCTGATCTGTGAATTCATCTAACAAAGTTGAACCTTTTTTTTGATTGAACAGTTTTGAAACACTGTTTTTGTAGTACCTACAAGTGGACATTTGGAGAACATTGAGGCCTACGGTGAAAAATGAAATATCTTCATTAAAAACTACACAGAAGTATTCTGTGAAACCTCTTTGTATTCTATTCATTCATCTCACAGAGTAGAATGTTTCTTTTGATTGAGCAGTTTTGATACACTCTTTTTCTAGAATCTGAAAGTGTATGTTTTGAGCGCTTTGAGCCCTACCGTGGAAAAAGGAATATCTTCAAATAAAAACTACATGGAAGCATTCTGTGAAACTTCTTTCTGATCTGTGCATTCATCTAACAGAGTTGAACCTTACATTTGATAGAGCAGTTTTGAAACACTCTTTTGGTAGAATCTGCAAGTGGACATTTGGAGAACATTGAGGCCTATAGTGAAAAACGAAATATCTTCCCATAAAAACTACATGAAGCATTCTGTGAAACTTTTCTCTGTTCTGTGCAATCATCTCACAGAGATGAAACTATTTTGATGGAGCACTTTTGAAATACTCTTTTTGTAGAATCTGCAAGTGGACATTTGGAGAACATTGAGGCCTACGGTGAAAAACAACATAACTTCCCATAAAAACTGCACAGAAGCATTCTGTGAAACTTCTTTCTGATCTGTGCATTCATCTAACCGAGTTGAAACTTTCTTTTGTTTCCGCTGTTTTGAAACCCTCTTTTTGCAGAATCTGCAAGAGGACATTTGGAGAACATTGAGGCCTATAGTGAAAAACGAAATATCTTCCCATAAAAAGTACACAGAAGCTTTCTGTGAAACATTCCTCTGTTCTGTGCATTCGTCACACAGTGTTTAACCTTTGTTTTGATTGAGCTGTTTTGAAACACTATTTTTGTAGAATCTGCAAGTGGACATTTGGAGAACATCGAGGCCTATGGTGAAAAACGTGATATCTTCACATTAAAACTACACAAAAGCATTCTGTGGAACTTCTTTCTGATCTGTGCATACATCTAACAGAGTTGAAGCTTTCTTTTTATTGAGCTGTTTTGAAACACTCTTTTTGTTGAATCTGCAAGTGGACATTTGGAGAATATTGAGGCCTACAGTGAAAAATGAAATATCTTCCCATAAAAACTACACAGAAGCATTCTGTGAAACTTCTTTCTATTCTGTGCATTCATCTCATAGAGTAGAACCACTTTTTTGATTGAGCAGTTTTGAACCAATCTTTTTGTAGAATCTGCAAGTGGACATTTGGAGAACATTGAGGCCTAAGGTGAAAAACGAAATATCTTCCCATACAAACTACACAGAAGCATGCTGTGAAACTGCTTTCTATTCTGTGCATTCACCTCACAGAGTAGAACTTTTCTTTTGATTGAGCAGTTTTCATACACTCTTTTTGTAGAATCTGCAAGTGGACATTTGGAGCGCTTTGAGGCCTTTCATGGAAAAAGGAATATCTTCAAATAAACACTACACAGAAGAATTCTGTGAAACTTCTTTCTGATCTGTGCATTCATCTAACAGAGTTGAACCTTTCTTTTAATTGAGCAGTTTTGAAACACTCTTTTTGTGGAATCTGAAAGTGGACATTTGCAGAACATTGAGTCCTTCGGCGAAAAACATAATATCTTCTCATAAACACTACACAGAAGCATTCTGTGCAACTTCTTTCAGAACTGTGCATTCACGTAACAGAGTTAAACCTTTCTTCTGATTGAGCTGTTTAGAAACACACTTTTTGTAGATACTGCAAGTGGACATTTGGAGAACATTGAGGCCTACCATGGAAAACGTAATGTCTTCCCATAAAAAATATGCAGAAGCATTCTGTGAAACTTCTTTGTGATCTGTGCATTCATCTAACAGAGTTGAACTTTCCTTTTGATTGAGCTTTTTTGAAACATTCTTTTTACAGAATCTGCAAGTGGACATTTGGCGAACATTGAGGCCTACGATGAAAAATGAAATATCTTCCCATAAAAACTACACAGAAGGATTCTGGGAAAATTTTCTCTGTTCTGTGCATTCATCTAACAGAATTGAAACTTTCTTTTGATTGAGCTGTTTTGAAACACACTTCTTGTAGAATCTGTAAGTGGACATTTGGATAACTTTGAGGCCTATGATGAAAAATGAAATATCTTCCCATAAAAATAACACGGAAGCATTCTCTGAAACTTCTCTCTATCCTGTGCATTCATCTCACAGACTTGAACCTTTCTTTTGATTGAGTAGTTTTGAAACACTCTTTTTGTAGAATCTGCAAGGGGACATTTGGAGAACATTGAGGCCTTTAGTGAAAAATGAAATATCTTCCCATAGGAACTACACAGAAGCATATTGTGAAAGTTCTTTCTATTCTGTGCAATCATCTCACAGACTAGAATATTTCTTTTGATTGAGCTGTTTTGAAACACTGTTTTTGTAGAATCCGCAAGGGGGCATTTGGAGAACATTGAGGCCTATGGTGAAAAATGGAATATCTTCCCATAAAAACTACACAGTAGCATTCCGTGAAACTTCTTTCTATTCTGGGAGTGCACCTCGCAGAGTAGCATCTCTCTTTTGATTGAGCAGTTTTGAAACACTCTTTTTGAAGAATATGCAAGTGGACATTTGGAGAACATTGAGGCCTATGGTGAAAAACGAAAAATCTTCCCATGAAAACTACACAGAAGCATTGTGAGAAACAGCTTTTTGATCTGTGCATTCATCTAACAGAGTTGAACATTTCCTTTTATTGAGCTGTTTGAAACACTTTTTTTTTAGAATCTGCACGTGGACATTTAGATTGCTTTGAGGCATATCGTGGAAGAAGGAATATCTTTTAATAAAAACTACACAGAAGCATACTGTGAAACTTCTTCCCAATCTGTGCATTCATCTAACTGAGTTGAGCCTTCCTTCTGATTGAGATGTATTGAAACACACTTTTTGTACAATCTGCAAGTGGACAAGTGGAGAATATTTAATCCTACTTTGAAAAATGAAATATCGTACCTTAAAAACCACACAGAAGAATTCTGTGGAACTTCTTTCATTCTGTGCATTCACCTTGCAGAGCAGAACGTTTCTTTTGATTGAACAATATTGAAACCCTCTTTTTGTAGAAATTGCAAGTGGACATTTGGAGCACTTTGGGCCTATCTTGGAAAAAGGAATATCTTCAAATAAAAACTACACAGAAGCACTCTGTGAAACTTCTTTCAGATCTGTGCATTCATCTGACAGAGTTCAACCTTTCTCTTTATTGATCTCTTTAGAAAAACTCTTTTGTAGAATCCGCAAGTGGACATTTTGATAACAGTGATGCCTACGGTGAAAAACGAAATATCTTACCATAGAAACTGCACAGAAGCATTCTGTGAAACTTCCTTCTATTCTGTGCATTCATCTGAAAGAGATGAACTTTTCTTTTGATTGAACAGTTTTGAAACACTCTTTTTGGAGAATCTGCAGGTGGATATTTTGAGAACATTGAGGCCTATAGGGAAAACGAAATATCTTCAAGTAAAACCTACACAGAATCATTCTGTGAAACTTTTCTCTTTTCTGTGCATTCATTTAAGAGAGTTGAATCTTTCTTTTTATTGAGCTGTTTTGAAACACTCTTTTTGTAGAATCTGCAAGTGTACATTTCGAGCGCTTAGAGGCCTATTGTGGAAAAAGGAATATCTTCAAATAAAAACTACACAGAAGCATTCTGTGAAACTTCTTTCTATTCTGTGCATTCATCTGACAGAGTTGACCTTTTCTATTGATTGAGCAGTTGTCAAATACTATTTTTGTAGAATCTGCAAGTGGACCTTTGGAGAACATTGAGGCCTAGGGTGAAAAACGAAATATCAACCTATAAAAACTACACTGAAGAATTCTGTGAAACTTCTTTCTGATGTGTGCATTCATCCACCAGAGTTGAACATTTCTTTTGATTGAGCTGTTTTGAAACACTCTTTTTGTAGAATCTGCAAGTGGACATTTGGAGCCATTTGAGGCCTATCGTGAAAAAAGGAATATCTTGAAATAAAAACTACACAGAAGCATTCTGTGAAACTTCTTCCTATTCTGTGCATTCATCTCACAGATTAGAAATTTTCTTTTGACTGAGCAGTTTTGAAAGATTTTTTTTGTAGAATCTGCAAGTGGACATTTTGAGAACATTGAGGCCTACGGTGAAAATTGAAATATCTTCACCTAAAAACTATAGAGAAGCATTCTGTAAAATTCTTTCTGATCTGTGCATTCATTTCACAGATTTGAACCTTTCTTTTTATTGAGCTGTTTTGAAATACACTTTTTGTAGAATCTGCAAGGCGATATTTAGAACTCTTTGAGGTCTATCGAGGATAAAGGAATATCTTCAAATAAAAACTAAGCAGAAGCATTCTGTGAAACTTCTTTCAGATCTGTGCATTCACCCAGCAGAGTTGAACCTTTCTTTTGATTGATTTCTTTTGAAACATACCTTTTATAGACTGTATAAGTGGACATTTGGTGAACATTGTGGCCTACGGTGAAAAACGAAGTATCTTCTCAAAAAAACTTCACAGAAGCATTCTGTGAAACTTCTCTCTATTCTGTGCATTCTTCTCAAGGAGTAGAACCTTTCTTTTGATTGAGCAGTCTTGTAACTGTCTTTTTTTTCTAGAATCTGAAAGTGGACATTTGGAGAACTTTGGGGCCTATAGTAAAAAAAATGAAATTTCTTCCCATAAAAACTACACAGAAGCATTCTGTGAAACTTCTTTCTATTCTGTGCATTCATCTCACAGAGTTGAACATTTCCTTTGGTTGAATAGTTTTGATACACACTTTTTGTATAATCTGCAAGTGGACATTTGGAGAACATTGAGGCCAATGGTGAAAAATGAAGTATCTTCCAATAAAGCTACAAAGAAGCATTCTGTGAAACTTCTTTCTGATCTGTGCATTCATCTAGCAGTGTTGAACCTTTCTTTTGACTGAGCTGTTTTGAAACACTCTTTTTGTAGAATCTGCAAGTGGGCATTTAGAGCGCATTGAGGCATATCGAGCAAAAAGGAATATCTGCAAATAATTCCTACACTGAAGCATTCTGTGAAACTTTTTTTTAATGTGTGCATTCGCCTAACAGAGTTGAAACTTTATTTTGATTGATCTGTTTTGAAACACACTTTTTGTGGAATCTGCAAGTGGACATTTGGAGAACATTGAGGCCTACCATGAAAAATGAAATATCTTCCCATAAAAACTACACAGAAGCATTCTGTGAAACTTCTTTCTATTCTGTGCATTTATCTCACAGAGTAGAAACTTTCTTTTGATTGAGCAGTTTTGAAACACTCCTTTTTTAGAATCTACAAGTGGACATTGGAGAGCCTTGACGCCTATGGTGAATAACGAAATTCCTTCCCATAAAAACTACAAAGAAGCATTCAGTGAAACTTCTTTCAATTCTGTGCATTCATCTCACAGAGTATAACCTTTCTTCTGATTGAGCAGTTCTGAAACACTCTTTTTGTAGAATCTGCAAGTGGACATTTTGAGCCCTTTGAGGCCTGTGGTTGAAAAAGGAATATCTTCAAATAAAATGTACACAGAAGCATTCTGTGAAACTTCATTCTGACCTGTGCATTCATCTAACAAAGTGGGACTTTTCTTTTGATTGAGTAGATTTGAAACACACTTTTTGTAGAATCTGCAAGTGGACATTTGGAGAACATTGAAGCCTACGGTGAAAAACGTAATATCTTCCCAAAAAAACCACACAGACATCTTTGGTGAATCTTTTCTCTGTTCTGTGCATTCATGTAACAGAGTTGAACTTTTCTTTTCATTGAGCTGTTTTGAAACACTCTTTTTGTAGAATCTGCAAGTGGACATTTGGAGAACATTGAGGCCTATGGTGAAAAATGATATATCTTCCCATAAAAACTACACAGAAGAATTCTGTGAAACTTCTTTCTGATCTGTGCATTCATCTAACAGTGTTGAACCTTTCTTTTGATTGAGCTCTTTTGAAACACTCTTTTTGTAGAATCTGCAATTGGATATTTAGAGCACATTGAGGCCGATCGAGGAAAAAGGAATATCTTCAAATAAACACTACACAGAAGCATTCTGTGAAACCTCTTTCTGATGTGTGCATTCATCTAACAGAGTTGAACATTTCTTTTCATTGATCTGTTTTAAAACACACTTTTTGTAGAATCTGCAAGTTGCCATTTGGAGAACCTGGATACCTACAGTGAAAAACGAAATATCTTTCCAGAAAAACTACACAGAAGCATTCTGTGAAACTTCTTTCTATTCTGTGCATTCATCTCCCAGGGTAGAACCTTTCTTTTGATTGAGCAGTTTTGCAACACTCTTTTTGTAGAATCTGCAAGTGGATATTTGGAGAGTATTGAGAACTACGGTGAAAAACGAAATATCTTCAAATCAAAACTCCACAGAAGCATTCTGTGAAACTTCTTCCTGATCTCTGCATTCATCTAACAGAGTTTAACTTTGTTTTGATTGATCTGTTTTGAAACACTCTTTTTTTAGAATCTGCCAGTGGACATTTGGAAAACATTGAGGCCTAAAGTGAATAACGAAATACCTTTAAGTAAAAACTACACGGAAGCATTCTGTGAAACTTCTTTCAATTTAGTGCATTCATCTCACAGAGTAGAACCTTTCTTTTGATGGAGCAGTTTTGAAACACTCTTTTTGTAGAATCTGCAAGTGGACATTTGGAGTGCTTTGAGGCCTATCATGGAAAAAAGAATATCTTCAAAGGAAAACTACACAGAAGCATTCAGTGAAACTTCTTTCTGACCTGTGCATTCATCTAACACAGTGGAACATTTCTTTTGATTGAGCAGTTTTGAAACACTCCTTTCTAGAAACTGCAAGTGGACAATTGGAGAACATTGAGGCCTACTGTAGAAAATGAAATATCATCCCATAGAAACTAAACAGAAGCATTCTGTGAAGCTTCTTTCTAATCTGTGTATTCATCTAACAGACTTTAACCTTTCTTTTGATTGCACAGTTTTGAAACACTCTTTCTGTACAATCTGCAAGTGGACATTTGGAGAACATTGTGGCCTATAGTGAAAAAGGAAATATCTTCCCATAAAACTACACAGAAACATTCTGTGAAACTTCTTTCAATTCTGTGCATTCATCTCACAGAATTGAATCTTTCTTTTCATTGAGCAGTTTTGAGACACTCTTTTTGTAGTAACTGAAAGTGGACATTTGGAGAACATTGAGGCCTATGGTGAAAAACGAAATATCTTCCTATAAAAACCAGACAGAAGGATTCTGTGAAACTTCTTTTGGATCTGTGCATTCACGTAACAGAGTTGAACCTTTCTTTGGATTGAGCTGTTTTGAAACAATCTTTTTGTAGAATCCGCAAATGGACAATGGGAGAACACTGAGGCCTATGGTGAAAAACGTAACATCTTCCTATAAAAAGTAAACAGATTCATTCTGTGAATGTTTTATCTGTTCTGTGCATTCATCTAATGGAATTCAACCTTCATTTGTTTGAGCAGTTTGAAACACAGTTTTTGTAGAATCTGCAAGTGGACATTTTGAGAACATTGAGGCCTACAGTGAAAAAAGAAATATCTTCCAATGAAAACTACACAGAAGCATTCTGTGAACTTTCTGTTCTGTGCATTCATCTCACCGAGTTGAACCTTTCTTTTGATTGAGCTGCTGTAAAACACTCTTTTTGTAGAACCTGCAAGTGGACATTTGGAGAACATTGAGGCCTTCTGTGAAAAACAAAACATTTCCCATAAAAACTACACAGAAGAATTCTGTAAAACTACTTTCTATTCTGTGCATTTGCCTCACAGAGTGGAAACTTTCTTTTCATTGAGCAGTTTGGAAACACTCTTTTTGCATGATCTGCAACTGGACATTTGGAGCACTTTGAGGCCTTTCGTGGAAAAAAGAATATCTTCAAATAAAAACTACACAGAAGCATTGTGAGAAACTTCTTTCAGATCTGTGCATTCATCTAACAGAGTTGTACCTCTCTTTTGATTGATCTGTTTTGAAACACTATTTTTGTAGAATCTGCAAATGGACATTTAGAGAACTTTGAGGCCTATGTTGAAAAACGAATTATGTTCCAATGAAAACTACACAGAAGCATTCTGTGAAACTTTTTTCTATTCTGTTCATTCATCTCACAGAGTAGAACCTTTGTTTTGATTGAGTAGTTTGAAACACTCTTTTTGTAGAATCTGCAAGTGGTCATTTGGAGAGATTTGAGGCCTATGGTGAATAACAAAATATCTTCCTATAAAAACTACACAGAAGCATTCTGTAAAACTTCTTTCTGATCTGTTCATTCATCCAACAGAGTTGAACTTTTCTTTTGATTGATCTGTTTTGAAACACACTTTTTGTAGACTCTAAAAGTGGACATTTGGAGAACATTGAGGCCTACAGTGAAAAATGAAATATCTTCCAGTAAAAACTACACAGAAGCATTCTGTGAAACTTCTTTCTGATCTGTGCTTTCATCTAAGAGAGTTGAAACTTTCTTTTGATTGAGGTGTTTTGAGACACTCTTTTTGTAGAATCTGCAAGTGGACATTTGGAGAACACTGAGGCCTATGGTGAAAAACGAAATATGTTCCCATAAAATCTACACAGAAGCATTCTGTGAAACTGCTTTCTATTCTGTGCCTTCATCTCACACAGTTGAAACTTTCTTTAGATTGAGCAGTTTTGAGACTCTTTTTGTAGAATCTGCATGTGGACATTTGGAGAACATTGACGCCAATAGTAAAAAACGAAATATCCTCAAGTAAAAACTACAAAGAAGCATTCTGTGAAACCTTTCTCTGTTCTTTGTATTCCTCTAACAGAGTTGAACTTTTCTTTTGATTGAGCTGTTTTGAAACATTCTTTCTGTAAAATCTGCAAATGGACATTAGTAGGAAACTGAGGCCTACTGTGAAAAACGTATTATTTTCCCAAAAAATCTATAGAGAAGCATTCTGTGAAACTCCTTTCTGTTCTGTGCATCCATCTCACAGAGTAGAACCTTGCTTTTGATTGAGCAGTTTTGAGACACTCTTTTTGTAGAATCTGCGAGAGAGCATTTAGAGCGCTTTGAGGGCTATCATGGAAAAAGGAATATCTTCAAAGAAAAACTACACAGAAGTATTCTGCGAAACTTCTTTCTGATCTTTGCATTCATCTAACAGCTGAATATTTCTTTTGATTGATCTGTTTTGACATACACTTTTTGAAGTATCTGCAAGTGGACATTTGGAGAAAATTGAGGCCTATGGTGAAAAAGGAAATATCTTCCAATCAAAATGACACAGAAGCATTTTGGAAACTTCCTTCTATTCTGTGCATTCACCTCACAGAGTAGAACATTTCTTTTGATTGAGCAGTTTTGAAACAGTCTTTCTGTAGAATCTCCATTTGGACATTTGGAGAACATTGAGGCTAATAGTAAAAAACGAAATATCCTCAAGGAAAAACTACAAAGAAGCATTCTGTGAAACCTTTCTCTATTCTGTGTATTCATCTAACAGAGTTGAACTATTCTTTTGATTGAGCTCTTTTGAAATACTCTTTTTGTAAAATCTGCAAGCAGACATTTGTACAAAACTGAGGCCTATGGTGAAAAACGAAATATCTTCCCAAAAAAACTATAGAGAAGCATTCTGTGAAACTTCTTCCCACTCTGTGACTCCATCACACAGAGTAGAACCTTTCTTTTTACTGAGCAGTTTTGAGACACTCTTTTGGTAGAATCTGCAAGAGGACATTTGGAGTGCTTTGAGGACTACCGTGGAAAAAGGAATATCTTAAAATAAAAACTACACAGAAGCATAATGTGAAACTTCTTTCTGATATGTGGATTCATCTAACAGAGTTGAACATTTCTTTTGATTGATCTGTTTTGAAATACTCTTTTTGTAGAATCTGCAATTGGACATTTGGAGAACATTGAGGCCTATGGTGAAAAACGAAATATCTTTCCATAAAAACTACACAGAAGCATTCTGTGAAACTTCTTTCTATTGTGTTTATTCATCTCACAGAGTAGAACCTTTCTTTTGATTGAGCAGTTTTGAGACACTCTTTTGTAGAATCTGCAAGTGGACATTTGGAGCGTTTTGAGCCCTATCGTGGAAAAATGAATATCTTCAAATAAAAACTACACAGAAGCATTCTGTGAAACCTCTTTCTGATCTGTGCATTCACCTAACAGAGTTGAACCTTTTTTTGATTGAGATGTTTTGAAACACTCTTTTTGTAGAATCTGCAAGTGGATATTTGGAGAACTTTGAGGCCCATGGTGAAAAACGAAATATCTTCTTATAAAAACTACACAGAAGCATTCTCTGAAACTTCTTTCTATTCTGTGCATTCACCTCACAGAGTAGAACCTTTCTTTTGATTGTGCAGTTTTGAAACACTCTTTTTGTAGTATCTGCAATTGGACATTTGGAGCGCTTTGAGGCATATCGTGCAAAAAGGAATATCTTCAAATAAAAACTGCATAGAAGCATTCTGTGAAACTACTTTCTGATGTGTGCATTCATCTAACAGAGTTGAACTTTCCTTTGATTGAGCTGTTTTGAAACACTCTTTTTGTAGAATTTGTAATTGGACATTTGGAGAATATTGAGACTTACTGTCAAAAACGTAATAACTTCCCATGAAAACTACTCAGGAGCATTCTGTGAAACTTCTTTCTAATCTGTGCATTAAACTAACCAAGTTTAACCTTTCTTTTGTTTGCGCAGTGTTGAAACACACTTTTTGTAGAATCTGCAATTGAACGTTTGGAGAACATTGAGACCTATAGTGAAAAAGGAAATATCTTCCCATAAAAACAACACAGAAAAATTCTGTGAAACTTCTTTCTGATCTGTGCATTCATCTAACAGAGTTGAACCTTTCTTTTGATTGAGCTGTTTTGAAACACTCTTTTTATAGAATCTGCAAAAGTACATTTGGAGCCCTTTGATGCCTATTGAAGAAAAAGTATTATCTTCAAATAATAACTACACAGAAGCATTCTGTGAAACTTCTTTCTAATCTTTGCATTTATCTAACACAATTCAACCTTTCTTTTGATTGCTCAGTTTTGAAACACTCTTTTTGTAGAATCTGAAAGTGGACATTTGGAGAACATTGAGGCCTATGGTGAAAAACTAAATATCTTCCCCTAAAAATGACACAGTAGCATTCTGTCAAACCTCTTTCTGATCTGTGCATTCATCTAACAGAGTTGAACCTTTCTTTTGATTGAGCTGTTTGAAACAATCTTTTTATAGAGTCTGCAAGTGGACAATTGGAGAACATTGAGACCTACAGTGAAAAACATTATATCTTCCCATAAAAACTACACAGAAATATTCTGTGAAACTTTAATCTGTTCTGTGCATTCCTCTAACAGAGTTGAACCTTTCTTTTCATCTAGCTGTTTGGAAAAACCATTTTTGAAGAACCTGCAAGTGGACATTTGGAGAATATTGAGGCCTATGCTGAAAAATGATATATCTTCCCATAAAGCTACACA
Organism: Nomascus leucogenys; assembly: GCF_006542625.1. Lineage (NCBI taxonomy): Eukaryota > Metazoa > Chordata > Mammalia > Primates > Hylobatidae > Nomascus > Nomascus leucogenys. The sequence continues at coordinate 64,894,917 of NC_044381.1, read as the reverse complement.
GAAGCATTCTGTGAAACTTCTTTTTGATCTGTGTATTCATCTAACAGAGTTGAACCTTTCTTTTGATTGAACAGTTTTGAAACACCCTTTTTGTAGAATCTGCAAGTGGACATTTGGAGAGATTTGAGGCCTAGGGTGAATAACGAAATATCTTCCCATAAAAACTACACAGAAGCATTCTGTAAAACTCCTTTCTGATCTGTGCATTCATCCAACACTGTTGAACCTATCTTTTGATTGCCCTGTTTTGAAACACACTTTTTGTAGACTCTACAAGTGGACACTTTGAGAACATTGAGGCCTAATGTGAAAAACGAAATATCTTCCCATAAAAACTACACAGAAGCATTCTGTGAAACTCCTTTCTAATCTGTGCATTCATCTCACAGAGTTGAACCTTTCCTTTGATTGAGCAGTTTTGAAAATCTCTTTTTGTATAATCTGCAGGTGGACATTTGGAGAACATTGAGGCCTTTGGTGAAAAATGAAACATCTTCCCATAAAAACTACACAGAAGCATTCTGTGAAACTTCTTTCTATTCAGTTCATTCATCTCACAGAGTAGAACTTTCTTTTGATTGAGCAGTTTGAAACACTCTTTTTGTAGAATCTGCAAGTGGGCATTAGGAGTGCTTTGAGGCCTACAGTGAATAATGAAATATCTTCCCATAGAAACTTCACAGAAGAATTCTGTAAAACTTTTTTCTGATCTGTGCATTCATCCAACAGAGATGAACCTTTCTTTTTATTGATCTGTTTTGAAACACAGTTTTTGTAGACTCTAGAATTGCACAATTTCAGAACATTGAAGCCTAAGGTGAAAAACGAAATATCTTCCCATGAAAACCACACAGAAGCATTCTGTGAAACTTCTTTCTCCTCTGTGCATTCATCCCACAGAGTAGAACATTTCTTTTGATTGAGCGGTCTTGAAACCCTCCTTTTGTAGAATCTGCAAGGGGACATTTGGAGAGCTTTGAGGCCTATGGTGAAAAACGAAATATCTTCCCATAAAAAGTACACAGAAGCATTCTGTGGAATTTCTTTCTATTCTGTGCATTCATATCACTTAGTTGAACCTTTCATTTGATTGAGCTGTTTTGAAACAGTCTTTTTGTAGAATCTGCAAGTGGACATTTGGAGAACATTGAGGCCTAGAGTGTAAAACGAAATTTCTTCCCATGAAAACTACACAGAAGCATTCTGTGAAACTTCTTTCTATTCTGTGCATTCATCTCACCGAGTTGAACCTTTGTTTTGGTTGGGTAGATTTGACACACACTTTTTGTATTATCTGCAAGTGGACATTTGGAGAACATTGAGGTCTACGGAGAAAAGCGAAATGTCTTCCCATAAAAACTACAAAGAAGCGTTCTGTGAAACTTCTTTCTGGATTGTGCATTCATCTAACAGAGGTCAACCTTTCATTTGATTGAGGTGTTTTGAAACACTCTTTTTGTAGAATCTGCAAGTAGACATTTGGAGTACATTGAGGCCTACAGTTAAAAATGAAATATCTTCCCATAAAAACTGCACAGAAGCATTCTGTGAAATTTTTCTCTGTCCTGTGCAGTCATCTAATAGAGTTGAAACTTTCTTTTGACTGAGCTGTTTTGAAACACTCTTTTTATAGAATCTGCAAGTGGACATTTGGAGAACATTGAAGGCTACGGTGAAAAAATGAAATATCTTAACATAAAAACTACACAGAAGCATTCTGTGAAACTTCTTTCTATTCTGTGCATTCATCTCACAGATTAGAACCTTTATTTTGATTGAGCAGTTTGGAAACAGTTTTTTGTAGAATCTGCAGGTGGACTTTTGCAGCCCTTTGAGGTCTAACGAGGAAAAAAAAATCTTCAAATAAAAACTACACAAAAGCATTCTGTGAAACTTCTTTCTGATCTGTTCATTCATCTCATAGAGTTGAAACTTTATTTTGATTGATCTGTTTGGAAACAATTTTTTTTAGAATCTGAAATTGGACATGTTGAGTACAATGAGGCATACTGTGAAAAACGAAATATCTTCCCTTAAAAACTACACAGAAGCACTCTGTGAAACTTCTTTCCACTCTTTGCATTCATCTCACAGAGGAGAAACTTTCTTTTGATTGAGCAGTTTTGAAACACTCTTTTTGTGGAATTTGCAAGTGGACATTTGAGACCTTTGAGGCTTATAATGAATAACGAAATATCTTCCCATAAAAACTACACAGAAGAATTCAGTGAAGCTTCCTTCTATTCTTTGCATTCATCTCTCAGAGTGGAACTTTTCTTTCGTTTGAGAAGTTTTGAAACACTCCTTTTGTAGAATCTGCAATTGGACATTTGGAGAACATTGAGGCTTATGGTAAAAAACGAAATACCTTACCATAAAAACTACACAGAAGCATTCTGTGAAACTTCTTCCTGATCTGTGCATTCATCTAACTCATTTGAACCTTTTGATTGAGTTGTTTTGAAACACTCTTTTTTTAGAAACTGCAAGTGGATATTTGGAGAACATTGAGGCCTATGGTGAAATATGAAATATCTTCCCATAAAAACTAAACAGAAGAATTCTGTGAAACTTCCTTCTTTTCTGTGCATTTACCTCACAGAGTAGAACCTTCCTTTTGATTCAGCAGTTTTGAAACAGTCCTTTTGTAGAATCTATAAGTGGACATTTGGAGCGATTTGAGGCCTATCGTGGAAAAAGGAATATCTTCAAATAACAACAACACAGAAGCATTCTGTGAAACTTCTTTCTGACCTGTGCATTCATCCAACAGAGATGAACCTTTCTTTTCATTGATATGTTTTGAAACACACTTTTTGTAGAATCCGCAAGTGGATATTTGGAGAACATTGTGGCCTATAGTGAAAAACGAAGTATCTTCCCATAAAAACTACACAGAAGCATTCTGTGAAACTTCTCTCTGTTCTGTGCATTCTTCTAACAGTGTTCAACCTTTCTTTTGATTGAGTTGTTTTGAAACACACTTTTTGTGGAATTTGCAAGTGGACATTTGGAGAATATTGAGGCCTACGGTGAAAAACGAAATATCTTCCCATAAAAACTACACGGAAGTATTCAGTGAAACTTCTTTCTATTCTGTGCATTCATCTCCCAGAGTTGAACCTTTCTTTTGATTGAGCAGTTTTGAAGCACTCTTTTTGTAGAATCTGCAATTGGACATTTGGAGAACATTGAGGCCTATAGTGAAAAATGAAATGTCTTTAAGTAAAAACTACACAGAAGCATTCTGTGAAACTTTTCTCTGTTCTGTGCATTCCTCTAACAGAGTTCAAACTTTCATTTGATTGAGCTGTTTTGACACACACTTTTTGTAGAATCTGCAAGTGGACAGTTTGAGTACATTGAGGCCTATAGTGAAAAACGGAGTATCTTCCCATAAAAACTACAGAGAAGCATGCTGTGAAACTTTTCTCTCTTCTGTGCTTTCATTTAACAGAGTTGAAACTTTCTTTAGATTGAGCCGTTTTGAAACACACTTTCTGTACAATCTGCATGTGGACATTTGGAGAAAATGGAGGCCTACCATGAAAAAAAGAAATATTTTCCCATAAAAACTACACAGAAGCATTCTGTGAAACTCTTTTCTATTCTGTGCATTCATCTCACAGAGTTGAACCTTTCTTTTGATTGAGCACTTTTGAAACACACTTTTCATAGAATCTGCAAGAGGACATTTGGAGAACATTGAGGCCTAGAGTGAAAAACGAAATAACTTCAAGTAACAACTACACAGAAGCATTCTGTGATACTTTTTTCTGTTCTGTGCATTCATCTAAGAGAGTTGAACCTTCCTTTTCATTGAGTTTTTTTGAAACACACTTTTTATAGAATCTGCAATTGGACATTTGGAGAACATTGAGGCCTATGGTGAAAAATGAAGTATCTTCCCATAAAAACTACACGGAAGTATTCTGTGAAACTTCTTTCTATTCTGTGCTTTCATCTCACAGAGTTGAACCTTTCTTTTGATTGAGCAGTTTTGAAACACACTTTTTGTAGAATCTGCAAGTGGACATTTGGAGAACACTGGGGACTATAGTGAAAAAGTAAATATCTTCAAGTAAATACTACACAGAAGCATTCTGTGAAACATTTCCCTATTCTGTGCATTCATCTAAAAGTGTTGAACCTTTCTTTTGATTGAGCTGTTTTGAGACACTCTTTTTGTAGAATCTGCAAGTGGACATTTGGAGAATATTGAGGCCAATGGTGAAAAACGAAATATCCTACAAGTAAACCTAGGCAATACCATTCAGGACATAGGCGTGGGCAAGGACTTCATGTCTAAAACACCAAAAGCAATGGCAACAAAAGGCAAAATTGACAAATGGGATCTAATTAAACTAAAGAGCTTCTGCACAGCAAAAGGAACTACCATCAGAGTGAACAGGCAACCTACAGAATGGGAGAAAATTTTTGCAACCTACTCATCTGACAAAGGGCTAATATCCAGAATCTACAATGAACACAAACAAATTTACAAGAAAAAAACAAACAACCCCATCAAAAGGTGGGCAAAGGACATGAACAGACACTTCTCAAAAGAAGACATTTATGCAGCCAAAAAACACATGAAGAAATGCTCATCATCACTGGCCATCAGAGAAATGCAAATCAAAACCACAGTGAGATACCATCTCACACCAGTTAGAATGGCCATCATTAAAAAAACAGGAAACAACAGGTGCTGGAGAGGATGTGGAGAAATAGGAACACTTTTACACTGTTGGTGGGACTGTAAACTAGTTCAACCATTGTGGAAGTCAGTGTGGCGATTCCTCAGGGATCTCGAACTAGAAATACCATTTGACCCAGCCATCCCATTACTGGGTATATACCCAAAGGACTATAAATCATGCTGCTATAAAGACACATGCACACGAATATTGTGGGGTGGGGGAGGGGGGAGGGACAGCATTAGGAGATATACCTAATGCTAAATGACGAGTTAATGGGTGCAGGAAATCAACATGGCACATGGATACATATGTAACAAACCTGCACATTGTGCACATGTACCCTAAAACCTAAAGTATAATTAAAAAAAAAAACGAAATATCTTCCCATAAAAACTACACAGAAGCATTCTGTGAAACTTCTTTCTATTCTGTGCATTCACTTCAGAGATTAGAACTTTTCTTTTGATTGAGAAGTTTTGAAACACTCTTTTTGTAGAATCTGCAAGTGGACATTTGGATAACATTGAGGCCTATGGTGACAAACGAAATATCTTCAAGTAAAAACTACACAGAAACATTCTGTGAAACTTTTCTCTGTTCTGTGTATTCATCTAACAGAGTTTAACCTTTCTTTTGATTGAGCAGTTTTGAAACTCTCTTTTTGAAGAATCTGCAAGTGGAAATTTGGAGATCATTGAGGCCTTTCATGGAAAAAGGAATATCTTCAAATAAAAACTACACAGAAGCATTCTGTAAAACTTCTTTCTGATCTATGCATACATCTAACTGAGCTGAACCTTTCTTTAGGTTGAGCTGTTTTGAAATACTCTTTTTGTGGAATCTGCAAGTGGACATTTGGAGAATATTGAGGCCTACGGTGAAAAACAATATATCTTCCCATAAAAACATACAGAAGCATTCTGTGTAACTTCTTTCTATTCTGTGCATTCACCTCACAGAGCAAAACGTTTCTTTTGATTGAGCAGCTTTGAGACACTCTTTTTGTAGAATTTGCAAGTGGACATTTGGAGAACTTTGAGGCCAATCATGGTAAAAGGAATATCTTGAAATTAAAACTACACAGAATCATTCTGTGAAACCTCTTTCCAATCTGTGCATTCATCTAATGGAGTTGAAACTTTCTTTTCATTGAGGTGTTTTCAGACACTCTTTTTGTAGAATCTGCAAGTGGACATTTGGAGAACATTGTGGCCTATGGTGAAAAACGAAATATCTTCCCTTAAAAACTACACAGAAGCGTTCTGTTAAATTTCTTTTATTCTGTGCATTCTCCTCACAGAGTAGAACCTTTCTTTTGACTGAGCTCTTTTGAAACACTCTTTTTGTAGATTCTGCAAGTGTACATTTGGAGAACATTGAGGCCTACAGTGAAAAACGAAATTTCTTTCCATAGAAACTACACAGAAGCATTCTGTGAAACTTCTTTGTATTCTATGCATTCATCTCACAGAGTTGAACCTTTCTTTTGATTGAGCAGTTTTGAGACAGTCATTTTGTAGAATCTGCAAGTGGACATTTGGAGAACATTGGGGCCTATGGTGAAAAACGAAATATCTTTAAGCAAAAACTACACAGTAACATTCTGTGAAACTTTTCTCTGTTCTGTGCATTCACCTAACAGACTCGAAATTTTCTTTTGATTGAGCTGTGTTGAAACACTCTTTTTGTAGAATCTGCAAGTGGACATTTGGAGAACATTGAGACCTACGGTGAAAAACGAAATATCTTCCCATAAAATCTACACAGAAGCATTCTGTGAAACTCCTTTCTGTTCTGTGCCTTCATCTCACAGAGTTGAAACTTTCTTTTGATTGAGCAGTTTTGAAATACTCTTTTTGTAGAATCTGCATGTGGACATTTGGAGAACATTGAGGCCAATAGTAAAAAATGAAATATCCTCAAGTAAAAACTACACAGAATAATTCTGTGAAACTTTTCTCTGTTCTTTGTATTCATCTAACAAAGTTGAACTTTTCATTGAGCTGTTTTGAAACACACTTTTCGTAAAATCTGCAAGTGGACATTAGTAGAAAACTGAGGCCTACTGTGAAAAACGAAATATCTTCCCCAAAAAACTATAGAGAAGCATTCTGTGAAACTTCTTTCTGTTCTGTTCATCCATCTCTCAGAGTAGAACCTTGCTTTTGATTGAGCAGTTTTGAGACACTCTTTCTGTAGAATCTGCAAGAGGACATTAGGAGTGCTTTGAGGCCTACCGTGGAAAAAGGAATATCTTCAATTAAAAACTACACAGAAGTATTCTGCGAAACTTCTTTCTGATCTTTGCATTCATCTAACAGAGTTGAGCCTTTCTTTTGATTGATCTATTTTGAAACACTCTTTTTGTAGAATCTCCAAGTGGACATTTGGAGCCCTTTGAGGCCTTTCATGGAAAAAGGAATATCTTGAAATAAAAGCTACACAGAAGCATTCTGTGAAACTTCTTTCTGATCCTTGCATTCATCTAACAGAGTTGAACCTTTCTTTTGATTGAGCTTTTTTGAAACACACTTTTTGTAGAATCTGCAATTAGACATTTGGAGAACACTGAGGCCTACGGTGAAAAAATTAATATCTTCCCAAAAAACTACACAGAAGCATTCTGTGAAACTTCTTTATGATCTGTGCATTCATCTTACAGAGTGGAAATTTTCTTCTGATTGAGCAGTTTTGAAACACTCTTTTTGTAGGATCTTCAATTGGACATTTGGAGAACATTGAGGCCTACGGTGAAAAACATACTATCTTCCCATAAAAAGTACACAGAAGCATTCTGTGAAACTTCTTTCTAATCTGTGCATTCATCTAACAGAGTTTAACATTTCTTTTGATTGCACAGTTTTGAAACACTCTTTTTGTAGAATCTGCAAGTGGACATTTGGAGAACTTTGAGGCATATGTTGAAAAACAAAATATCTTCCCATAAAAACTACACAGAAGCATTCTCTGAAACTTCTTTCTATTCTGTGCATTCATCTCACAGATTAGAACTTTTCTTTTTTTTGTTTTTTATTATTTTTATTTTTATTATACTTTAGGTTTTAGGGTACATGTGCACAATGTGCAGGTTTGTTACATATGTATCCATGTGCCATGTTGATTTCCTGCACCCATTTTCTTTTGATTGAGCAGTTTTGAAACACACTTTTTGTAGAATCTGCAAGTGGACATTTGGTGAACATTGATTCTTACTGTGAAACACCAAATATCCTCCCCTAAAAGCTACACAGAAGCATTCTGTGAAACTTCTTTCTGATCTGTGCATTCATCTAACAGAGTTGAACCTTTCTTTTGATTGAGCTGTTTTGAAACACTCTTTTTGTAGAATCTGTATAGTGGACGTTTGGAGAATATTGAGGTGTATGGTCAAATACATAATAACTTCCCATAAAAACTAAACAGAAGCATTCTTTGAAACTTCTTTCTAATCTGTGCATTCAACTAACAGAGTAAAACCTTTCTTTTGATTGTGCAGTGTTGAAACACACTTTCTGTAGAATCTGCATGTGAACATAGCGTTTGGAGAACTTGGAGACCTATAGTGAAAACGAGATATCTTCCCATAAAAACTACACAGAAGCATTCAGTGAAACTTCTTTCTATTCTGTCCATTCATCTTGCAGAGTAGAAACTTTCTTTTGATTGAGCAGTTTTGAAACACTCTTTTTGTAGAATCTGCAAGTGGACATTTGGAGCACTTTGAGGCCTATCATGGAAAAAGGAATATCTTCAAATAAAAACTGCACAGAAGCATTCTGTGAAACTTCTTCCTGATCTGTGCATTCATCTAAGAGATTTGAACCTTTCTTTTGATTGAGCTGTTTTGAAGCACTGTTTTTGTATAATCTGAAAGTGGACATTTGAAGAACATTGATGTCTATGTTGAAAAACGTCATATCTTCCCATAAATACTACACAGAAGTAGGCTGGGCATGGTGGCTGACTCTTGTAATCCCAGCACTTTGGGAGGCCGAGGCGGGTGGATCACGACATCAAGAGATTGAGACCACGGTGAAACCCCATCTGAACTAAAAATACAAAAAAGTTAGCCATGCGTGGTGGCGGGCGCCTGTAGTCCCAGCTACTGAGAGGCTGAGGCAGGAGAATGACGTGAACCCGGGAGGCAGAGCGTGCAGTGAGCCGAGATTGAACCACTGCACTCCAGCCTGGGTGACAGAGTGAGACACCATCTCAAAAAAAAAAAAAAAAAATCAACACAGAAGCATTCTGTGAAACTTCTTTCTAATCTCTGCATTCATCTTACAGAGTTTAACCTTTGTTTTGACTGCTCAGTTTTGAAACACTCTTTTTGTAGAATCTGAAAGTGGACATTTGGAGAACTTTGAGGCCTATGGCAAAAAATGAAATATCTTCCCCTAAAAATGACACTGTAGCATTCTGTGAAACTTCTTTCTCATCTGTGCATTCATCTAACAGAGTTGAACATTTCTTTTGATTGAGCTGTTTTGAAAGTCTTTTTGTAGAGTCTGCAAGTGTACAATTGGAGAACATTGTGACCTACGGTGAAAAACCGAATATTTTCCCATAAAAACTACACAGAAATATTCTGTGTAATTTTAATCTGTTCTGTGCATTCCGCTAACAAGGGTGAACCTTTCTTTTCATTGAGCTGTTTTGAAACACCATTTTTGAAGAATCTGCAAGTGGACATTTGGAGAATATTGAGGCCTACAGTGAAAAACGATATATCTTCCCATAATGCTACACAGAAGCATTCCGTGAAACTTCTTTTTGATCTGTGTATTCATCTAACAGAGTTGAACCTTTCTTTTGATTGAGCTGTTTTGAAACACTCTTTTAGTAGAATATGCAAGTGGACAGTTGGAGAACATTGAGACCTACAGTAAAAAACGAAATATCTTCCCATAAAAACTACACAGAAGAATTCTGTGAATCTTCTTTCTGATCTGTGCATTCATCTAACAGAGTTGAACCTTTCTTTTGATTGAGCTGTTTTGAAACACTCTTTCTGTAGAATCAGCAAGTGGGCATTTGGAGCGCTTTGAGGCCTATGGAGGAAAAGGCATTATCTTCAAATAATAACTACACAGAAGTATTCTGTGAAACTTCTTTCTGATCTGAGCATTCATCTAACAGAGTTGAAGCTTTCTCTTGATTGATCTGTTTTAAAACACTCTTTTTGTAGAATCTGCAAGTGGAGATTTGGAGAATATTGAGGCCTATGGTGAAAAATGAAATATCATCCCATAAAAACTACACAGAAGCATTCTGTGAAAGGTCTTTCTGTTCTGTGCATTCAGCTCACAGAATAGAATCTTTCTTTTGATTGAGCTGTTTTGAAACACTCTTTTTTTAGAATCTGCAAGTGGACATTTGGAGAGATTTGAGGCCTATGGTGAATAACGAAATATCTTCCCATAAAAACTACACAGAAGCATTCAGTGAAACTTCTTTCTATTCTGTGCATTCATCTCTCAGAGTTGAAACTTTCTTTTGATTCAGAAGTTTTGATACACTCTTTTTGTAGAATCTGCAAGTGGCCATTTGGAGAAAATTGAGGCCTATCATGGAAAAAGGAATATCTTCACATAAAAACTACACAGAAGCATTCTGTGAAACTTCTCTTTGATCTGTGCATTCATCTAACTGAGTTGAACCTTTCTTTTGATTGATCTGTTTTGAAACACTCTTTTTGTAGAATCTGCAAGTGGACATTTGGAGAACATTGAGGCCTACGGTGAAAAACGAAATTTCTTCCTATAAAAACTACACAGAAGCATTAAGTGAAACTTCTTTCTATTCTGTGCATTCATCTCAAGGAGTAGAACCTTTCTTTTGGTGGAGCAGTTTTCAAACACTCTTTTTGTAGCATCTGCAAGTGGACATTTTGAGCACTTTGAGGCCTGACTTGGAAAAAGGAATATCTTCAAGTAAAAACTACACAGAAGCATTCTGTGAAACTTCTTTCTGACCTTGGCATTCGTCTAACAGAGTTGAACCTTTCTTTTGACTGAACACTTTTGAAGAACTCTTTTTGTAGAATCTGCAAGTGGACATTTGGTGTGCTTTTAGGCCTATGGAGGAAAAAGGATTATCTTCAAATAACAACTACAGAGAACTGTTCTGTGAAACTTCCTTCTGATCTGTGCATTTATCTAACAGAGTTGAACGTTTCTTTTGACTGATTTGTTTTGAAACACCCTTTTTGTAGAATCTGCAATTGGACATTTTGAGAACATTGAGGACTACGTTGAATAATGAAATATCTTCCCATAAAAACTACACAGAAGCATTCTGTGCAACTTCTTTCTATTCCGTTCATTCATCTCCCTGAGTAGAACCTTTCTTTTGATTGAGAAGTTTGAAACACTATTTTTGTGGAATCTGCACGTGGACATTTGGAGAGATTTGATGCCTATGGTGAATAACGAAATATCTCCCACTAAACCTACACAGAAGCATTCTGTAAAACTTCTTTCTGATCTGTGCATTCATCCAACAGTGTTGAACCTTTCTTTTGATTGATCTCTTTTGAAACACACTTTTTGTAGACTCTACAAGTGGACATTTTGAGGGTTTTGAGGCCTATGGTGAAAAACGAAATATCTTCCCATAAAAAGTACACAGAAGCATTCTGTGAAACTACTTTCTATTCTTTGCATTCATCTCACAGAGTTGAACGTTTCCTTTGATTGAGCAGTTTTGAATCACTCTTTTTGTATAATCTGCAAGTGGACATTTGGAGAACATTGAGGCCTTTGGTGAAAAACAAAATATCTTCCCATAAAAACTACACAGAAGCGTTCCGTGAAAGTTCTTCCTGATCTGTGCATTCATCAAACAGAGTTCAACCTTCCTTTTGATTGAGCTGTTTTGAAACAGTCTTTTTGTGGAATCTGCAAGTGGACATTTGCAGAATATTGAGGCCTATAGTGAAAAACGAAATTTCTTCCCATAAAAACTACACAGAAGTATTCTGTGAAACTTCTTTCTATTCTGTGCATTCATCTCACAGAGTTGAACCTTTCATTTGGTTGAGTAGTTTTGACACACAGTTGTTGTATAATCTGCAAGTGGACATTTGGAGAACATTGAGGCCTATGGTGAAAAAGGAAATATCTTCCAATAAAAGCTACACAGAAGCATTCTGTGAAACATCTTTGTCATCTGTGCATTCATCTAACAGAGTTGAACCTTCCTTTTGATTGAGGTGTTTTGAGACACTCTTTTTGTAGATACTGCAAGTGGACAATTGGAGTACATTGAAGCCTACGGTGAAAAACGAAATATCTTCCCATAAAAACTACACATAAATATTCTGTGAAACTTTTCTCTGTTCTGTGCATTCGTCTAACAGAGTTCAACCTTTCTTTTCATTGAGCTGTTTGAAACACTCTTTTTGTAGAATCTGCAAGTGTACATTTGGAGAACATTGAGGCCTACGGTGAAAAACGAAATATCTTCCCATAAAAACTACACAGAAGCATTCTGTGAAGCTTCTTTCTATTCTGTGCATTCATCTCACAGAGTAGAAACTTTCTTTTGATTGAGCAGTTTTGAGACACTCTTTTGTAGAATCTGCAAGTGGACATTCGGAGCGTTTTGAGCCCTATCGTGGAAAAAGTAACATCTTCAAATAAAAACTACACAGAAGCATTCTGTGAAACTTCTTTCTGATCTGTGCGTTCACCTAACAGAGTTGAACCTTTTTTTGATTGAGCTGTTTTGAAACACTCTTTTTGTAGAATCTGCAAGTGGATATTTGGAGAAATTTGAGGCCCATGGTGAAAAATGAAATATCTTCCCATAAAAACTACACAGAAGCATTCTGTGAAAGTTATTTCTATTCTGTGCATTCACCTCACAGAGTAGAACTTTCTTTTGATTGTGCAGTTTTGAAACACTCTTTTTGTAGAATCTGCAATTGGACATTTGGAGTGTTTTGAGGCATATCGTGGAAAAAGTAATATCTTCAAATAAAAACTACACAGGAGCATTCTGTGAAACTTCTTTCTGATCTGTGCATTCATCTAACAGAATTTAATATTTCTTTTGATTGCACACTGTTGAAACACTCTTATTGTAGGATCTGCAAGTGGACATTTTGAGAACATTGAGGCCTATGGTGAAAAACGAAATATCCTCCCATAAAAACTACACAGAAGCATTCTGTGAAACGTCTTCCTGAACTGTGCATTCATCTAACAGAGTTGAACTTTTGTTTTGATTGAGCTGTTTTCAAATGCACTTTTTGTAGATTCTGCAAGTGTACATTTGGAGAACATTGAGGCCTATAGTGAAAAACAAAATATCTTCCCATAAAAACTACACTGAAGCATTCTGTGAAACTTTTCTCTGTTTTGTGCATTCATCTAACAGAGTTGAAAATTTTTTGATTGAGCTCTTTTGAAACACTCCTTTTGTAGAATCTGCAAGTGGACATTTGGTGAAAATTGAGGCCTAAGGTGAAAAACGATATATCTTCCCATAAAAACTACACAGAAGCATTCTGTGAAACTTCTTCCTATTCTGTGCATTCATCTCACAGACTTGAACCTTTCTCTTGATTGAGTGGTTTTGAGACACTCTTTTTATGGAATTTGCATCTGGACATTTGGAGAACATTGAGGCCTATAGTGAAAAACGCAACATCTTCCCATAAATCTACACAGAAGCATACTGTGAAACTTCTTTCTGATCTGTGCATTCATCTAACAGAATTCAACCTTTATTTTGATTGAGATGTATTGAAACACTCTTTTTGTAGAATCTTCAATGTACATTTGGCGAAAATTCAGGCCTAAGGTGAAAAACGAAATATCTTCCCATAAAAACTACACAGAAGCATGCTGTGAATCTTCTTTCTAATCTGAGCATTCATCTATCAGAATTAATAATTTCTTTTGATTGCGCAGTTATGAGATACTCTTATTGTAGAATCTGCAAGTGGACATTTTGAGAACATTGAGGCCTATGGTGAAAAATGAGACATCATCCCATAAAAACTACACAGAAGCATTCTGTGAAACGTCTTCTTGATCTGTGCATTCATCTAACAGAGTTGAACCTTTATTTTTATTCAGCTGTTTTGAAACACTCTTTTTGTAGAATCTGCAAGAGAACATTTGGAGAACATTGAGGCCTACGCTGAAAAACGAAATTTCTTCCCATAAAAACTACACAGAAGCATTCTGTGAAACTTCTTTCTATTCTGTACATTCATCTCACAGATGTGAACCTTTCTATTCATTGAGCAGTTTTGAAACAGTCTTTTTCTTAGATCTGCAAGTGGACATTTGGAGCGCTTTGAGGGCCATCGTGGAAAAAGGAATATCTTCAAATTAAAACTACACAGAAGCATACTGTGTAACTTCTTTCTATTCTGTGCATTCATCTAACAGAGTTTAAACTTTCTTTTGATTACAGAGTTTTCATATACTCTTATTTTAGAATCTGCAAGTGGACATTTGGAGAACAGAGAGGCCTATGGTGAAAAACGAAATATCTTCCCATAAAAAATACACAGAAGCATTCTGTGAAACTTCTTCCTGATCTGTGCATTCATCTAACAGAGTTGAACCTTTCTTTTGATTGAGCAGTTTTGAAACACTCTTTTTGTAGAATCTGCAAGTGGAGATGTGGAGAATATTGAGGCATATACTGAAAAACGAAATATCTTCCCAAAAAAATGCACAAAAGCATTCTGTGAAACTTCTATTCTGTGGAGTGGAATGGAGTGGATTCTAGTGGAAAAGAATGGAATTTAGTGGAATGGAATGGAATGGAATGGAATGGAATGGAATGGAATGGAATACAACGGAAAAAAATGCAGTGGAGTGTAACGGAGGGCAATGGAGAAGAAAGAAAGGGAGTGGAGTGAAGTTAAACCAAATGGAATGGAATGGAAAGGATTCGAAAGGATTAGAATGCAATTTAATGGAGTAGACAGGAATTGAGTCGAATGGGAAGAATTGTTTGCCGTGGAGTTGAGGGGAGTGGATTGGAGAAGAGTAGATTTAAATTAAATGGAATGGAATGGAATGCAATGGAAAGGAATGGAAAACAATGGAACGGAATGAAAATTTATGGAAAGGTATTGAACGCAGTAGAGTGGAGTGCAGGATATTGGAATTGAATGGAATGAAGAGGAGTGTAGTCGAGTGTAGTGGAATGGAATGGACTGGAGTGGATTGAAGTGGAATAGCGGGGATTAGAATGGATTCTGGTGGAATGGAATGGAATCCAATAGAATAGAATGGAAGGGAATGCAGTGTATTGGAGTGCAGTTGCGTGGAGCGGAATGGAATGGAATTGAATGGAATGATACGGAACAGAATGGAACGGAAGAGAATGGATCAGAACGGAATGGAATGGAATGGAATGGAATGGAATGGAATGGAATGGAATGGAGTGGAAGGGAATGGAAAGGAATGTAATGAAATGGAATGGAGTCAAATGGAATGGAAAGGAATGGAGTGGAATTGACTGGAATGGAGGTGAATCGGAAGGAACAGAATGCAGCGGAGTGGAGAGGAGTGGAGTTGAGAAGTGTGGATTTCAATTGAATGGAATGGAATGGCATGGATTAGAGAGGAGTGGAGTGGATTCTACTGGAATATAATGGAATGGAATGGAATGGAAGGATTGGAATGGAATGGAATAGAATGGATTGGAATGCAATTGAATGGAATGAAAAGGAATGGAATGGAATGGAATGGAATGGAATGGAATGGAATGGAGTGGACTGGAATGGAGGCAAATGGGAAAGAATGGAATGCAGTGGAGTGGAGAGGAATTGAGTGTAAAAGAGTGAATTTGAACAGATTGGAATGCAATGCAATGGAATGAATAGAATGGAATAGAATGGAATGCAGTGGATTGGAATGGAGATGGGTGGAGGGGAACGGAATTGAATAGAATTGAAGGGAATGCATTGGAAAGGAATGGAATCGAATTGAAAGGAATGGAATGCAATGCAATGCAATGGAATGGAATGGAATGGAAAAAATTGCACTGGAGTGCAGTGGAGTGGAAAGGAGTAGAATGGAAGGGAGGGGAGTTGAGTGAAATGGAGTGGAAAGGAATGGAGTGCAATGGAATGGAATGAAATGGAATGGAATGGAGTGGAGTGGAACGGAGTGGAGTGGACTGGAATGGAGCTGAATGGGAAAGAATGGAATGCAGTGGAGTGGAGAGGAGTGGAGTGGAGAAGAGTGGATTTGAATGGAATGGAATGGAATGGAATGCATTGGAGTGGAGTCGAGTGGATTCTATTGGAAAAGAATGAAATGGAATGGAAAGGAATGGAATGGAATGGAATGAAAAATTGCATTAGAGTAGAGTGGAGTGGAATGGAGAAGAAAGGAAGGGAGTGGAATGGAGTGGAATAGTGTGGAATTGCATGGAATGGAATAGAATGGTATGAAATGGAATGGAATGGAATGCAATGGAGTGGACTGGATTGGAGGCGAATGGGAAGTTATGGAATGCAGTGGAGTGGAGAGGAGTGGAGTGGAAAAGATTGGCTTTGAATGGAATGGAATGGAATGGAATGGATTGGACTGGAATGGAGACTACTGGGAAGGAATGGAATGCAGTGGAGTGGAGAGGAGTGCTGTGGAGAAGAGTGGATTTGAATTCGAGGGAAAGGAAAGAAATGGAATGGAATGGAATAGAATGCAGTGCATTGGATTGGAGTGGATTGGAGGAGAATGGAATTTAATGGAAAGTAATGGAATGGAATGCAATACAATGGAGTGGAATGAAAAGGAATGGAATGGAATGGAGTGGAGTGGAGTGTATTGGAAATAAATGGATTGGAGAGGGGTGGAGGGCTGTGGAGTGGAATGGGAAGGAATGAAATGGAGTGGAATAGAGTGGAGTGGAATGAAGGGCAGTAGAGTGGATTCAGGTGGAATGGAATGGAATGAAATGGAATGCAGTGGTTTTGATTGGACTTGCGTGGAGGGGAATGGAATGGAATAGAATGGAATGCTATGGAATGTAATGGAATGGAACGGAATGGAATGGAATGGAATGGACTGGAAAAAAGTGCAGCAGAGTGCAGTATAGTGAAATGGAGAAGAAAGGAAGTTAGTGGAGTGGAGTGGAATGGAGTGGAATAGAGTGGAATGGAATGGAATGGAATGGAATGGAATGGAAAAAAGTGGAGTGTACTGCAGTGGAGTGTAATAGAGAAGAAACGAAGGAAGTGGAGTGGAGAGGAATGGAGTGGAAAAGAATGGAATGGAATGGAATAGAATGGAAAGGAATGGAAAGAATGGAATGGATTGCCCTGGAATGGAGGTGAACGGGAAGGAATGGAATACAGAGGAGTGGAGGGGATTGGAGTGGAGAGGAGTGAATTTGAATGGAATGGAATAGAACGGAATGAAGTGGAGTGGAGTGGATTCTAGTGGAAAGAAATGAAATGGAACGGAATGGAATGAAATGGAACGGAATGGAATGGAATGGAATGGAATGGAAAGGAATGGAAAAAAGTGCAATGTTGTGTAGTGGAGTGGAACAGAGAAGAAAGGAACGGAGTGAAATGGAGTGTTTTAGAGTGGAATGGAATGGAATGGAAAGGAATGGAATGGAATGGAAAGGAATGGAATGGAATTGACTGGAATGGAGGCCATTGGAAAGGAGTGGAATATAGTGGATTGGGGAGGAGTGGAGTGGAGAAGAGTGCATTTGAATTGAATGGAATGGAATGGATTGGAGTGGAATGGAATGGAATATAATGGAATGGAATGGAACGGAATGGAATTGAATGGATAGAATGGAATGGAAAAGAGTGGAAAGGAGTGTAATGGAATGGAATGGAATGGAAAGGAATGGAAGGGAATGGAATTGAAAGGAAAGGAACAGAATATAAAAAAGTGCAGTGGAGCGCAGTGGAGAAGAATGGAAGGGAGTGGTGTGGAGTGGAATGTAGTGGAATGGAATGGAATGTAAAAAAATGGACTGGAATGGAAAGGACTGGATTGCAATGAAGGCAAAGATGAAGGAATGGAATGCAGTGGTGTGGAGATGAGTGTAGTGCAGAACACTGGATTTGAATAACATTTAATAGAAATGAATCTATTTTAGTGGAGTGGAGTGGATTCTAGTGGAAAATAATGGAAAGTAATGGAATGGAAAGCAATGGAATGGAATGGAAAGGAATGGAAAAAAGTGCAGTGGAGTGCAGTGGATAAGCACAGAGAAGAAAGGAAGGGAGTGGAGTTGAGTGGAATGGAGTGGAAAGGAATGGTATGGAATGGAATGGAATGGAAAGGAATGGAATAGAGTGGACTGGAATGGAGGCAAATGGGAAGGAATGCAATGCAGTGGTGTGGAGAGAAGTGGAGGGCAGAAGAGTCGATTTGAATGGAATGGAATCGAATGGAATGGAATGGAATTAATGGAAAAAAGTGGAGTGTGGTGGAATGCAATGGAGAAGAAAGGAATGGAGTGGAGTGGTGTGCAATGGAGTGGACTGTAATGAAATGCAATGTATTGGAATGGAATGGAATGGAAGGGAATGGAATGGAATGGAATGGAATGGAAGGGAATGGAATGGAATGGAAAGAAATGGAATGGAATGGAATGGAATGGAGTCGACTGGAATGGAGGCAAATGGGAAGGAGTGGAATGCAGTGGAGTGGAGAAGAACGGAGGGGAGGAGAGAGGATTTGAATTGAATGGAATGGATGTAATGAAATGAAATGGAATGGGATGAAGTGGAGTGGAGTGCAGTGTATTGGAAATGAATTGAATGGAGGAGTGTAGTGGAGTGGAGCGGAACGGGAAGGAATGGAATGGAGTGGAATGCAGTGCAGTGGAGTGGAGTGGAGTGTAGAGAAGTTGAGGATACTAGAGTGGATTCAGGTGGAATGGATTGGAATGGAATAGAATGGAATGGAATGGAATGCAGTGGATTGGAATGGAGTTGCGTGGAGTGGAATGGAATGGAATGGAATGCAATGGAATGGAATGGAAAGGTATGGAATTGAATGGAATGGAAAAAATGCAGTGGAGTGCAGAGTAGTGGAATGGAGAGGAAAGGAAGGGAGAGGCGTGGATTGCAATGGAGTGGAATGGAATGGGATGGAATGGAATGGAATGGATGGAATGGAGGCAAATGGGAAAGAATGGAATGCAGAGATTGGAGAGGAGTGTAGTGGAGAAGAGTGGATTGGAATGGAATGGAAAGGAATGGAGTGGATTGGAGTGGAGTGGAGTAGATTTTAGGGGAAAAGAAGGGAATGGAATGGATGGAATGGAATGGAATGGAATGGAATGGAATCGCATGGAACGAAATGGAATGGAATGGAATGCAAAGGAATGGAATGGAATGGAAAAGAGTGGAGTAGAGTGCAGTGGAGTGGAATGGAGAAAAAAGGAAGGGGTGGAGTGGAATGGAATGGAGGGGAATGGAATGGAATGGATTGGATTGTTATGGAGTGGACTGGAATGGAAGCAAAACGGAAGGAATGGAATGCAGTGGAGTGCAGAGTAGTGGAGTGGAGAAGAGAGGATTTGTATTGAATGGAATGGAATTGAATGGATTGGAGTGGAGTGGAGTGGATTCTAGAGGAAATAAATGGAATGGTATGGATTGGAATGGAATGGAATGGAAAAAAGTGCAATGGTGTGTAGTGGAGCTCAATGGAGAATAAAGGAAGGGGGTGGAGTGGAGTAGAATGTCGTGGAGTGGAATGGAATGGAATACAATGTGGTGCACTGGAATGGAGGCAAAAGGGAAGGAATGGAATGCAGTGGATTGGAGAGGAGTGGAGGAGAGAAGATTGAATTTGTATGGAATGGAGAGGAATGGAATGAAGCGGAGTGGAGTGGAGTGAATTCTAGTGGAAAAGAATGGAACTGAAGACAATGGAATGGAACAGAATGGAATGGAATAGAAGGGAAGGGAAGGGAAAGGAATGGAATGGAGTGGAAAATGTGCAGTGGAGTGTAGTGGAAAGGAGAAGAAAGGAAGGGAGTGGAAGGGAGTGTTATGGAGTGGAATTGAATGGAATGGAATGGAGTAAACAGGAAAATAAGCAAATGGAAAGGAATGGAATACAGTGGTTTGGAGAGGAGTGGAGTGGAGTAGAGAACATGTGAATTGACTGAAAATGAACGAAATGGATTGGAGTGTGTTGGAGTGGATTCTAGTGGAAAAGAATGGAATGGAGTCGAATGGAATGGAACTGAATGGAGTGGAATGTAGTTTAATGGAATGGAACGGAATGGAATGGAAGGGAAAGGAATGGAATGGAAAAAAGTGCAGTGCAGTGTAGTGGAGTTGAATGGAGAAGAAAGGAAGGTAGTGGAGTGGAGTGGAATAGAATGGAATTGAATGGGAAGGAACGGAATGGAATGTAGTGCACTGGAATGGAGGTGAATGGTAAGCAATGGAATACAGTGGAGTGGAGAGGAGTGGGAGTGGAGTGGAGAAAAGTGTATTTCAATTGAATGGAATGGAATGCAATGGAATGGAATGGAGTGGAGTGGAGTGCAGTGTATTGGAATTGAATGGTATGGAGAGGAGTGGAGTGGAGTGGAGTGGAATGGGAAGGAATGGAATGGAGTGGAGTGGAGTGTAGAGGAGTGGAGAGTAGTAGAGTGGATTCAGGTGGAATGGAATGGAATGGAATAGAATGGAATGGAATGGAATGCAGTGGATTGGAATGCAGTTGCGTGGAGTGGAATGTAACGGAATGGAATGGAATGGAATGGAAAGGAATGGAATGGAATGGAATGGAAAAAAGTGAAGTGGAGAGCAGTGTAGTGGAATGGAGAAGAAAGGAACAGAGAGGGGTGGATTGCAATGGAGTGGCGTGGAATGGAATGGAATGGAGGCGAATGGGAAAGAATGGAATGCAGATATTGGAGAGGAGTGTAGCAGAGAGGAGTGGATATGAATGGAATGGAATGGAATGGATTGGAGTGGAGTGGAGTAGATTCTAGAGAAAAAGAAGGGAATGGAATGGAATGGATTGGAATGGAAGGGAATGGAATGGAATAGAGTGGAATGGAATGCAATGGAATGCAATGAAGTGGAATGGAATGGAATGGAAAAAAGTGGAGTAGAGTGCAGTGGAGTGGAATGCAGAAGAAAGGAAGGGAGTGGAGTGGAGTGGAATGGAGTGGAATGGAAAGGAAAGGAATGGATTGGATTGGTAGGGAGTGGACTGGAACGGAGGCAAAATGGAAGAAATGGAACACAGTGGAGTGCAGAGCAGTTTAGAGGAAAAGAGTGGATTTGTATTGAATGGAATGGAACGGAATGGATTGGAATGCAGTGGAGTGGATTCTATTGGAAATGAATGGAATGGAATTGAAGGGTATGGATTGGAATTGAAAGAAATGGAATGGAATGGAATGGAAAGAAATGGAAAAAAGTGCAGTGGTGTGCAGTGGAGTTGAATGGAGAAGAAAGGAAGGCAGTGGAGTGGAGTAGAATGGCGTGGAATGGAATGGAATGGATTACAATGTAGTGCACTGGAATGGAGGAGAACAGGAAGAAATGGAATGCAGTGGATTGGAGAGGAGTGGAGGGGAGAAGAGAGAATTCGTATGGAATGGAATGGAATGGAATGAAGCAGAGTGGAATGGAGCGAATTCCAGTGGAAAAGAATGGAACCAAATAGAATGGAATGGAACGGAACGGAATGGAAGGAAATGGAATGGAATGGAAAAATGTGCAGTGGAGTGTAGTGTAGTGGAATGGAGAAGAAAGGAAAGGAGTATAATGGTGTGTTATGGAATGGAATGGAATGGAATGGAATGGAGTAAACTGGAGAGGAGGCGAATGGGAAGTAATGGAAAACAGCGGGTTGGAGAAGATTGGAGTGGAGTAGAGTAAATTTGATTTGAGTGAAATGGAATGGAATGGATTGGAGTGTAGTGGAGAGGATTCTAGTGTAAAAGAATGGAATGGAATGGAATGGAAAGGAATGGAATGGAATGGAATGGAATAGAAAGGAATAGAATGGAATGGAAAGGAATGGAATGGAATGGACTAGAATGGAATGGGATGGAGTGGAATGGAATGGAATGGAGTGCAATGGAATGGAATGGGATGGAGTGGAATGGAATGGAATGGAATGGGATGGAGTGGAATGGAATGGAATGGAGTGGAATGGAATGGAATGGAATGGAATGGAAAAAAGTGCAGTGCAGTGTAGTGGAGTTGAACGGAGAAGAAAGGAAGGTAGTGGAGTGGAGTGGAATAGAATGGAATTGAATGGTAAGGAACGGAATGGAATGTAGTGCACTGGAATGGAGTCGAATGGTAAGCAATGGAATACAGTGGAGTGGAGAGGAGTGGAGTGGAGAAAAGTGTATTTCAATTGAATGGAATGGAATGCAATGGAATGGAATGGAGTGGAGTGGAGTGCAGTGTATTGGAATTGAATGGTATGGAGAGGAGTGGAGTGGAGTGGAGTGGAATGGGAAGGAATGGAATGGAGTGGAGTGGAGTGGAGTGTAGAGGAGTGGAGAGTAGTAGAGTGGATTCAGGTGGAATGGATTGGAATGGAATAGAATGGAATGGAATGGAATGCAGTGGATTGGAATGCAGTTGCGTGGAGTGAAATGTAACGGAATGGAACGGAACGGAATGGAAAGGAATGGAATGGAATGGAATGGAAAAAAGTGAAGTGGAGAGCAGTGTAGTGGAATGGAGAAGAAAGGAACGGAGAGGGGTGGATTGCAATGGAGTGGCATGCAATGGAATGGAATGGAGACGAATGGGAAAGAATGGAATGCAGATATTGGAGAGGAGTGTAGCGGAGAGGAGTGGATATGAATGGAGTGGAATGGAATGGAATGGATTGGAGTGGAGTGGAGTAGATTCTAGAGAAAAAGAAGGGAATGGAATGGAATGGATTGGAATGGAATGGAATGGAGTGGAATAGAATGGAATGGAATGCAATGGAATGCAATGAAGTGGAATGGAATGGAATGGAAAAAAGTGGAGTAGAGTGCAGTGGAGTGGAATGCAGAAGAAAGGAAGGGAGTGGAGTGGAGTGGAATGGAGTGGAATGGAATGGAAAGGAATGGATTGGATTGGTAGGGAGTGGACTGGAACGGAGGCAAAATGGAAGAAATGGAATGCAGTGGAGTGCAGAGCAGTTTAGTGGAAAAGAGTGGATTTGTATTGAATGGAATGGAACGGAATGGATTGGAATGCAGTGGAGTGGATTCTATTGGAAATGAATGGAATGGAATTGAAGGGTATGGATTGGAATTGAAAGAAATGGAATGGAATGGAATGGAAAGAAATGGAAAAAAGTGCAGTGGTGTGCAGTGGAGTTGAATGGAGAAGAAAGGAAGGGAGTGGAGTGGAGTAGAATGGCGTGGAATGGAATGGAATGGATTACAATGTAGTGCACTGGAATGGAGGAGAACAGGAAGAAATGGAATGCAGTGGATTGGAGAGGAGTGGAGGGGAGAAGAGAGAATTCGTATGGAATGGAATGGAATGCAATGGAATGAAGCGGAGTGGAATGGAGCGAATTCCAGTGGAAAAGAATGGAACCAAATAGAATGGAATGGAACGGAACGGAAGGGAAGGAAATGGAATGGAATGGAAAAATGTGCAGTGGAGTGTAGTGTAGTGGAATGGAGAAGAAAGGAAAGGAGTATAATGGTGTGTTATGGAATGGAATGGAATGGAGTAAACTGGAGAGGAGGCGAATGGGAAGTAATGGAAAACAGCGGGTTGGAGAAGATTGGAGTGGAGTAGAGTGCATTTGATTTGAGTGAAATGGAATGGAATGGATTGGAGTGTAGTGGAGAGGATTCTAGTGTAAAAGAATGGAATGGAATGGAATGGAAAGGAATGGAATGGAATGGAATGGAATAGAAAGGAATAGAATGGAATGGAAAGGAATGGAATGGAATGGACTAGAATGGAATGCGATGGAGTGGAATGGAATGGAATGGAGTGCAATGGAATGGAATGGGATGGAGTGGAATGGAATGGAATGGAATGGGATGGAGTGGAATGGAATGGAATGGAGTGGAATGGAATGGAATGGAATGGAATGGAAAAAAAGTGCAGTGCAGTGTAGTGGAGTTGAACGGAGAAGAAAGGAAGGTAGTGGAGTGGAGTGGAATAGAATGGAATTGAATGGGAAGGAACGGAATGGAATGTAGTGCACTGGAATGGAGGCGAATGGTAAGCAATGGAATACAGTGGAGTGGAGAGGAGTGGAGTGGAGAAAAGTGTATTTCAATTGAATGGAATGGAATGCAATGGAATGGAATGGAGTGGAGTGGAGTGCAGTGTATTGGAATTGAATGGTATGGAGAGGAGTGGAGTGGAGTGGAGTGGAATGGTAAGGAATGGAATGGAGTGGAGTGGAGTGGAGTGTAGAGGAGTGGAGAGTAGTAGAGTGGATTCAGGTGGAATGGATTGGAATGGAATAGAATGGAATGGAATGGAATGCAGTGGATTGGAATGCAGTTGCGTGGAGTGGAATGTAACGGAATGGAACGGAACGGAATGGAAAGGAATGGAATGGAATGGAATGGAAAAAAGTGAAGTGGAGAGCAGTGTAGTGGAATGGAGAAGAAAGGAACGGAGAGGGGTGGATTGCAATGGAGTGGCATGGAATGGAATGGAATGGAGACGAATGGGAAAGAATGGAATGCAGATATTGGAGAGGAGTGTAGCGGAGAGGAGTGGATATGAATGGAGTGGAATGGAATGGAATGGATTGGAGTGGAGTGGAGTAGATTCTAGAGAAAAAGAAGGGAATGGAATGGAATGGATTGGAATGGAAGGGAATGGAGTGGAATAGAATGGAATGGAATGCAATGGAATGCAATGAAGTGGAATGGAATGGAATGGAAAAAAGTGGAGTAGAGTGCAGTGGAGTGGAATGCAGAAGAAAGGAAGGGAGTGGAGTGGAGTGGAATGGAGTGGAATGGAATGGAAAGGAATGGATTGGATTGGTAGGGAGTGGACTGGAACGGAGGCAAAATGGAAGAAATGGAACGCAGTGGAGTGCAGAGCAGTTTAGTGGAAAAGAGTGGATTTGTATTGAATGGAATGGAACGGAATGGATTGGAATGCAGTGGAGTGGATTCTATTGGAAATGAATGGAATGGAATTGAAGGGTATGGATTGGAATTGAAAGAAATGGAATGGAATGGAATGGAAAGAAATGGAAAAAAGTGCAGTGGTGTG
Source organism: Nomascus leucogenys (assembly GCF_006542625.1). Taxonomy (NCBI): domain Eukaryota; kingdom Metazoa; phylum Chordata; class Mammalia; order Primates; family Hylobatidae; genus Nomascus; species Nomascus leucogenys. The sequence goes on along the minus strand of NC_044381.1, from coordinate 64,870,023 downwards.
CAGTGGAGTTGAATGGAGAAGAAAGGAATGGAGTGGAGTGGAGTAGAATGGCGTGGAATGGAATGGAATGGATTACAATGTAGTGCACTGGAATGGAGGAGAACAGGAAGAAATGGAATGCAGTGGATTGGAGAGGAGTGGAGGGGAGAAGAGAGAATTCGTATGGAATGGAATGGAATGCAATGGAATGAAGCGGAGTGGAATGGAGCGAATTCCAGTGGAAAAGAATGGAACTGAATAGAATGGAATGGAACGGAACGGAATGGAATGGAATGGAATGGAATGGAATGGAATGGAATGGAAAAATGTGCAGTGGAGTGTAGTGTAGTGGAATGGAGAAGAAAGGAAAGGAGTGTAATGGTGTGTTATGGAATGGAATGGAATGGAATGGAGTAAACTGGAGAGGAGGCGAATGGGAAGTAATGGAAAACAGCAGGTTGGAGAGGATTGGAGTGGAGTAGAGTGCATTTGATTTGAGTGAAATGGAATGGAATGGATTGGAGTGTAGTGGAGAGGATTCTAGTGTAAAAGAATGGAATGAAATGGAATGGAAAGGAATGGAATGGAATGGAATAGAAAGGAATAGAATGGAATGGAAAGGAATGGAATGGAATGGACTAGAATGGAATGGGATGGAGTGGAATGGAATGGAATGGAGTGGAATGGAATGGGATGGAGTGGAATGGAATGGAATGGAGTGGAATGGAATGGAATGGAATGGAATGGAAAAAAGTGCAGTGCAGTGTAGTGGAGTTGAACGGAGAAGAAAGGAAGGTAGTTGAGTGGAGTGGAATAGATTGGAATTGATTGGAAAGGAATGGAATGGAACGTAGTGCACTGCAATGGAGGCAAATGGTAAGCAAAGGAATACAGTGGAGTGGAGAGGAGTGGAGTGGAGAAAAGTGTATTTCAATTGAATGGAATGGAATGCAATGGAATGGAATGGAGTGGAGTGGAGTGCAGTGTATTGGAATTGAATGGTATGGAGAGGAGTGTAGTGTAGTGGAGTGGAATGGGAAGGAATGGAGTGGAGCTGAGTTGAGTCGAGTGGAGTGGAGCGTAGTAGAGTGGAATCAGGTAAAATGGATTGGAATGGGCTAGAATGGAAGGGAATGGAATGCAGTTCATTGGAATGGAGTTTCGTGGAATGGAATGGAGTGGAATGGAATGGAATGGAAAGCAATGGAAAAAAGTGCAGTGGAGTGCAGTAGAGTGGAATGGAGAAGAAAGGAAGGGATAGGGGTGGAGTGCAATGGAGTGGAATGGAAAGGAATGGAAAGGACTTGAATGGAGGCGAATGAGAAAGAATGGAATGTAGGGTTAGGAAAGGAGTATAGAGGAGAAGAGTGGATTTGAATTGAAGGGAATGGAATGGAATGGATTGGAGGGGAGTTGGGTAGATTCTAGTGGAAAAGAAGGGAATGGAAAGGAATGGAATGGAATGGAATGGAATGCAATGGAATGGAAGGGAATGGAATGCAATGGAATGGAAGGGAATGGAATGCAATGGAATGGAAAGGAATGCAATGGAAGGGAATGGAATGCAATGGAAAAAACTGTAGTGGAGTGCAGATGAGTGGAATGGAGAAGAAAGGAAGGGAGAGGATTGGAGTGGATTGGATGGGAATGGAATGGAATTGAATGGAATTGAAGCGAATGGAATGGAATGGAAAAAAGTGCTGTGGAGTGCCTTGGAGTGGAGTGGAGAATAAAGGAATGGAGTGGGGAGGAGTGGAGTGGAGTGGAATGGAACGGAACAGAATGGAATGGATTGTAATGGAAAGGATTCGACTGGAATGGAGACGAATGGAAAGGAATGGAATGCAGTGGAGTGGAGGGGAGTGGTGTGGAGAAGAGTGGATTTGAATTCAATGGAAGGGAATGGAGTGGAATGGAAAGGAATCTCATGGAACGGAATGGAATGGAATGGAATGCAACGGTATGGAATGGAATGGAAAAATGGAGTAGAGTGCAGTGGAGTGGAATGGAGAAGAAAGGAAAGGAGTGGAGTGGAATGGAATGGAGGGGAATGTAATGTAATGTAATGTAATGTAATGGAATGGAATGGAATGGAATGGATTGGATTGGTATGGAGTGGACTGGAATGGAAGCAAAACAGAATGAATGGAATGCAGTGGAGTGCAGAGGAGTGGAGTTGAGAAAAGTGGATTTGTATTGAGTGGAATGAAATGGAATGGAATGGAGTGGAGTGGAGTGGATTCTAGAGGAAATAAATGGAATGGAATGGAATGGTATGGATTGGAATGGAACGGAATGGAAAAAAGTGCAATAGTGAGTAGTGGAGTTAAATGGAGAATAAAGGAAGGGGGTGGAGTGGAGTAGAATGGCGTGGAATGGAATCAGATGGAATGGAATACAATGTAGTGCACTGGAATGGAGGCGAAAGGGAAGGAATGGAATGCAGTGGATTGCAGAGGAATGGAGGAGAGAAGAGTGAATTTGTATGGAATGGGATGGAATGGAATGAAGCAGAGTGGAGTGGAGTGAATTCTAGTGGAAAAGAATGGAATTGAAGACAATGGAATGGAACAGAACAGAATGGAATGGAAGGGAAGGGAAGGGAAAGAATGGAATGGAATGGAATGGAGTGGAAAAATGTGCAGTGGAGTGTAGTGGAATGGAGAAGAAAGGGAGGGAGTAGAAGGGAGTGTTATGGAGTGGAATGGAATGGAATGGAGTAAACAGGAATGGAAGGGAATGGAAAGGAATGGAATACAGTGGATTGGAAAGGAGTGGAGTGGAGTAGAGTGCATTTGAATTGAGTGAAAATGAATGGAATGGATTGGAGTGTATTGGAGTGGATTCTAGTGGAAAAGAATGGAATGGAGTCGAATGGAATGGAATTGAATGGAGTGGAATGTAGTTTAATGGAATGGAACGGAATGGAATGGAATGGAATGGAATGGAATGGAATGGAATGGAATGGAAAAATGTGCAGTGCAGTGGAGTGGAGTTGAATGGAGAAGAAAGGAAGGTAGTGGAGTGGAGTGGAATAGGGTGCAATTGAATGGCAAGGAATGGAATGGAATGTAGTGCACTGGAATGGAGGCGAATGGTAAGCAATGGAATACAGTGGAGTGGAGAGGAGTGGAGTGGAGAAAAGTGTATTTCAATTGAATGGAATGGAATGCATTGGAATGGAATGGAGTGCAGTGGAGTGCAGTGTATTGGAATTGAATGGTATGGAGAGGAGTGGAGTGGAGTGGCATGGGAAGGAATGGAATGGAGTGGAGTGGAGTGGAGAGGAGTGGAGAGTAGTAGAGTGGATTCAGGTGGAATGGATTGGAATGGAATAGAATGGAATGGAATGGAATGCAGTTGATTGGAATGCAGTTGCGTGGAGTGGAATGTAATGGAATGTAATGGAATGGAAAGGAATGTAATTGAATGGAATGGAAAAAAGTGAAGTGGAGTGCAGTGTAGTGGAGTGGAGAAGAAAGGAACAGAGAGGGGTGGATTGCAATGCAGTGGAATGGAATGGAATGGAATGGAGGTGAATGGGAAAGAATGGAATGCAGATATTGGAGAGGAGTGTAGCGGAGAGGAGTGGATATGAATGGAATCGAATGGAATGGAATGGATTGGAGTGTAGTGGAGTAGTTTCTAGGGAAAAAGAAGGGAATGGAATGGAATGGATAGGAATGGAATGGAATGGAATGGAATGGAATGGAATGGAATGGAATGGAATGGAATACAATGGAATGCAATGCAGTGGAATGGAATGGAATGGAAAAAAGTGCAGTAGAGGGCAGTGGAGTGGAATGGAGAAGAAAGGAAGGGAGTGGAGTGGAGTGGAATGGAGTGGAATGGAATGGAATGGAATGGAATGGAGTGGAATGGATTGGATTGGTATGCAGTGGACTGGAATGGAGGCAAAACGGAAGAAATGGAATGCAGTGGAGTGCAGAGTAGTTTAGTGGAAAAGAGTGGATTTGTATTGAATGGAATGCAACGGAATGGATTGGAGTGAAGAGGAGTGGATTCTATTGGAAATGAACGGAATGGAATGGAAAGGTATGGATTGGAATTGAAAGAAATGGAATGGAATGGAACGGAAAGAAATGGAAAAAGGTGCAGTGGTGGGCAGTGGAGTTGAATGGAGAAGAAAGGAAGGGAGTGGAGTGGAGTAGAATGGCGTGGAATGCAATGGAATGGATCACAATGTAGTGCACTGGAATGGAGGAGAATGGGAAGGAATGGAATGCAGTGGATTGGAGAGGAGTGGAGGGGAGAAGAGTGAATTTATATGGAATAGAATGGAATCGAATGGAATGAAGCGGAGTGGAATGGAGTGAATTCTAGTGGAAAAGAATGGAATTGAATAGAATGGAATGGAACAGAATGGAACAGAAGGGAATGGAATGGAAAAATGTGCAATGGAGTGGAGTGTGGTGGAATGGAGAAGAAAGGAAGGGAGCGGAATGGAGTGTTATGGAGTGGAATGGAATGGAAAGGAATGGAGTAAACTGGACAGGAGGAGAGAATGGGAGGTAATGGAATACAGCGGGTTGGAGAGGATTGGAGTGGACTAGAGTGCATTTGAATTGAGTGAAATGGAATGGAATGGATTGGAGTGTAGTGGAGAGGATTCTAGTGGAAAAGAATGGAATGGAAAGGAAAAGAATGGAATGGAATGGAATGGAATGGAATGGAATGGAATGGAATGGAATGGAACGGAATGGAAAGAATGGAATGGAATGCAATAGAAAGGAATAGAATGGAATGGAATGGAAAGGAATGGAATGGAGTGGAACGGAATGAGATGGAGTGGAATGGAACGGAATGGAGTGGAATGGAATGGAACGGAATCGAATGGAATGGAATGGAGTGGAATGGAATGGAATGGAATGGAAAAAAGTGCAGTGCAGTGTAGTGGAGTTGAATGGAGAATAAAGGAAGGTAGTTGAGTGGAGTGGAATAGAATGGAATTGATTGGAAAGGAATGGATTGGAATGTAGTGCACTGGAATGGAGGCGAATGGTAAGCAATGGAATACAGTGGAGTGGAGAGGAGTGAAGTGAAGAAAAGTGGATTTCAATTGAATGGAATGGAATGGAGTGGAGTGGAGTGCAGTGTATTGGAATTGAATGGTATGGAGAGGAGTGGAGTGGAGTGGAATGGGAAGGAATGGAATGGAGTTGAGTTGAGTGGAGTGGAGTGGAGTGGAGCGTAGTAGAGTGGAATCAGGTAAAATGGATTGGAATGGGCTAGAATGGAATGGAACAGAATGCAGTTTATTGGAATGGAGTTGCATGGAGTGGAATGGAATGGAATGGAACGGAAAGGAATGGAAAAAATTGCAGTGGAGTGCAGTAGAGCGGAATGGAGAAGAAAGGAAGGGATTGGGGTGGAGTGCAATCGAGTAGAATGGAATGGACTTGAATGGAGGTGAATGGGAAAGAATGGAATGCAGGGTTAGGAAAGGAGTGTATGGGAGAAGAGTGGATTTGAATTGAAGGGAATGGAATGGAATGGATTGGAGGGGGTGGGGTACATTCTAGTGGAAAAGAAGGGAATGGAATGGAATGGAATGGAATGCAATGGAATGGAATGGAATGCAATGGAGTGGAAAGGAATGCAATGGAAAGGAATGGAATGCAATGGAAAAAACTGTAGTGGAGTGCAGATGAGTGGAATGGAGAAGAAAGGAAGGGAGAGGATTGGGGTGGATTGGATGGGAATGGAATGGAATTGAATGGAATGAAAGGGAATGGAATGGAATGGAAAAAAGTGCTGTGGAGTGCCTTGGAGTGGAGTGGAGAATAAAGGAAGGGAGTGGGGAGGAGTGGAGTGGAGTGGAATGGAACGGAACGGAATGGAATGGATTGTAATGGAAAGGATTGGACTGGAATGGAAATGAATGGAAAGGAATGGAATGCAGTGGAGTGGAGAGGAGTGGTGTGGAGAAGAGTGGATTTGAATTCAATGGAATGGAATGGAACGGAATGGAATGGAATGGAATGCAACGGAATGGAATGGAATGCAAAAAAGTGGAGTAGAGTGCAGTGGAGTGGAATGGAGAAGAAAGGAAGGCAGTGGAGTGGAATGGAACGGAGGGGAATGTAATGTAATGGAATGGATTGGATTGGTATGGAGTGGACGGGAATGGAGGCAAAACGGAAGGAATGGAATGCAGTGCAGTGCAGAGGAGTGGAGTGGAGAAGAGTGGATTTCTATTGAATGGAATGGAATGGATTGGAGTGGAGTGGAGTGGATTCTAGAGGAAATAAATGGAATGGAATGGAATGGTATGGATTGGGATGGAATGGAATGGAATGGAAAAAAGTGCAATGGTGTGTACTGGAGTTGAATGGAGAATAAAGGAAGGGGGTAGAGTGGAGTAGAATGGCGTGGAATGGAATGGAATGGAATGCAATGCAATGTAGTGCACTGGAATGGAGGTGAAATGGGAGCAATGCCATGCAGTGGATTGGAGAGGAGTGGAGGAGAGAAGAGTGAATTTGTATGGAATGGAATGGAATGGAGTGAAGTGGAGGGGAGTGGAGTGAATTCTAGTGGGAAAGAATGGAATTGAAGGCAATGGAATGGAACAGAGCGGAATGGAATGGAAGGGATGGGAAAGGAAAGAAATGGAATGGAGTGGAAAAATGTGCAGTGGAGTGCAGTGGAATGGAGAAGAAGGAAAGGGAGTGAAAGGGAGTGTTATGGAGTGGAATGCAATGGAATGGAATGGAATGGAATGGAATGGAGTAAACAGGAAGGGAAGCGAATGGAAAAGAATGGAATACAGTGGATTGGAGAGGAGTGGAGTGGAGTAGAGTGCATTTGAATTGAGTGAAAGTGAATAGAATGGATTGGAGTGTATTGGAGTGGATTCTAGTGGAAAAGAATGGAATGGAGTAGAATGGAATGGAATGGAATTTAATGGAATGGAATGGAACGGAATGGAATGGAATGGAAAGGAAAAAAGTGCAGTGCAGTGTAGTGGAGTTGAATGGAGAAGAAAGGAAGGTAGTGGAGTGGAGTGGAATAGAGTGGAATTGAATGGAAAGGAATGGAATGGAATGAAGTGCACTGGAATGGAGGCAAATGGTAAGCAATGGAATACAGTGGAGTGGAGAGGAGTGGAGTGGAGAAAAGTGTATTTCAATTGAATGGAATGGAATGCATTGGAATGGAATGGAGTGGAGTGGAGTGCAGTGTATTGTAATTGAATGGTATGGAGAGGAGTGGAGTGGAGTGGAGTGGAATGGGAAGGAATGGAATGGAGTGGAGTGGAGTGGAGTGTAGAGGAGTGGAGAGTAGTAGAGTGGATTCAGGTGGAATGGATTGGAATGGAATAGAATGGAATGGAATGGAATGGGATGCAGTGGATTGGAATGTAGTTGCGTGGATTGGAATGTAATGGAATGCAATGCAGTGGAAAGGAATGGAATGGAATGGAAAAAAGTGAAGTGGAGTGCAGTGTAGTGGAATGGAGAAGAAAGGAACAGAGAGGGGTGGACTGCAATGCAGTGGAATGGAATGGAATGGAATGGAATGGAATTGAATGGAGGCGAATGGGAAAGAATGGAATGCAGATATTGGAGAGGAGTGTAGCAGAGAGGAGTGGATATGAATGGAATGGAATGGAATGGATTGGAGTGTAGTGGAGTAGATTCTAGGGAAAAAGAAGGGTATGGAATGGAATGGATTGGAATGGAATGGAGTGGAATGGAATGGAATGGAATGCAATGGAATACAATGGAATGCAATGCAGTGGAATGGAATGCAATGGAAAAAAGTGCAGTAGAGGGCAGTGGAGTGGAATGGAGAAGAAAGGAAGGGAGTGGAGTGGAGTGGAATGGAGAGGAATGGAATGGAATGGAATGGATTGGATTGGTATGAAGTGGACTGGAATGGAGGCAAAACGGAAGAAACGGAATGCAGTGGAGTGCAGAGCAGTTTAGTGGAAAAGAGTGGATTTGAATTGAATGGAATGGATTGGAGTGGAGGGGAGTGGATTCTATTGGAAAGATTAGGATTGGAATTGAAATAAATGGAATGGAAAGAAATGGAAAAAAGTGCAGTGGTGTGCAGTGCAGTTGAATGGAGAAGAAAGGAAAGGAGTGGAGTGGAGTAGAATGGCGTGGAATGGAATGGAATGGATTACAATGTAGTGCACTGGAATGGAGGATAATGGGAAGGAATGGAATGCAGTGGATTGGAGAGGAGTGGAGGGGAGAAGAGTGAATTTGTATGGAATGGAAAGGAATGGAATGAAGCGAAGTGGAATGGAGTGAATTCTAGTGGTAAAGAATGGAATTGAATAGAATGGAAAGGAACGGAACGGAACGGAAGGGAATGGAATGGAATGGAATGAAAAAATGTGCAGTGGAGTGTAGTGTAGTGGAATGGAGAAGAAAGGAAGGGAGTGGAATGGAGTGTTATGAAGTGGAATGGAATGGAATGGAGTAAACTGGACAGGAGGCAAATGAGAGGTAATGGAATACAGCGGGTTGGAGAGGATTGGAGTGGAGTAGAGTGCATTTGAATTGAATGAAATGGAATGGAATGGACTGGAGTGTAGTGGAGAGGATTCTAGTGGAAAAGAATGGAATGGAAACGAATGGAATGGAATGGAATGGAATGGAATGGAATGGAATGGAATGGAATAGAAAGGAATAGAATGGAATGGAATGGAATGGAACGGAACGGAATGGAATGGAATGGAATGGAATGGAGTGGAATGGAATGGAATGGAATGGAAAAAAGTGCAGTGCAGTGCAGTGGAGTGGAGTTGAATGGAGAAGAAAGGAAGGTAGTTGAGTGGAGTGGACTAGCTTGGAATTGATTGGAAAGGAATGGAATGGAATGTAGTGCACTGGAATGGAGGCGAATGGTAAACAATGGAATACAGTGGAGTGGAAAGGAGTGGAGTGAAGAAAAGTGGATTTCAATTGAATGGAATGGAATGCAATGGAATGGAATGGAGTGGAGTGGAGTGGAGTGCAGTGTATTGGAATTGAATGGTATGGAAAGGAGTGTAGTGGAGTGGAGTGGAATGGGAAGGAATGGAATGGAGTTGAGTTGAGTGGAGTGGAGTGGAGCGTAGTAGAGTGGAATCAGGTAAAATGGATTGGAATGGGCTAGAATGGAAAGGAACAGAATGCAGTTTATTGGAATGGAGTTGCGTGGAGTGGAATGGAATGGAATAGAATGGAAAGGAATGGAAAAAATTGCTGTGGAGGGCAGTAGAGTGGAATGGAGAAGAAAGGAAGGGATGGGGTGGAGTGCAATGGAGTGGAATGGAATGCAATGGAACGGACTTGAATGGAGGCAAATGAGAAAGAATGGAATGCAGGGTTAGGAAAGGAGTATAGAGGAGAAGAGTGGATTTGAATTGAAGGGAATGGAATGGAATGGATTGGAGGGGGTGGGGTAGATTCTAGTGGAAAAGAAGGGAAAGGGAATGGAAAGGAATGGAATGGAATGGAATGCAATGGAAAGGAAAGGAATGGAATGCAATGCAATGGAATGGAATGGAATGCAATGGAATGGAATGGAATGGATTGGAGTGGAGTGGAGTAGATTCTAGGGAAAAAGAAGGGAATGGAATGGAATGGACTGGAATGGAATGGAATGGAATGGAATAGAATGGAATGGAATGGAATGCAATGAAGTGGAATGGAATGGAATGAACGAAAGTGCATTAGAGGGCAGTGGAGTGGAATAGAGTAGAAAGGAATGGAGTGGAGTGGAGTGGAATGGAGTGGAATGGAATGGAATGGAATGGAATGGATTGGATTGGTAAGGAGTGGACTGGAATGGAGGTAAAACGGAAGAAATGGAATGCAGTGGAGTGCAGAGCAGTTTAGTGGAAAAGAGTGGATTTGTATTGAATGGAATGGAATGGAGTGGAGAGGAGTGGATTCTATTGGAAATCAATGGAATGGAAAGGAAAGGTATGGATTGGAATTGAAAGAAATGGAATGGAATGGAATGGAACGGAAAGAAATGGAAAAAAGTGCAGTGGTGTGCAGTGGAGTTGAAGGGAGAAGAAAGGAAGGGAGTGGAGTGGAGTAGAATGGCATGGAATGGAATGGAATGGATTACAATGTAGTGCACTGGAATGGAGGAGAACGGGAAGAAATGGAATGCAGTGGATTGGAGAGGAGTGGAGGGGAGAAGAGTGAATTTGTATGGAATGGAATGGAATGAAGCGGAGTGGAATGGAGTGAATTCTAGTGGAAAAGAATGGAATTGAATAGAATGGAATGGAATGGAATGGAAGGGAATGGAATGGAATAGAATGGAAAAATGTGCAGTGGAGTGTAGTGTAGTGGAATAGAGAAGAAAGGAAAGGAGTGGAATGGAGTGTTATGGAGTGGAATGGAATGGAATTGATAGGAATGGAGTAAACTGGACAGGAGGAGAATGGGAGGTAATGGCATACAACAGGTTGGAGAGGATTGGAGTTGAGTAGAGTGCATTTGAATTGAGTGAAATGGAATGGAATGGATTGGAGTGTAGTGGAGAGGATTCTAGTGGAAAAGAATGGAATGGAATAGAATGGAAGGGAATAGAAAGGAATAGAATGGAATGGAGTGGAATGGAATGGAACGGAATGGAAGGGAATGGAATGGAGTGGAATGGAATGGAATGGAATGGAACGGAACGGAGTGGAATAGAATGGAATGGAATGGAATGGAAGGAATGGAAAAAAGTGCAGTGCAGTGTAGTGGAGTTGAATGGAGAAGAAAAGAAGGTAGTTGAGTGGAGTGGAATAGATTGGAATTGATTGGAAAGGAATGGAATGGAAAGTAGTGCACTGGAATGGAGGCGAATGTTAAGCAATGGAATACAGTGGAGAGGAGAGGAGTGGAGTGAAGAAAAGCGGATTTCAATTGAATGGAATGGAATGCAATGGAATGGAAAGGAGTGGGGTGGAGTGCAGTGTATTGGAATTGAATGGTATGGAGAGGAGTGTAGTGGAGTGGAGTGGAATGGGAAGGAATGGAATGGAGTTGAGTTGAGTGGAGTGGAGCATAGTAGAGTGGAATCAGGTAAAATGGATTGGAATGGGGTAGAATGGAATGGAACGGAATGCAGTTTATTGGAATGGAGTTGCATGGAGTAGAATGGAATGGAATGGAATGGAATGTATTCTAGTGGAGTGGAGAGGATTCTAGGGGAAAAGAATGGAATGGAATGGAATGGAATGGAATGGAAAAAATTGCAGTGGAGTGCAGTGGATTAGAATGGAGAAGAAAGTAAGGGAGTGGACTGGAATGGAGTGGAGTGGAATGGAATGGAATGGAATGGAGTGGACTGGAATGGAGTGGAATGGAATGGAATGGAATGGAAAGGAATGGAATGGAGTGGCTAGGAGTGCTGTTTATTGGAATTGGATGGAATGGAGAAGATTGTAATGGAGTGGAGTTGAATGGGAAGAAACGGAATGGAGTGCAGTGGAGTGGAGTGGAATGGAGGGGAATACAGTGGATTCAAGGGGAATTGAATGAAAACGAATGGAATGGAATAGAGTGGAATGCAGTGGATTGGAGAGGAGTTGAGTGGAGGGGAAAGGAATGGAATGGAATGGAATGGACAGAACAGAATACAAAGAACGGAATGGCATGCAATGCAATGGAATGCAATGGAATAGAAGGGAAAAAAGTACAGTGGAGTGTAATGGAGAAGAATGGAATGGAATGGAATGGAATCGAATAGAATGGAAAGCAATGGAATGCAATGGAGTGGACTGGAATGGAGATGAATAGGAAGGAATGGAATGAAGTGGAGTGGAGAGGAGAGGAGTGGAGAAGAACGGATTGATGTGGAATGGAATGGATTGGAGTGGAGTTGAGTGGATTATAGTGGAAAAGAATGGAATGGAATGGAATGGAATGGAATGGAAATTAATGGAATGGAATGGAATGGAAAGAAAAAAGTACAGTGGAGTGTAGTGGAGTTGAATGGAGAAGAAAGGAAGGGAGTGGTTTGGAGTGGAATAGAGTGGAATGGAATGGAAAAGGGAATGGAATGTAGCGCACTGGAATGGAGGCGAATGGTAAGGAATGGACAACAGTGCAGTGGAGAGGAGTGGAGTTGAGAAGAGTGGATTTCAATTGAATGGAAAGGAATGCAATGGAATGGAATGGAATGGAGTGGAGTGGATTGCAGAGTATCAGAATTGAATGGTATGGAGAGGAGTGGAGTGGAGTGGAGTAGAATGGGAAGTAATTGAATGGAGTGGAGTGGAGTGGAGGGTAGTAGAGTGGAATCAGGTGGAATGGATTGGACTGGAATAGAATGGAATGGAATGGAATGCAGTGGATTGGAAACGACTTGCATGGAGTGGAATGGAATGAAATGGAATGGAATGCAATGGAAAGGAATGGAATGGAAAAACTGCATTGGAGTGAAGTGGAGTGGAATGGAGTAGAAAGGAAGGGAGTGAGGAGGAGTGCAATGGAGAATGGAAAACAATGGAATGGAATGGAGGCGAATAGGAAGGAATGAAAAGCAGAGTTTGGAAAGGAGTGTAGAGAAGAGTGGATTTGAATTGAAGGGAAAGGAATTGAAAGGATTGGAGGGGAGTGGAGTAGATACTAGTGGAAAAGAAGAGATTGGAATGGAATGGAATGGAATGGAATGGAATGGAATGGAATCGCATGGAATAGAATGGAATGGAATGCCATGGAATGGAATGGAATACAACGGAAAAGAATGGAATGGAATGGAAAAAAGTGCAATGGAGTGCAGTGGAGTGGAATGGAGAAGGAAGGAACAGAGTAGGGTGGAGTGCAGTGGAGTGGAATGGAGAAGGAAGGAACAGAGTAGGGTGGAGTGCAATGGAGAGGAAAGGAATGGAATGGAATGGAATGGACTGGAATGGAAGCGAAAGGGAAGCAATTTAATGCAGTGATTAGAAAGGAATGTAGAGATGAGTGAATTTGAATTGAAGTGAATGGAATGGAATCGATAGGAAGGAAGAGGAGTGGACTATAGTGGAAAAGTAACGAAAGGAAAGGAATAGAATGGAATGGAAAGGAATGGAATGGAATAGAATGGAATCACATGGAATGGACGGAATGCAATGGAATGGAATGTAAAGGAATGGAATGGAATGGAATGGAATGAAATGGAAAAAAGTACAGTGGAGTGCAGTTGCGTGGAATGGAGAAGAAAGGAAGTTAGTGGATTGGGGTGGAATGGATGAGAATGGAAAGGAAAAAAGTGCTGTGGAGTGCAGTGGAGTGTAATGGAAAAGAAAGGAAAGGAGTGGAGTGGACTGGAGTGGATTGGAATGGAATGAAATGCAATGGAAAGGAATGGAATGGATAGGACTGGAATGGAGTCAAATTGGAAGGAATGGAATGCAGTGGAGTAGAGAGGAGTGGTGTGGAGAAGAGTGGATTTGAATTCAATGGAATGGAATGTAATGTAATGGAATGCAGAGGATTGGAGTGGAGTGGACTGGAGGAGAAAGGAATTTAATGGAAAGTAATAGAATGGAATGCAATACAATGGAACAGAATGAAAAGGAATGGAATGGAGTGGAGTGGAGTGTACTGGAAATGAATGGAATGGAGATGGGTGGAGGGCAGAGGAGTGGAATGGGATGGAATGCAATGGATGGAATACATTGGGGTGGAATGGAGGGCAGTAGAGTGGATTCAGATGGAATGGAATGGAATGGAATGGAATGGAATGGAACGGAACGGAACGAAATGGAATGCAGTACCTTTGAGTGGAGTTGCATGGAGGGGAATGGAATGGAATAGAATGAAATAATGGAATGGAATGGAATGGAATGGAATGGATTGGAAAAAAGTGCATCGGAGTGCAGTATAGTGGAATGGAGAAGAAAGGAAGTTAAAGGAGTGGAGTGGAATGGAGTGGAATGGAATGGAATTGAATGGAATGGAACGGAATGGAATGGAATGCAATGGAATGTAACGGAAAGGAATGGAATGGAATGGAAGTGAGTGGCCTGGAATGGAGGTGAATGGGAACGAATGGAAATGCAGTGGAGTGGAGAGGACTGGAGTGGAGAAGAGTGGATTTGAACGGAATGGAAAGTAAAGGAATGGATTGGAATGGAATGGAATGGAGTGGAATGGAATGGAATGGAAAGGAATGGAATGGAATGGAAAAATGTGCACTGATGTGTAGTGGAGTGGAATGGAGAAGAAAGGAAGGGAGTGGAGTGGAGTGGAATGCAGTAGAATGGAATGGAATGGAAAGGAATGGAGTGGACTGGAATGCAGGAAAATGGGAAGGAATGGATTGCATTGGAGAGGAGATGTGTGTAGTGGAGAAGAGTGGATTTCAATGGAATGGAATGGAATGGAATGGATTGGAGTGGAATGGAGTGGATTCTAGCAGAAAAGAATGGAATGGAATGTAATGGAATGAAATGGAATGGAATGGATTCGAATGGGAAGGAATGGAATGGAAAAAATTGCAGTGGAGTGCAGTGGAGTGGAATGTAGAAGAAAGGAAGGGAATGGAATGGAGTGGAATGGAGTGGAATGGAATGGAATGGAATGGGAGTGGAATGGAATGGAATGGAAAGCAATGGAATGGAATGGAAGGGAGTGAACTGGAAAGGAGGCGAATGGAAAGAAATGGAATGCAGTGGAGTGGAGAGGAGTGGAGTGGAGAAGAGTGGATTTGAACTGAATGGAATGGAATGGAATGGAATGGATTGGAGTCGAGTGGAATGAATTCAATACGAAAAGAATGTAATGGAATGGAATGGAATGGAAAGGAATGGAATGGAATGGAATGGAATGGAATGGAATGGAATGGAATGGAATGGAATGGAAAGGAATGGAATGGAATGAAACGGAATGGAAAAAATTGGAGTGGAGTGCAGTGGAGTGGAATGGAGAAGAAAGGAAGGGAGTGGAGTGGAGTGGAATGGAGTGGAAGGGAATGGAATCGAATGGAATGGAGTGGAAAGGAATGGAGGTGAACGGGAAGGAATGGAATCCAGTGGACTGGAGAGGAGTGGAGTGGAGAAAGGTGGATTTCAATGGAATTGAATGGAATGGAATGGATTGGAGTGGAGTGGAGTGGATTCTAGTGGAAAAGAATGGAATGGAATGGAATGGAATGGAATGGAAAAACTCGCAGTGGAGTGTAGTGGTGTGGAATGGAGAAGAAAGGAAGGGAGTGTAGTGGAGTGGAATGGAGTGGAATGAAATGCAATGGAAAGGAATGGAATGGAATGGATTGGAGTGGAGTGGATTCTAGTGGAAAAGAATGGAACGGATTGGAAAGGAATGGAATGGAATGGAATGGAAAGGAATGGAATGGAAAAGAATGGAATGGATTAGAATGGAATGGAATGTAAAAAAGTTCAGTACAGTGCAGTAGAGTGGAATGGAGAAGAAAGGAAGAGAGTGGAGTGCAGTGGAATGGAGGGTAATGGAAAGGAATGGAATGGAATGGAATGGAAAAAAGTGCAGTGGAATATTGTGGTGTGCAATGGAGAAGAAAGGGAGTGGAGTGGAGTGGAATCGAGTGGAATGGAATGGAATGGAATGGAACGGAATAAAGTGCAGTGGAGTGGAGTGTAGTTGAATCGAGAAGAAAGGAGTAGATTTGAATGGAGTGTTAGGAAGTGGAATGGAATAGAATGCATTGGAATGCAATGGAGGAAACTGGAATGGAGTCGAATGGGAAGGAATGTAATACAGTGGATTGGAGAGGAGTGGAGTGGAGTAGAGTGCATTTTAATTGAATGGAATGGAATAGAATGGATTGGAGTGTAGTGGAGTGGATTCTTCTGGAAGAGAATGGAAAGGAATGGAATGGAAGCTAATGGAATGGAAAAAAGTGCACTGCAGTGTAGTGGAGTTGAACGGAGAAGAAAGAAAAGGAGTGGAGTGGAGTGGAATGGAGTGGAATGTAATTGAAATAAATGGAATGGAATGTAGTACACAGAATGCAGGCGAATAGTAAGGAGTGGAATACAGTGGAAAGGAGAGGAGTGCAGTGGAGAAGAGTGGATTTCAATGGAATGGAATGGAAATGATTGGAGTGAATTGCAGGGTATTTGAATTGAATTTGAATTGAATGGTATGGAGAGGAGTGTAACGGAGTGGAGTGGAATAGGAAGTAATGGAAAGGAGTGGAGTGGAGTGGAGTACAGTAGAGTGGAGAGTAGAACAGTGGAATAAGGTGGAATGGATTGGAATGGAATAGAATGTTATTTAATGGAATGCAGTGGATTGGAATCGAGTTGCGTGGAGTGGAATGGAATGGAATGGAATGGCAAAAAGTGCACTGGAGTGCAGTGGAGTGGAATGGAGAGGAAAGGCAGGGAGTGGGGTAGAGTGCAATGGAGTGGAATGGAATGGAATTCAGTGGAATGGAATGGAATGGAGGCACATGTAAAGGAATGGAAGGCAGAGTTTGGAAAGCAGTGTAGAGGAGAACAATGGATTTGAATTTAAGGGAATGGAATGGAATGGATTGGAGGGTAGTGGAGTAGATTCTAGTGGAAAAGAAGGAAATGGAAAGGAATGGAATGGAATGCTATCGCATGGAATGGAATGGAATGGAATACAATGGAAAATAATGGAATGCAATAGAAAGGAATGGAATGGAATGGAATGGAAAAAAGTGCAGTGGAGTGCAGTTGAGTGGAATGGAGAAGAAAAGAAGGGAGTGGATTGGGGTGGAATGGCTGGGAATGGAATGGAATGGAATGGAACAGGGAAATAAAATGTTTGCTGACTTTGTGCCACTGCAATCCAGACACGGTGAGAGATTGAGAACATTTTGAAAGAAAGGAATACAAGATAATAGTGTGGAATGAAATGGAATGGAATAGAATGCAATGGAACGGAACAGAACGGAACACAACGGGATGGAATGCAATGCACTGGAATGGAATGGAATGGAGTGCAATGTAACGGAACGGAATGAAATGGAATAAAATGGAATGGAATGGAAGGGAATGGAATGGAGTGCAATGGAACAGAAAGGAACAGAATGGAAAGGAAAGGAACGGAATGGAATGCAATGGAATAGAATGGAATGGAAAGGAATGGAATGCAATGGAATGGAATGGAATAGAGTGCAATGGAACGGAATGGAACGGAATGGAACGGAATGGAACGGAATGGAATGGAATGGAGTGGAATGGAATGGAACAGTGAAACATAATTTGAGCGGACATTGTGCCACTGCAATCCAGCCAGGTAAACAGAATGAGAACTTGTTGAAAGAAAGAAATAGAATAAAATAGTGAGGAATGGAATGGAATGGAATACAATGGAATGGAATGGAGTGCAATGGAGTGGAATGGAATGGAATGGAATGGAATGGAATGGAATGGTGAAATAAAATGTGAGCTGACATTGTGCCACTGAAATCCAGCCAGGGAGACAGATTGAGAAATTGTTGAAACAAAGGAATAGAATAAATTAGTGTAGAATTGAATGGAACGGAATGGAATGAAATGGAATGGAATGGAACGGAACAGCACGAAACTGAACAGAACAGAACATAGCGGAATGGAACGGAACTTAACGAAATGGAATGGATTGTAATGGAATGGAATGGAATGCAATGGAATGGAATGGAATGGAATGGAATGGAATGGAATGGAATGGAATGGAATGGAATGGAATGGAATGGAATGGAGTGCAATGGAACGGAATGGAATGGAATGGAACAAAATGGAATGGAATGGCATGGAATGGAATGGAACAGTGAAATAAAATTTGAGCTGACATTGAGCCACTGCAATCCAGCCAGGGTGACAGATTGAGAAATTGTTGAAAGAAAGGGATAGAATAGAATAGTGTGGAATGGAATGGAATTGAATCGAATTGAATCGAATTGAATGAAATGGAACATAATGGAATGGAATGGAACAGTGAAATAAAATGTGAGCTGACATTGTGCAACTGCAATGCACCCAGGGTGACAGATTGAGAACATGTTGAAAGAAAGGAATAGAATAGAATAGTGTGGAATGGAATGGAATGGAATGGAATGTATCGGAACGGAATGGAAAAGAATGGAATGGAATGGAAAGAAGTACAATGGAGTGGAATGGAACGGAACGGAATGGAAAGGAATGGAATGGAATGATGAATTAAAATGTGAGCTGACATTGTGCCACTGCAATCCAGCCAGGGTGACAAATTGAATACTTCTTGAAAGAAAGGAATAGAATACAATAGTGAGGAATGCAGTGGAATGGAATAGAATGGAATGGAGTGTTATAGAACGGAATGGAATGGAATGAAATGGAACGGAATGAAATGAAATGGAATGGAATGGAATGGTGAAATAAAATGTGAGCTGACATTGTGCCAATGCAATCCAGCCAGGGTGACAGATTGAGAATATGATGAAAGAAAAGAACAGACTATAATAGTGTGGAATGGAATGGCATGGAATTGAATGGAATGGATCAGAATGGAACAGAACGGAATGGTATGGAATTGAGTGGAATGGAACGGAGTGCAATGGAATGGAATGGATTGGAATGGAATAGAATGGAATGGAATGGAATGGATTGGAACAGGGAAATAAAATGTTTCCTGACATTGTGCCACTGCAATCCAGACACGGTGAGAGATTGAGAACATGTTGAAAGAAAGGAATACAATATAATAGTGTGGAATGAAATGGAATGGAATAGAATGGAATGGAATGGAACAGAACAGAACACAATGGAATGGAATGTAATGGACTGGAATGGAATGGAATAAAGTGCAATGTAATGGAACGGAATGAAATGGAACAAAACAGAATGGAATGGAATGGAAAGGAGTGCAATGGAGCAGAATGGAACGGAATGGAAAGGAAAGGAACAGAATGGAAAGCAATGGAATAGAATGGAATGGAAAGGAATGGAATGGAATGGAATGGAATGGAGTGCAATGGAATGGAATAGAATGGAATGGAACGAAATGGAATGGAATGGAATGGAATGGAATGAAATGGAATGGAATGGAATGGAATGGAACAGTGAAACAAAATGTGAGGAGACATTGTGCCACTGCAATCCAGCCAGGAAAACAAACTGAGAACTTGTTGAAAGAAAGAAATAGAATAAAATAGTGAGGAATGGGACGGAATACAATAGAATGGAATGGAACGGAGTGCAATGGAGTGAAATGGAACGGAATGGAATGGAATGGAATGGTGAAATAAAAGGTGAGCTGACATTGGGCCACTGAAATCCAGCCAGGGTGACAGATTGAGAAATTGTTGAAAGAAAGAATAGAATACATTAGTGTCTAATTGAATGGAACGGAATGGAATGAAATGGAACAGAATGGAACCGAATGGCATGCAACTGAATGGAACAGAATGGAGTGGAATGGAACATAACGTAACGGAATGGAATGGATTGTAATGGAATGGATTGGAATGGAATGGAATGGAATGCAATGGAAAAGAATGGAATGGAATGGAACGAAATGGAAAGGAACGGAATGGAATGGAAAGGAATGGAATGGAACGGAACGGAACGGAACGGAACGGAATGGAATGGAATGCAATGGAACAGTGAAATAAAATTTGGGCTGACATTGTGCCACTGCAATTCAGCCAGGGTGACAGATTGAGAAATGGTTGAAAGAAAGGGATAGAATAGACTAGTGTGGAATGGAATGGAAGGGAATAGAATGGAATGGAGTGCAATGGAACGGAAGGGAAAGGAATGGAATGAAATGGAATGGAATAAAATGGAAAGGAATGGAATGGTGAAATAAAATGTTAGCTGATGTTTGCCACTGCAATCCAGCCAGGGTGAAAGATTGAGAAATTTTAAAGGAAACAAATAGATTAGAATAGTGTGGAATGCAATGGAATGGAATGGAGTGAAACGGAATGGAATGAAATGGAACGGAATGGAATGGAATGGAATGGAATGGAATGGAATGGAGTGAAACGGAATGGAATGGAATGGAATGGAGTGGAACGGAATGGAATGAAATGGAACGTAATGGAATGGAATGGAACAGTGAAATAAAATGTGAGCTGACATTGTGCCAATGCAATCCAGCCAGGGTGACAGATTGGGAATATGATGAAAGAAAAGAAGAGACTATAATAGTGTGGAATGAAATGGCATGGAATTTAATGGAATGGATAGGAACGAAAAATAATGGAATGGAATGGAATTGAATGGAATGGAATGGAGTGCAATGGAATGGAATGGATTGGAATGATATAGAATGGAATGGAATGGAATGCAATTGAAAGGAATGGAATGGAATGGAACAGGGAAATGAAATGTTTGCTGACTTTGTGCCACTGCAATCCAGAAACGGTGAGAGATTGAGAACATGTTGAAAGAAAGGAATACAGTATAATAGTGTGGAATGAAATGGAATGGAATAGAACGGAATGGAATGGAACAGAACGGAATGCAATGGAATGGAATGTAATAGACTGGAATCGAAAGGAATGCAGTGCAATGTGACGGAACGGAACGAAATGGAACAAAAGGGAATGGAATGGAATGGAATGTAGTGCAATGGAATGCAGCGGAACAGAATGGAAAGGAAAGGAATGGAATGGAATGCAATGGAACAGAATGGACTGGAAAGGAATGGAATGGAATGGAATGGAGTGCAATGGAACGGAATGGAATGGAATGGAATGGAATGGAATGGAATGGAATGGAATGGAATGGAATGGAATGGAGTGCAATGGAACGGAATGGAACGGAATGGAATGAAATGGAATGGAATGGAAGTGAATGGAATGGAACAGTGAAACAATATGAGAGCGGACATTGTGCCACTGAAATCCAGCCAGGATGACAGATTGAGAAATTGTTGAAAGAAAGGAATAGAATAGATTATAGTGGAATTGAATGGAACGGAATGGAATGAAATGGCATATAATGGAATGGAATGGAATGGAATGGAATGGAAAGGAATGGAATGGAATGGAATGGTGAAATAAAATGTGAGCTGACATTGTGCCACTGAAATCCAGCCAGGCTGTCAGATTGAGAAATTGATGATATAAAGGTATAGAATAGAATAGTGTGGAAAGGAATGGAATGGAATGGAATAAAGTGGAATGGAATGGTATGGAGTCCAATGGAGCTGAATGGAACGGAATGGAATGAAATGGAACGGAATGGAATGGAATGGAATGGAATGGAATGTAACTTAACAGAACGGAATGGAATGGTATGGAATGGAATGGAGTGCAATGGAATGGAATGTAACAGAATGGAATCAAAACGAATGGAATGGAATGGAATGGAGTGCAATGGAACAGAATGGAACGGAATGCAATGCAATGCAAAGGAATGGAATGGAAAGGAAAGGAATTTAATGGAATGGAATGGAATGGAGTGCAATGGAAAAGAGTGGAACAGAATGCAACGAAATGGAATGGAATGGAATGGAATGAAATGGTGAAATAAAATGTGAACGGACATGGTGCCACTGCAATCCAGCCAGGGAGATAGATTGAGAACTTGTTAAAAGAAAGGAACAGAATAGAATAGTGTGGAATAGAAAGGAATAAAATGGAATGGAATGCAATGGAATTGAATGGAATGGAAGGAATGGAATGGTATGGAATTGAATTGAGTGGAAAGGAATGGAATGGAATGCACTGGAATGGAATGGAGTGCAATGGAACGAAATGGAAGGTAATGGAGTGGAATGGAATGGAATGGAATGGAATGGAATGAAATGGAATGGAATGGAATGGAACAGTGAAATAAAATGTGAGCTGACATTGTGCCACTGCAATCCATCCAAGGTGACAGATTGAGAACATCTTGGAAGAAAGGAAGAGAACAGTGTGGAATGGAATGGAATGGAAATGGAATGGAATGGAATGGAATGGAATGGAATGGAAATGGAATGGAATGGAATGGAGTGCAATAGAATGGAATGGAACAGAATGCAACGAAATGGAATGGAATGGAATGGAATGCAATGGAATGGAATGGAAAGGAATGGAATGGAACGGTGAAACAAAATGTGTATGGACATTGTGCCACTGCAATCCAACCAGGGAGACAGACTGAGAACTTGTTGAAAGAAAGGAATAGAATAGAATAGAATAGTGTGGAATGGAACGGAATGGAATGGAACAGAGTGCAATGGGGTGTAATGGAACTGAATGGAATGGAATGGAAAGGAATGGAATGGAATGGAATGGAATGAACGGTGAAATAAAATGTGAGCTGACATTGTGCCACTGAAATACAGCATTGGTGACAGATTGAGAAATTGTTGAAAAAAGGAATAGAAAAGAATAGTGTGGAATTGAATGGAAAGGAATGAAATAATGGAATGGAATGGAATGGAATGGAATAGAATGGTGAAATACAATGCGACCTGACATTGTGTTACTGCAATCCAGCAAGGGTGACAGATTGAGAACTTGCTCAATGAAAGGAATAGAATAGAAAAGTGTAGAACGGAATGGAATGGAATGGGATGGAATGGAATGGAATGGAATGGAATGGAATGGAAAGGAATGGAATGCAATGGAATGGAATGGAACTGAATGGAACGAAATGGAATGGAATGGAATGGAATGCAATGGAATGGAATGCAATGAACAGTGAAATAATATTTGACCTGACATTGTGCCAGTGCAATCCAGCCAGGGTGACTGATTGAGAACTTTTTGAAAGAAATGAATAGAATAGTGTGGAATGGAAAGGAATGGAATGGAATGGAATGGAATGGAATGGAATAGAATGTAATGGAATGCAACGGAATGGAATGGAACCGAATGGAATGAAATATAATGGACTGGAATGGAATGGAATGCAACGGGGAAATAAAAAGTTAGCTGACATTGTGCTACTGCAATCCAGCCAGGGTGACAGACTGAGAACTTGTTGAAAGAAAGGAATACAATAGAATAGTGTGGAATGGAATTGAATAGAAAGGAATGGAATGGAATGGAATGGAGGGCAATGGAACAGAATGGAATGGAATGGAATGGAATGGAATGGAATGGAATGGAATGGAATGGAGGGCAATGGAACAGCATCGAATGAAATGGATCGTAATGGAATGGAATGGAACGGAATGGAACAGTGAAATAATATGTGAGCTGACATTGTGCCACTGCAATCCAGCCAGGGTGACAGATTGAGAACATGTTGAAAGAAAGGAATAGAATAGAATAGTGTGGAATGGAATCGAATTCAATGGAATGGAATGGATCGGAATGCAATGGAATAGAATTTAGAGGAACACAGTGCTATGGAACGGAATGGAAAAGAATGGAATGGAACGGAATGGAATGGGACAATGAAATAAAATGTGAGCTGACATTGTGCAACTACAATCCAGCCATGGTGACAAATTGAGGAATTGTTGAAAGAAAGGAATAGAATACAATACAATGGAATGGAATGGAATGGAATAGAATGGAATGGAATGCAATGAAATGGTGAAATAAAA
Source organism: Nomascus leucogenys (assembly GCF_006542625.1). Lineage (NCBI taxonomy): Eukaryota > Metazoa > Chordata > Mammalia > Primates > Hylobatidae > Nomascus > Nomascus leucogenys. Next base: position 64,846,624 of record NC_044381.1, on the reverse strand, counting down.
TGGGAGCTGATATTGTGCCACTGAAATCCAGCCAGGGTGACAGATTGAGAAATTGTTGAAAGAAAGGAATGGAACAGATTATTGTGGAATGGAATGGAACAGATTATTGTGGAATTGAATGGAACGGAATGGAATGAAATGGAATATAATGGAATGGAATGGAATGGAAGGGAATGGAATGGAATGGAATGGAAGGGAATGGAATGGAATGGAACGGTGAAATAAAATGTGAGTTGACATTGTGCCACTGAAATCCAGCCAGGCTGTCATATTGAGAAATTGATGATATAAAGGTATAGAATAGAATAGTGAGGAAAGGAATGGAATGGAATGGAATGAAATGGAATGGAATGGAATGAAATGGAATGGAATGGTATGGGGTCCAATGGAGCCGAATGGAACGGAATGGAATGAAATGAATGGAATGGAATGGAATGGAATGGAATGCAATGCAATGCAATGCAATGGAATGGAATGGAACCAAAAGGAATGGAATTGAATGGAATGGAATAGAGTGCAAGGGAATGGAATGGAATGGAATGGAACGAAATGCAATGCAATGGAAAGGAATGGAATGGAAAGGAAAGGAATTTAATGGAATGGAAAGGAATGGAGTGCAATGGAATGGAATGGAACAGAATGGAACGAAATGGAATGGAATGGAATGGAATGAAACAGTGAAATCAAACGTGAGCGGACATGTTGCCACTGCAATCCAGCCAGGGTGATAGATTGAGAACTTGTTAAAAGAAAGGAACAGAATAGAATAGTGTGGAATGGAAAGGAATAAAACGGAATGGAATGCAATGGAATTGAATGGAATGGAAGGAATGGAATGGTATAGAATAGAATGGAATGCAAAGGAATGGAATGGAATGGGCTGGAATGGAATGGAGCGCAATGGAATGAAATGGAAGGGAATGGAGTGAAATTGAATGGAATGGAATGGAATGGAACAGTGAAATAAAATGTGAGCTGACATTGTGCCACTGCAATCCATCCAAGGTGACAGATGATTGAGAACTTGTTGGAAGAAAGGAGTAGAATAGTGTGGAATGGAATGGAATGGAATGGAATGGAATGGAATGGAATGGAAAGGAATGCAATGGAATTGAATGGAATGGAAAGGAATGGAATGGAACGGTGAAACAAAATGTGAGCAAACATTGTGCCACTGCAATCCAGCCAGGGAGACACACAGAACTTGTTGAAAGAAAGGAATAGAATAGAATAGTGTGGAATGGAACGGAATGGAATGGAACAGAGTGCAATGGAGTGGAATGGAACGGAATGGAATGGAATGGAATGGAATGGAATGGAATGAAACGGTGACATAAAATGTGAGCTAACATTGTGCCACTGAAATCCAGCAAGGGTGACAGATTGAGAAATTGTTGAAAAAAGGAATAGAAAAGAATAGTGTGGAATTGAATGGAATGGAATGAAATGAAATGGAATATAATGGAATGGAATGGAATGGTGTGCAGTGGAACGAAATGGAATGCAATGGAATGAAATTGAATGGAACGGAATGGAAGGAAGTTGAATGGAATGGTGAAATATAATGTGAGCATACATTGTGTCACTGCAATCCAGCAAGGGTGACAGATTGAGAACTTGCTCAATGAAAGGAATAGAATAGAAAAGTGTAGAATGGAATGGAATGGAATGGAATGGAATGCAGTGGAATGGAATGGAACGGAATGGAACGAAATGGAATGGAATGGAATGGAACGGAACGGAATGGAATGGAATGGAATGAACATTGAAATAAAAATTGACCTGACATTGTGCCAGTGCAATCCAGACAGGGTGACAGATTGAGAACCTTTTGAAAGAAATCAATAGAATAGAATAGTGTGGAATGGAATGGACAGGAATGGAATGGAATGGACAGGAATGGAATGGAATGGAATGGAATGGAATGGAATGGAATGGAATGGAATGGAATGGAATAGAATGGAATGGATTGCAATGGGACAGAATGGAACGGAATGGAATGAAATATAATGGAATGGAATGGAAGGGAATGGAATGGTGAAATAAAATGTTAGCTGACATTGTGCCACTGCAATCCAGCCAGGGTGACAGACTGAGAACTTGTTGAAAGAAAGGAATAGAATAGAGTAGTGTGGAATGTAATGTAATGTAATGTAAGGGAATGGAGTGCAATGGAACGGAATGGAATGAAACGGATCGTAACAGAATGGAATGGAAAGGAATGGAATGGAATGGTGAAATAATATGTGAGCTGACATTGTGCCACTGCAATCCAGCCAGGGTGACAGATTGAGAACATGTTGAAAGAAAGGAATAGAATAGAATAGTGTGGAATAGAATCGAATTCAATGGAATGGAATGGATAGGAACAGAACGGAATAGAATGGAATTTAGTGGAACGGAGTGCAAAGGAACAGAGTGGAACAGAATGGAATGGAATGGAGCAATGAAATAAAATGTGAGCTGACATTGTGCTACTGCAATCCAGCCAGGGTGACAAACTGAGGACTTCTTGAAAGAAAGGAATAGAATACAATAGTGTGGAATAGAATGGACAGGAATGGAATGGAATGGAATGGAATGGAATGGAATGTTATAGAATGGAATGGACTGAAATGTAATGTAATATAATGTAATGTAATGTAATGTAATGTAATGGAATGGAATGGAACGGAATGGTGAAATAAAATGTCAGCAGAAATGTGCCAATACAATCCAGCCAGGGTGACAGATTGAGAATATGATGAAAGAAAACAATAGACTATAACAGTGTGGAAAGGCATGGCACGGAATGGAATGGAATGGATCGGAATGGAACAGAACGAAATGGAATGAAATTGAATGGAATGGAACGGAGTGCAATGGAACGGAATGGAAGGAATGGATTGGATATGAAAGGAATGGAATGAAATGAAATGGAATGGAATGGAATGGATTGGAACGGTGAAATAAAATGATTGCTGACATTGTGCAACTGCAATCCAGCCACGGTGAGAGATTGAGAACATGTTAAAAGAAAGGAATGCAATATAATACTGTGTAATGAAATGGAATGGAATGGAATGGAATGGAATGGGACGGAATGGAACGCAACGGAATGGAATGGAATGCACAGGAATGGAATGGAATGGAGTGCAATGGAACGTAACAGAACGGAATGCAACGAAATGGAATGGAATGGAATGGAGTGCAATGAAATGGCAAGGAATGGAAGGGAAAGGAAAGAAACAGAATGGAATGCAATGGAATCGAATGAAAAGGAATAGAATGGAATGGAATGGTGAAATAAAATGTGAGCTGACATTGTGCCCCTGCAATTCAGCCAGGGTGACAGATTGAGAACTTGTTGAAAGAAAGGAATAGAATAGAATAATGTGGAATGGAATGGCATGGAATAGAATGGAGTGCAATGGAATGGAATGGAATGGAATGGAATGGAATGGAGTGCAATGGAACATAACAAAACGCAATGGAAGGAAATGGAATGGAATGGAGTGAAATGGAATGGAAAGGAACAGAATGGAAAGGAAAGAAACGGAATGGAATGCAATGGAATCGAATGGAATGGAATAGAATGGAATGGAATGGTGAAATAAAATGTGAGCTGACATTTTGCCCCTGCAATTCAGCCAGGGTAACAGATTGAGAATTTGTTGAAAGAAAGGAATAGAATAGAATAATGTGCAATGGCATGGAATGGAATGGCATGGAATGGAATGGAACGGTGAAATACAATGTGAGCTAACATTGTGCCACTGCAATCTAGCCAGGGTGACAGATTTAGAACTTGTTGAAAGAAAGGAATACAATAGAACAGTGTGGAATGATATGGAATGGAATGGAAAGGAATGGAATGGAATGGAATGGAGTGCAATGGAACGTAATGGAACAGAACGGAAAGGAATGCAGCAGAACGGAATGGAACAGAATGGAATGCAAAGGAACGGAATGGAATGGACTGCAGTGGAACGGAATAGAACGAAATGGAATGGAACAACATGGAATCAAATGGAATGGAATGGAATGGAGCCGAGCACAGCGGAACGGAATGGAACGGTACAGAATGGAATGGAGTGGAATGGAATGGAATGGAACGGTGAAATAAAATGTGAGCTGATATTGTGCCAATGCAATCCAACAAGGGTGACAGATTGAGAACTTGTTGAAAGAAACGTATAGAATAGAATAGTGTGGACTGGAATGGAACGGACTGGAGTGCAATGGAAAGAAATGGAATGGAATGGAACAAAATGGAAAGGAATGGAATGCAATGGAATGGAATGGAATGGAATTCGATGGAATGGAATGTAATGGAATGGAATGGAAAGGAAAGGAATGGAATGGAACGGAACGAAATGGAAAAGAATGGAATGGAATGGAATGGAATGCAATGGAATGGAATGGAACGGAATGGAGCAGAATGGAATTGAATGGAATGGAATGGAATGGAACAGTGAAATAAAATGTGAGCTGACATTGTGCCACGGCAATCCAGCCAGGGTGACAGATTGAGAACTTGATGAAAGAAAGGAATAGAATAGAACAGTGTGGAATGATGTGGAATGGAATGGAAAGGAATGCAATGAAATGGAATGGAGTGCAATGGAACGGAATGGAATGGCACATAATGAAATAGAATGGAAAAGAATCAAAAGGAATGGAATGAGTGCAGTAGAACGGAAAGCTACAGAATGGAATGAAATGGAATGGAATCGAATGGAATAGAATGGAAGGGAATGGAATGGAATTGAATGGAATGGAATGGAACGGAGTGGAGTGGAATGGAACGGAATGGATGGCAATGCAACAGAATTGAAGGGAATGCATCGAAATGGAATTGAATGGATTGGAATGGAATGGAATGGAATGAAATGGAATGCAATGGAATGGAATGGAACGGAATGCAAAGGAACGGAACAGTGAAATAAAATGTGAGATAAAATTGTGAAACTGCATTCCAGCCAGGTTGACAGATTCAGAACTTGTTGAAAGAAACGAATAGAATAGAATAGTCTGGAATGGAATGGAATGGAGTGCAATGGAATGGCATGGAATGGAATGGAATGCAATGGAACGGAATGAAATGCAATGTAATGAAATGCAATGTAATGAAATGGAATGGAAAGGAATGGAATGGAAAGGAATGGAATGGAACGGAACGGAAGGGAATGTAATGTAACGGAAAGGAATGGAATGGAATTGAATGGAGTGCAATGGAACGGAATGGAATTGTATGGAATGGAATGGAATGGAATGGAGTGCAATGGAACGGAATGGAATGGAATCAAATAAAATGGAATGGAATGGAAAGGAAGGGAATGGTATGGAATGGAATGGAATGGAAAGAATTGGAATGGAATGGAATGGATTGGAATGGAATGCAATGGAATGGAGTGCAACGTAACGGAATGGAATGGAATGAAATTGAATGGAATGGAAAGTAATGGAAAGGAATGGAATGGAAGGGTGAAATAAAATGTGAGCTGACATTGTGCCACTGCAATCCAGCCATGGTGACGTATTGAGAACTTGTTGAAAGGAAGGAATAGAATAGAATATTGTGGGATGGAATGGAATGGAATTGAATGGATTGGAGTGCAATGTAACGGAATGGAACAGATTGCAACGAAATGGAATGCAGTGGAATGGAATGTTATGGAATGGAATGGAATGGAACGGTGAAATAAAATGTGAGCAGATATAGTGCCACTGCAATCCAGCCAGGGTGACAGATTGAGAGGTGGTTGAAAGAAAGGAATACAATAGAAAAGTGTGGAATGGTCTTGAATGGAATGGAGCACAATGGAAAGAAAAGGAATGGAATGGAATGGAATGGAATGGAATGGAATGGAACGGAATGGAATGGAACGCAATGGCATGGAACAGTGAAATAAAATGTGGGCTCACATTGTGCCACTGCTATCCAGCCAGGGAGACAGATTGAGAATTTGTTGAATGAAATGAATAGAATAGAAAAGGGTGGAATGGTATGGAATGGAAGGGAATGGAAAGGAGTGCAATGGAATGGAAAGGAATGGAATGGAATGGAATGGAATGGAATGGAATGGAATGGAATGGAATGGAATGGAATGGAATGCAGTGGAATGGAACAGAGTGGAACGAAGTGGAATGAACAAGAATGTAACGGAATGGAATGGAATGGAATGGAATGCAATGGAATGCAATGCAACGGTGAAATAAAATGTGAGCTGACATTATGCCAATGTAATCGAACAAGAGTGACAGATTGTTAAATTGTTGACAGAAATGAATATAATAGAAGAGTGTGGAATGGAATGGAGTGGAATTGAATGGAATGGAGTTCAACGGCATGGAATGGAACGGAATGGAAAGGTATGGAATGTAATGTAATGTAATGGAATGGAATGGAATGGAATGGAATGGAATGGAATGGAATGCAACGGTGTAATAAAATGTGAGCTAACATTGTGCCACTGCAATCTAGCCAGGGTGACAGATTGCAAACTTGTAGAAAGAGTGGAATACAATAGAATAGTGTGGAATGCAATGGAATGGAATGGAATTGAACGGAATGGAATGGAATGGAGTGTAATGGAACAGAATGGAACGGAACGGAAAGGAATGCAGCGGAACGGAATGGAACAGAATGGAATGCAAAGGAACGGAATGGAATGGAGTGCAATGGAACGGAATGGAACGAAATGGAATGGAACACCATGGAATCAAACGGAATGGAATGGAATGGAATGGAAAGGAATGGACTGGAATGCCGTGCAATGGAAAGGAATGGAACGGAAGCCAAGGAAATGGAATGGAATGGAATGGAATGGAATGGAATGGAATGGAATGGAATTGAATGAATGGAATGGAACGGAACTTAATGGAATGGAATGGTTTGGAATGGAATGGAAGTGAATGGAATGGAGTGCTATGGAAAGGAAAGGAATGGAATGGAAAGAAATGGAATGGAACGGAGAAATAAATAATGAGGTGACATTGTGCCACTGCATTCCAGTCAGGGTGACAGATTGAGACCTTGTTGAAAAAATGGAATAAAATAGAATAGTATGGAATGGAATGGAAAGGAATGGAATGGAATGGAATGGAAGGGAACGGAATGGAAAGGAAAGGAATGGAATGAAGTGCAATGGAATGGAATGGAACTGAATGGAATGAAATGAAACAGAATGGAAAGGAATGCAGTGGAATGGAATGCAATGGAACGGAATGGAATGGAATGGAACGGTGAAATAAAATGTGAGCTGACATTGTGCAACTGTAATCCAGCCAGGTTGACAGACTGAGATCTTTTTGAAGGAAAAGAATAAAATAGAATAGTAGGGAATAGAATGGAATGGAAAGGAATGGAATGGAATGAAATGGAGTGGAATGGAAAGGAACGGAACAGAATGGAATGGAATGGAGAGGAATAGAGTGGAATGGAATGGAATGGAGTGGAATGGAATGGAATGGAATTGAGTGCAACGGAATGGAATGGAATGTAGTGTAATGAAATGGAATGGAATGGAATGGAACGGAATGGAATAGAATGGAATGGTGAAATAAAATGTGAGCCGATATTGTGCCACTGCAATCCAGCCTGGGTGACAGATTCAGAAACTGTTGAAAGAAATAATGGAAAAGAATAGTATGGAGTGGAATGGAATGGAATGGACTGGAATGGAATGGAATGAAATGGTATGGAGTGCAATGGAATGGAATGGAATCGAATGGAATGAAATCGAATGGAATGGAATGGAGTGGAATGGAATGGAATGGAATGCAATGGCCTGGAACGGTGAAATAAAATGTGAGCTGACATTGTGCCACTGCTATCCAGCCAGGGTGACAGATAGAGAGCTTGTTGAAAGAAATGAAAAGAATAGAAAAGGGTGCAATGGTATGGAATGGAAGGGTATGGAAAGTAGAGCAATGGAATGGAATGGAATGGAACAGAGCAGAATGGAATGGAATGGATTGGAATGGAATGCAGTGGAATGGAATGGAGTGGAACGGAATGGAACAAACCAGAATGTAACGGAATGGAATGGAATGGAACGGAACGGAACGGAACGGAATGGAATGGAATGGAATGAAATGGAATGGAATGAAATGGAATGGTGAAATCAAATATGAGTTGACATTATGCCAATGCAATAGAACCTGAGTGACAGATTGTGAAATTGTTGACAGAAATGAATATAATAGAACAGTGTGGAATGGAATGCAATGGAATGGGGTGGAATGGAATGGAATGGAATGGAGTGCAATGGCATGGAATGGAATGGAATGGAATGGAATGGAATGGAATGGAATGGAATGGAATGGAATGGAACGGTGAAATACAATGTGAGCTAACATTGTGCCACTGCAATCTAGCCAGGGTGACAGATTTAGAACTTGTTGAAAGAAAGGAATAGAATAGAACAGTGTGGAATGATATGGAATGGAATGGAAAGGAATGGAATGGAATGGAATGGAGTGCAATGGAACGTAATGGAACAGAATGGAAAGGAATGCAGCAGAATGGAATGGAACAGAATGGAATGCAAAGGAACGGAATGGAATGGACTGCAATGGGACGGAATGGAATGAAATGGAATGGAACAACATGGAATCAAATGGAATGGAATGGAATGCAATGGAATGGAATGGAATGGAATGGAATGGAATGGAATGGAATGGAGCCGAGCAGAGTGGAACAGAATGGAATGGTACAGAATGGAATGGAGTGGAATGGAATGGATTGGAATGGAGTGGAATGGAACGGTGAAATAAAATGTGAGCTGAAATTGTGCCAATGCAATCCAACAAGGGTGACAGATTGAGAAATTGTTGAAAGAAACGAAAAGAATAAAATAGTGTGGAGTGGAATGGAATGGAATGGAACGGTGAAATACAATGTGAGCTAACATTGTGCCACCGCAATCTAGCCAGGGTGACAGATTTAGAACTTGTTGAAAGAAAGGAATAGAATAGAACAGTGTGGAATGATATGGAATGGAATGGAAAGGAATGGAATGGAATGGAATGGAATGGAGTGCAATGGAACGTAATGGAACAGAATGGAAAGGAATGCAGCAGAACGGAATGGAACAGAATGGAATGCAAAGGAACGGAATGGAATGGACTGCAATGGAACGGAATGGAATGAAATGGAATGGAACAACAAGGAATCAAATGGAATGGAATGCAATGGAATGGAATGGAATGGAATGGAATGGAATGGAATGGAATGGAATGGAGCCGAGCAGAGTGGAACAGAACGGAATGGTACAGAATGGAATGGAGTGGAATGGAATGGATTGGAATGGAGTGGAATGGAACGGTGAAATAAAATGTGAGCTGATATTGTGCCAATGCAATCCAACAAGGGTGACAGATTGAGAACTTGTTGAAAGAAACGAATAGAATAGAATAGTGTGGAGTGGAATGGAATGGACTGGAGTGCAATGGAAAGAAATGGAATGGAATGGAACAAAATGGAAAGGAATGGAATGCAATGGAATGGAATGGAATGGAAATCAATGGAATGTAATGGAATGGAAAGGAAAGGAAAGGAATGGAACGGAATGAAATGGAAGAGAATGGAATGGAATGAAATGGAAGAGAATGGAATGGAATGGAATGGAATGGAATGGAATGGAATGGAATGGAACGCAATGGAACGGAATGGAACGGAATGGAGCGGAATTGAATTGAATGGAATGGAATGGAACAGTGAAATAAAATGTGAGCTGACATTGTGCCATGGCAATCCAGCCAGGGTGACAGATTGAGAACTTGATGAAAGAAAGGAATAGAATAGAACAGTGTGGAATGATATGGAATGGAATGGAAAGGAATGCAATGGAATGGAATGGAGTGCAATGGAACAGAATGGAATGGTACATAATGAAATAGAATGGAAAAGAATCAAAAGGAATGGAACGAGTGCAATAGAACGGAAAGCTACAGAATGGAATGAAATGGAATGGAATCGAATGGAATAGAATGGAAGGGAATGGAATGGAATGGAATGGAATGGAATGGAATCGAATGGAATGGAATGGAATGGAATGGAATGGAATGGAATGGAATGGAGTGGAGTAGAATGGAACGGAATGGACGGCAATGCAACGGAATGGAAGGGAATGCAACGAAATGGAATTGAATGGATTGGAATGGAATGGAATGGAATGGAATGCAACGGAATGGAATGGAACGGAATGGAAAGGAACGGAATAGTGAAATAAAATGTGAGCTAACATTGTGAAACTGCAATCCAGCCAGTTTGACAGATTGAGAACTTGTTGAAAGAAACGAATAGAATAGTCTGGAATGGATTGGAATGGAATGGAATGGAATGGAGTGCAATGGAATGGCATGGAATGGAATGGAATGCAATGGAACGGAATGAAATGCAATGGAATGAAATGGAATGGAAAGGAATGGAATGGAACGGAACGGAAGGGAATGTACTTTAACGGAAAGGAATGGAATGGAATTGAATGGAGTGCAATGGAAAGGAATGGAATTTTATGGAATGGAATGGAATGGAATGGAGTGCAATGGAACGGAATGGAATGGAATCAAATGGAATGGAATGGAAAGGAAGGGAGCTGTATGGAATGGAATGGAATGGAAAAAATTGGAATGGAATACAATGGAATGGAGTGCAACGTAACGGAATGGAACAGAATGGAATGAAATTGAATGGAATGGAAAGTAACGGAAAGGAATGGAATGGAAGGGTGAAATAAAATGTAAGCTGACATTGTGCCACTGAAATCCAGCCACGGTGATGTATTGAGAACCTGTTGAAAGGAAGGAATAGGATTCCTTCCTTTCAACAAGGAATTGTGGAATGGAATGGAATGGAATTGATTGGAGTGCAATGTAAGGGAATGGAACAGATTGCAACGAAATGGAATGCAATGGAACGGAATGTTATTGAATGGAATGGAATGGAATGGAATGGTGAAATAAAATGTGAGCAGATATAGTGCCACTGCAATCCAGCAAGAGTGACATATTGAGAGCTGGTTGAAAGAAAGGAATACAAAAGAAAAGTGTGGAATGGTCTTGAATGTAATGGAGCACAATGGAAAGAAATGGAATGGAATGGAATAGAATGGAATGGAAGGGAATGGAACGGAATGGAATGGAACACAATGGCACGGAACGGTGAAATAAAATGTGAGCTCACATTGTGCCACTGCTATCGAGCCAGGGAGACAGATTGAGAACTTGTTGAATGAAATGAACAGAATAGAATAGAAAAGGGTGAAATGCTATGGAATGGAAGGGAATGGAAAGGAGTGCAATGGAATGGAAGGGAATGGAATGGAATGGAACGGAATGGAATGGAATGGAATGGAATGCAGTGGAATGGAACAGAGTGGAACGGAGTGGAAAGAACAAGAATGTAACGGAATGGAATGGAATGGAATGGAATGCAATGGAACGGTGAAATAAAATGTGAGCTGACATTATGCCAATGTAATCGAAAAAGAGTGACAGATTGATAAAATGTTGACAGAAATGAACATAATAGAATAGTGTGGAATGGAATGGAGTGGAATTGAATGGAATGGAGTTCAACGGCATGGAAAGGAACGGAATGGAAAGGTATGGAATGTAATGTAATGTAATGGAATGGAATGGAATGGAATGGAATGCAACGGTGTAATAAAATGTGAGCTAACATTGTGCCACTGCAATCTAGCCAGGGTGACAGATTGCAAACTTGTTGAAAGAGTGGAATACAATAGAATAGTGTGGAATGCAATGGAATGGAATGGAATGGAACGGAATGGAATGGAATGGAGTGTAATGGAACAGAATGGAACGGAACAGAAAGGAATGCAGCGGAACGGAATGGAAAGGAATGCAAAGGAACGGAATGGAATGGAGTGCAATGGAACGGAATGGAATGGAATGGAACGAAATGGAATGGAACAGCATGGAATCAAATGGAATGGAATGGAAAGGAATGGAATGGAATGCCATGCAATGGAACGGAATGGAACGGAAGCCAAGGAAATGGAATGGAATGGAATGGAATGGAATGGAATGGAATTGAATGGAATGGAACGGAACTTAATGGAATGGAATGGTTTGGAATGGAATGGAACTGAATGCAATGGAGGGCTATGGAAAGGAAAGGAATGGAATGGAACGAAATGAAATGGAATGGAATGGAATGAAATGGAATGGAATGGAATGGAAAGAAATGGAATGGAACGGAGAAATAAATAATGAGGTGACATTGTGCCACTGCATTCCAGTCAGGGTGACAGATTGAGACCTTGTTGAAAAAATGGAATAAAATAGAATAGTATGGAATGGAATGGAAAGGAATGGAATGGAATGGAATGGAATGGAACGGAATGGAAAGGAAAGGAATGGAATGAAGTGCAATGGAATGGAATGGAACAGAATGGAATGAAATGAAACAGAATGGAAAGGAATGCAATGGAATGGAATACAATGGAACGGAATGGAATGGAATGGAACAGTGAAATAAAATGTGAGCTGACATTGTGCAACTGTAATCCAGCCAGGTTGACAGACTGAGATCTTGTTGAAGGAAAAGAATAGAATAGAATAGTAGGGAATAGAATGGAATGGAAAGGAATGGAAAGGAATGGAATGGAATGAAATGGAGTGGAATGGAATTGAATGGAAAGGAACGGAACAGAATGGAATGGAAAGGAATGGAATGGAATGGAATGGAATGGAATGGAATGGAATGGAATGGAGTGGAGTGGAATGGAATGGAATGGAAATGAGTGCAATGGAACGGAATGGAATGTAGTGTAATGAAATGGAATGGAATGGAATGGAATGGAACGGAATGGAATAGAATGGAACGGTGAAATAAAATGTGAGCCGATATTGTGCCACTACAATCCAGCCTGGGTGACAGATTCAGAAACTGTTGAAAGAAATAATGGAAAAGAATAGTATGGAGTGGAATGGAATGGAATGGACTGGAATGGAATGGAATGAAATGGTATGGAGTGCAATGGAATGGAATGGAATCGAATGGAATGAAATCGAATGGAACGGAATGGAGTGGAATGGAATGGAATGGAATGGAATGCAATGGCATGGAACGGTGAAATAAAATATGAGCTGACATTGTGCCACTGCTATCCAGCCAGGGTGACAGATAGAGAGCTTGTTGAAAGAAATGAAAAGAATAGAAAAGGGTGGAATGGTATGGAATGGAAGGGTACGGAAAGGATTGCAATGTAATGTAATGGAATGGAACGGAATGGAAAGAATTGGATTGGAATGGAATGCAGTGGAATGGAACAGAGTGGAATGGAATGGAGTGAACCAGAATGTAACGGAATGGAATGGAATGGAATGAAATGGAACGGTAAAATAAAATATGAGCTGACATTATGCCAACGCAATCGAACCAGAGTGACAGATTGTGAAATTGTTGACAGAAAGGAATATAATAGAATAGTGTGGAATGGAATGCAATGGAATGGAGTGGAATGGAATGGAGTGGAGTGCAATGGCATGGAATGGAATGGAGCGGAATGGAATGGAATGGAATGCAATGGAATGGTGAAATACAATGTGAGCTAACATTGTGCTACTGCAATCTAGCCAGGGTGACAGATTGCAAACTTGTTGAAAGAGTGGAATAGAATAGCATAGTGTGGAATGGAATGGAACGGAATAGAATGGAGTGCAATGGAACAGAATGGAACAGAACGGAAAGGAATGCAGTGGCACGGAATGGAACGGAATGGAATGCAAAGGAATGGAATGGAATGGAGTGCAATGGAACGGAATGGAATGAAATGGAATGGAACAACATGGAATAAAATGGTATGGAATGGAATGGAATGGAATGGAGACGAGCAGAGCGGAAAGGAACGGAACGGTACAGAATGGAATGGAATGGAGTGGAATGGAAAGGAATGGATTGGAATGGAATGGAATGGAAGGGTGAAATAAAATATGAGCTGACATTGTGCCAACGCAATCCAACACGGGTGACAGATTGAGAACTTGTTGAAAGAAAGGAATAGAATAGAATAATGTGGAGTGGAAAGGAATGGACTGGAGTGCAATGGAATGAAATGGAATGGAATGGAACGAAATGGAAAGGAATGGAATGGAATGGAATTCAATGGAATGTAATGGAATGGGATGGGAGGGAAAGGAAAGGAATGGAATGGAAAGGAATGAAATGGAAAAGAATGGAGTGGAATGGAATGGAATGGAATGGAACGCAATGGAATGGAATGGAATGGAATGGAATGGAATGGAATGGAATGGAACAGTGAAATAAAATGTGAGCTGACATTGTGCCATGGTAATCCAGCCAGGGTGACAGATTGAGAACTTGTTGAAAGAAAGGAATAGAATAGAACAGTGTGGAATCATATGGAATGGAATGGAAAGCAATGGAATAGAATGGAATGGAGGGCAATGGAATGGAATAAAATGGTACATAATGAAATAGAATGGAAAAGAATCGAAAGGAATGGAGTGAGTGCAATAGAAAGGAATGCTACGGAATGGAATGAAATGGAATGGAATGGAATAGAGTGGAAGGGAATGGAATGGAATTGAATGGAATGGAATAGAATGGAGTGGAGTGGAAGGGAATGGAACAGATGGCAATGCAACGGAATGGAACGGAATGCAACGAAGTGGAACTGAATGGATTGGAATGGAATTGAATGGAATGCAATGGAATGGAATGGAATGGAATGGAAAGGAATGGAACAGTGAAATAAAATGTGACCTAACATTGTGAAACTGCAATCCAGCCAAGTTGACAGATTGAGAACTTGTTGAAAGAAAGGAATAGATTAGAATAGTTTGGAATGGAATGGAATGGAATGGAGTGCAATGGAATGGGATGGAATGGAAAGGAATGCAATGGAACGGAATGAAACGCAATGGAAATAAATGGAATGGAAAGGAATGGAACAGAACGGAATGGAAGGGAATGTAATGTAATGGAAAGGAATGGAATGGAATTGAATGGAGTGCAATGGAACGGAATGGAATGGAATGAAATAAAATGGAACGGAATGGAAAGGAAGGGAACAGTATGGAATGGAATGGAATGGAATGGAATGGAATGGAATGGAATGGAATGGAACGGATTGGAATGGAATGGAATGGAATGCAGTGCAATGTAATGTAATGGAACGGAATGGAATGAAATTGAATGGAATGGAAAGTAATAGAAATGAATAGAATGGAAAGGTGGAAAAAAAAGGGAGCTGACATTGTGCCACTGCAAATCAGCCATGGTGACATATTGAGAACTTGCAGAAAGGAAGGAATAGAATAGAATATTGTGTAATGGAATGGAATTGAATTGAATGGATTGGAGTGCAATGGAACGGAATGGAACAGATTGCAACGAAATGGAATGCAAGGGAACAGAATGGTATGGAATGGAATGGAATGGAATAGAATGGAATGGAATGGAATGGAATAGAATGGAATAGAACGGTGAAATAAAATGTGAGCAGATATAGTGCCACTGAAATCAAGCCAGGGTGACAGATTGAGAGCTTGTTGAAAGAAAGGAATACAATAGAAAAGTGTGGAATGGAATTGAATGGAATGGAGCACAATGGAATGGAAAGGAATGGAATGGAATAGAACGGAATGGAAAGGAATGGAATGGAATGGAATGGAATGGAATGGAATGGAATGGAATGGAATGGAATGGAATGCAATGGAGCCGAGCAGAGTGGAACGGAATGGAACGGTACAGAATGGAATGGAGTGGAATGGAATGGAGTGGAATGGAATGGATTGGAATGGAATGGAATGGAACGGTGAAATAAAATGTGAGCTGGCATTGTGCCAATGCAATCCAACAAGGGTGAGAGATTGAAACTTGTTGAAAGAAAGGAATAGAAAAGAACAGTGTGGAGTGGAATGGAATGGACTGGAGTGCAATGGAACGAAATGGAACGGAACGGAATGAAATGGAAAGGAATGGAATGGAATGGAATTCAATCGAATGGAATGACAGGGAATTCAATGGAATGTAATGGAATGGAATGGAAAGGAAAGGAATGGAATGGAACGAAATAGAAAAGAATGGAAAGGAATGGAATGGAATGGAACGCAATGGAACGGAATGGAATGGAATGGAAGGGAATGGAATTGAATGGAATGGCATGGAATGGAATGCAATTTAATGGAATGGAATGGAATGGAATGGATTGGAATGGAACAGTGAAATAAAATGTGAGCTGATATTGTGCCACGGCAATCCAGCCAGGGTGACAGATTGAGAACTTGTTGAAAGAAAGAAATAGAATAGAACAGTGTGGAATGATATGGAATGCAATGGAAAGCAATGGAATGGAATGGAATGGAATGGAGTGCAATGGAACGGAATGGAATGATATGTAATGAAATAGAATGGAAAAGAATCGAAAGGAATGGAATGAGTGCAATAGAAAGGAGTGCTACGGAATGGAATGAAATGGAATGGAATGGAATAGAGTGGAAGGGAATGGAATGGAATGGAATGGAATGGAGTGGAATGGAATGGAATGGAATGGATGGCAATGCAACGGAATGGAACAGAATGCAAAGAAATGGAATTGAATGGATTGGAATGGAATCGAATGGAATGCAATGGAATGCAATGGAATGGAATGGAACAGAAAGGAAAGGAATGAAACAGTGAAATAAAATGTGACCTAACATTGTGAAACTGCAATCCAGCCAAGTTGACAGATTGAGAAATTGTTGAAAGAAAGGAATAGAATAGAATAGTTTGGAATGGAATGGAATGGAATGGAGTGCAATGGAATGGGATGGAACGGAATGGAACGCAATGGAACGGAATGAAACGCAATGGAAATAAATGGAATGGAAAGGAATGGAACAGAACGGAATGGAAGGGAATGTAATGTAACGGAAAGGAATGGAATGGAATTGAATGGAGTGCAATGGAACGGAATGGAATTGTATGGAATGGAATGGAATGGAGTGCAATGGAACGGAATGAAATGGAATGAAATAAAATGGAATGGAATGGAAAGGAAGGGAAGGTATGGAATGGAATGGAATGGAATGGAAGGGATTGGAATGGAATGGAATGGAATGCAGTGCAATGTAATGTAATGGAACGGAATGGAATGAAATTGAATGGAATGGAAAGTAATGGAAATGAATAGAATGGAAGGGTGAAAAAAAAAGTGAGCTGACATTGTGCCACTGCAAATCAGCCATGGTGACGTATTGAGAACTTGCAGAAAGGAAGGAATAGAATAGAATATTGTGTAATGGAATGGAATTGAATTGAATGGATTGGAGTGCAATGGAATGGAATGGAACAGATTGCAACGAAATGGAATGCAAGGGAACAGAATGGTATGGAATGGAATGGAATGGAATGGAATGGAATGGAATAGAATGGAATAGAACGGTGAAATAAAATGTGAGCAGATATAGTGCCACTGAAATCAAGCCAGGGTGACAGATTGAGAGCTTGTTGAAAGAAAGGAATACAATAGAAAAGTGTGGAATGGAATTGAATGGAATGGAGCACAATGGAATGGAAAGGAATGGAATGGAATAGAACGGAATGGAAAGGAATGGAATGGAATGGAATGGAATGGAATGGAATGGAATGGAATGGAATGCAATGGAGCCGAGCAGAGTGGAACGGAATGGAACGGTACAGAATGGAATGGAGTGGAATGGAATGGAGTGGAATGGAATGGATTGGAATGGAATGGAATGGAACGGTGAAATAAAATGTGAGCTGGCATTGTGCCAATGCAATCCAACAAGGGTGAGAGGTTGAAACTTGTTGAAAGAAAGGAATAGAAAAGAACAGTGTGGAGTGGAATGGAATGGACTGGAGTGCAATGGAACGAAATGGAACGGAACGGAATGAAATGGAAAGGAATGGAATGGAATGGAATTCAATCGAATGGAATGGCAGGGAATTCAATGGAATGTAATGGAATGGAATGGAAAGGAAAGGAATGGAATGGAACGAAATAGAAAAGAATGGAATGTAATGGAATGGAATGGAATGGAACGCAATGGAACGGAATGGAATGGAATGGAAGGGAATGGAATTGAATGGAATGGAATGGAATGGAATGCAATTTAATGGAATGGAATGGAATGGAATGGAATGGAATGGATTGGAATGGAACAGTGAAATAAAATGTGAGCTGACATTGTGCCACGGCAATCCAGCCAGGGTGACAGATTGAGAACTTGTTGAAAGAAAGGAATAGAATAGAACAGTGTGGAATGATATGGAATGCAATGGAAAGCAATGGAATGGAATGGAATGGAATGGAGTGCAATGGAACGGAATGGAATGATATGTAATGAAATAGAATGGAAAAGAATTGAAAGGAATGGAATGAGTGCAATAGAAAGGAGTGCTACAGAATGGAATGGAATGGAATAGAGTGGAAGGGAATGGAATGGAATGGAATGGAATGGAATGGAATGGAATGGAATGGAGTGGAGTGGAATGGAATGGAATGGATGGCAATGCAACGGAATGGAACAGAATGCAAAGAAATGGAATTGAATGGATTGGAATGGAATCGAATGGAATGCAATGGAATGCAATGGAATGGAATGGAACAGAATGGAAAGGAATGAAACAGTGAAATAAAATATGACCTAACATTGTGAAACTGCAATCCAGCCAAGTTGACAGATTGAGAAATTGTTGAAAGAAAGGAATAGAATAGAATAGTTTGGAATGGAATGGAATGGAATGGAGTGCAATGGAATGGAATGGAACGGAATGGAACGCAATGGAACGGAATGAAACGCAATGGAAATAAATGGAATGGAAAGGAATGGAACAGAACGGAATGGAAGGGAATGTAATGTAATGGAAAGGAATGGAATGGAATTGAATGGAGTGCAATGGAACGGAATGGAATTGTATGGAATGGAATGGAATGGAATGGAATGGAGTTCAATGGAACGGAATGAAATGGAATGAAATAAAATGGAATGGAATGGAATGGAATGGGATGGAAGGGATTGGAATGGAATGGAATGGAATGCAGTGCAATGTAATGTAATGGAACGGAATGGAATGAAATTGAATGGAATGGAAAGTAATGGAAAGGAATGGAATTGAAGGGTGAAATAAAATGTGAGCTGACATTGTGCCACTGCAAATCAGCCACGGTGACGTATTGAGAACTTGTAGAAAGGAAGGAATAGAATAGAATATTGTGGAATGGAATGGAATTGAATTGAATGGATTGGAGTGCAATGGAACGGAATGGAACAGATTGCAATGAAATGGAATGGAATGGTATGGAATGGAATGCAATGGAATGGAATAGAATGGAATGGAATGGTGAAATAAAATGTGAGCAGATATAGTGCCACTGCAATCAAGCCAGGGTGACAGATTGAGAGCTTGTTGAAAGAAAGGAATACAATAGAAAAGTGTGGAATGAAATTGAATGGAATGGAGCACAATGGAATGGAAAGGAATGGAATGGAATAGAATGGAATGGAAAGGAATGGAATGGAATGGAATGGAATGGAATGGAATGGAATGCAATGGCATGGAACGGTGAAATAAAATTTGAGCTGATATTGTGCCACTGCAATCCAGCCAGGGAGACAGATTGAGAACTTCTTGAATGAAATGAATAGAATAGAAATCGGTGGAATGGTATGGAATGGAAGGGAATGGAAAGGAGTGCAATGGAATGGAATGGAACGGAACGGAATGGAATGGAATGGAATGCAGAAGAATTGAAGGGAGTGGAATGGAATGGAACGAACAAGAATGTAACGGAATGGAATGGAATGGAATGGAATGAAATGGAAAGGTGAAATAAAATGTGAGCTGACATTATGCCAATGTAATCCAACAAGAGTGACAGACTGTGAAATTGTTGACAGAAATGAATATAATAGAATAGTGTGGAATGGAATGGAATGGAATGGAATGGAGTGGAATTGAATGGAATGGAGTGCAATGGCATGGAATGGAACGCAATGGAAAGGAATGGAATGGAATGGAATGGAATGCAACGGTGAAATAAAATGTGAGCTAACTGTGCCATTGCAATCTAGCCAGGGTGACAGATTGCAAACATGTTGAAAGAGTGGAATAGAATAGAATAGTGTGGAATGCAATGGAACGGAATGGAATGTAACGGAATGGAATGGAGTGCAATGGAAAAGAATGGAACGGAACAGAAAGGAATGCAGCGGAATGGAATGGAACGCAATGGAATGCAAAGGAATGGAACGCAACGGAGTGCAATGGAATGGGATGGAATGAAATGGAATGGAACAGCATGGAATCAAATGGAATAAAATGGAATGGAATGGAATGGAATGGAGCCAAGCAGAGTGGAATGGAATGGAACGGTACAGAATGGAATGGAATGGAATGGAATGGAACGGTGAAATAAAATGTAAGCAGACATTGTGCCAATGCAATCCAACCAGGGTGACACATTAACTTGTTGAAAGAAAGGAATAGAATAGAATAGAATAGTGTGGAGTGGAAAGGAATGGACTGGAGTGCAATGGAACGGAATGAAATGGAATGGAATGGAATTGAATGGAATGGAATGGAATTCAATGGAATGGAATGGAATGGAATTCATTGGAATGGAATGGAAAGGAAAGGAATGGAATGGAATGGAATGGAATGGAAAAGAATGGAATGGAATGGAATAGAATGGAACGCAATGGAACGGAATGGAACGGAATGCAATAGAATGGAATGGAATGGAATGCAATAGAACGGAATGGAATGGAATGAAATGGAATGCAATGGAACAGTGAAATAAAATGTCAGCTGACATTGTGCCACTGCAATCCAGGCAGGGTGACAGATTGAGAACTTGTTGAAAGAAAGGAATAGAATAGAATAGGGTGGAATGGAAGGCAATGGAATGGAATGCAACGGAACAGAAAGGAACGGAATGGAACGGAATGGAATGGAAAGGAATGGAGTGCAATGGAAGGGAATGGAATGGAATGGAACGATATTGGATCGGAACGGAATAGAACTCAACGGATTGCAATGGAAGGGAATTCTACAGCATGAAATGGAAAGGAATGGAATGGAATGCAGTGCAGTGGAATAGAATGGAATGGAATGAAATGGAATGGAATGGAACAGAACGGAATGGAATGGAATGGTGAAATAAAATTTGAGCTGACATTGTGCTACTGCAATCCAGCCAGGGTGACACTTTGTGAACTTGTTGAAAGAAAGGAATAGAATATAAGAGTGTGGAATAGCATGGAATGGAATGGAATGGAATGGAATGGAATGGAATGGAATGGAATGGAATGGAATGGAATGGAATATTATAGAAAGAAATGGAATGGAATGGAATGATATGGCATGGAATGGAATGGAGTGCAATGGAACGGAATGGAATGGAATGGAATGAAATTGAAAGGATTGGAAAGAATGGAATGGAATGGAATGTGATAGAACGGTGAAATAAAATGTGAGCTGACATTGTGCCAATGCAATCCAAGAAGGGTGACAGATTGAGAACTTGTTGAAAGAGAGGAGTAGAATAGAATAATGTGGAATGGAATTGAATGGAATGGAGTGAAATGGAATTTAAAGGAATGGTTTGGAGTTCAATGGAAAGAAATGGAACACAATGGCAAGAAATGGAACCGAGCGGAATGGAACAGAATGGAATGGAATGGAATGGAATGGTATGGAATGGAATGGACTGGAGTGCAATGGAAAGGGATGGAACAGAATGGAATGAAATGGAATGGAACAGAATGGAATAGAATGGAATTGAATGGAAAGGAATGGAATGGAATGGAATGGAATGGAACGGAATGGAATGGAACAGAATGGAATGGAACGGTGAAATAAAATGGGAGCTGATATTGAGCAATTGAAATCAAGCCAGGGTGACAGATTGAGACCTTGTTGAAAGAAAGCAATAGAATAGAATAGTGTGGAATGGAATGGAATGGAATGGAATGAAATGGAAGGGAATGGAATGGAACGCAATGGGACGAAATAGAATGGAATGGAATGGAATGCAATGGAAATTAATGAAACAAAAACCAATGGAATACAATGGAACGGACCGGAACAAAGTGGAAAGGAATGGAATGGAATGGAATGGATTGGAATGGATTGGAATGGAATGGAATGAAATGGAATGGAATGGAATGGAATGTAAATGTGAAATGAAATGTGAGCTGACATTGTGCCACAGTAATCAAGCCAGGGTGACAGATAGAGAACTTGTTGAAAGAAAAGAGTAGAATAGAATAGTGTGGAATGGAATGGAATGGAATGGAATGGAATGGAATGGAATGGAATGGAATGAAATGGAATGGAGTGCAATGGAATGGAATGGAAGGGAACAGAAGAAAACGAAATGGAATAGAATGGAACAGAATGGAACGGAATGGAAAGGAATGGAATGGAAGGGAATGGAATGGAATGGTACGAAATGGAATGGAATGAAATTGAATGGAATGGAAAGGAATGAATTGGAATGGAATGAAACGGATTGGAAAGAAATGGAATGGAATGGAACGGAATGGAACAGGACAGAAAGGAATGGAATGGAATGGAATTTAATGGTGAAATAAAATGTGAGCTGACACTGTGCCACTGCAATACAGACACGGTGAGAGATTGAGAACTAGTTGAAAGAAAGAAATAGAATAGAATAGTGTGGAATGGAATGGATTCGAATGGAATGGAATGGAATAGAATGGCATGGAATGGAATGGAATGGAATGGAGTGCAATGGAATGGAATGGAACAGAATGGAATGAAACGGAATGGAATGAAATGGAACGGAATGCAATGGAATGGAATGGAATGGAATGGAATGGAATGCAATGAAATAGAGTGCATTGGAACAAAATGGAATGGAATGGAAAGAAATCTAATGGAATGGAAGGCAATGCAATGGAATGGAATGGAATGGGAGGCAATGGAAAAGACTGCAATGGAACGGAATGGAACAGAATGGAACGAAATGGAACGGAAAGGAAACGAATGGAATGGAATGGAATGGTGAAGTAAAATGTGAGGTGGCATTGTGTCAATGCAATCCAGCCAGGCTGACAGCTTGAGAACGTGTAAAAAAAAAGGAATAGAATTGAAACGTGTGGAAAGACATGGAATGGAAATGAAAGGAATGCAACGGAATGGAGAGGAATGGAAAGGAATGGAGTGGAATGGAATGGAATGGAATGGAATAGAATGGAATGAAAAGGAATGGAATGGAATGAAATGCAATGGAATGGAATTGAACAGAATGAAAGGAAATGGAATGGAATCGAATGGAATGGAAACAAACGAAATGGAACAGAATGGAATGGAATGGAAAGGAATGGAGTGCAAAAGAATGGAATAGAAAGGAATGGAATGGACTGGAATGGAATGGAATGGAAAGAAATGGACTGGAATGGAATGGAATGGAACCGTGAAATAAAATGTGAGCTGACATTGTGCCACTGCAATCCAGCCAGGTTGACAGACTGAGAACTTTTTGAAAGAAAGGAATACAATGGAATATTGTGGAATGGAATGGAGTAGAATGGAATGTAATTGAATGGATTGGAATGCAATGGAATGGAATGGAAAAGATTGGAACGAAATGCAATGCAATGGAACCGAATGGTATGGAATGGAATGGAATGGAATGGAATGGAATGGAATGGAATGGAATGAAATGAAATGAATGGAATGGAATGGAATGGAATGAAATGAATGGAATGGAATGGAATGGAATGGAATGGAATGGAATGGAATGGAACGGTGAAATAAAATGTGAGCAGACATTGTGCCACTGCAATCCAGCCAGGGTGACAGAATGAGAGCTAGTTGAAAGAAAGGAATACAATAGAAAAGTGTGGAATGGAATTGAATGGAATGGAGCACAATGGAATGGAAAGGAATTGAATGGAATGGAATGGAATGCAATGAAATGTAATGGCATGGAACGGTGAAATAAAATGTGAGCTGACATTGTGCCACTCCTATAAAGCCAGGGTGACAGATTGAGAACTTGTAGAAAGAAATGAATAGAATAGAGAAGTGTGGAATGGTATGGAATGGAAGGGAATGGAAAGATGTGCAATGGAATGGAATGGAATGGAATGGAATGGAACAGAATGGAAAGGAATGGAATGGAATGCAGTGGAATGGAACGGAGTGCATCGGAATGGAACGAAACAGAATGTAATGGAATGGAACGGAACGGAATGGAATGGAATGGAACGGTGAAATAAAATGTGAGCTGACATTATGCCACTGCAATCGAACCAGAGTGACAGATGGTGAAATTGTTGACAGAAATGAATATAATAGAATAGTGTGAAATGGACTGGAATGGAATGGAGTGGAATGGCATGGAATGGAGTGCAATGGAATGGAATGGAATGGAATGGAACGGAATGGAATGGAATGGAAAGGAATGGAATGGAATGGAATGGAACGATGAAATAAAATGTAAGCTAACATTGTGCCACTGCAATCTAGCCAGGAAGACTGGTTGCGAAATTGTTGAAAGAATGGAATAGAATAGAATAGTGAGGAATGGAATGGAATGGAGTGCAATGGAACGGAATGGAATGGAACAGAAAGGAATGCAGCGGAATGGAATGGAACACCATGGAATGGAAAGCAATGGAATGGAATGGAGTGCAATGGAATGGAATGGAACGAAATGGAATGGAACAGCATGGAATCAAATGGAATGGAATGGAATGGAATGGAGCCGAGTAGAGTGGAAAGGAACAGAACGGTACACAATGGAATGGAATGGAATGGAGTGGAATGGAATGGAATGGAACAGTTATATAAAATGTGAGATGACATTGTGCCAATGCAATCCAACCAGGGTGACAGATTGAGAACTTGTTGAAAGAAAGGAATAGAATAGAATAGTGTGGAATGGAATGGAATGGAATGGAGTGCAATGGAATGGGATGGAATGGAATGGAATGAAATGGAACGGAATGAAAAGCAGTGGAACGAAATGGAATGGAAAGGAATGGAATGGAATGGAACGTAATTGAGTGCAATGGAAGGGAACAGAAGGGAACGGAACGGAATGGAATGGAATGGTCTGGAGTGCAATGGAACAGAATGGAATGGAATGGAACGGATCATAACGGAATGGTACGGAATGGATTGGAATGGAATGGAGTGGAGTGCAATGGAGCGAAATGGTACGGAATGGAATGAAATGGAATGGAATGCAATGGAATGGAAAGGAATAGAATGGAATGAAATGCAGTGCAATGGAATGGAATAGAATGGAATGGAATGGAATGGAATGCAATGCAATGGTGAAATAAAAGGTGAAATGGGAAATTGATGAAAGAAAGGAAAATAATTGAATAGTGTCGAATGGAATGGAACAGAAAGGAATGCAATGCAAGGCAATGGAAAGGAAAGGAATGGTACGGAACCAAATGCAATGGAATTGAGTGCAATGGAATGGAATGGAATGGATTGGAAGGAAATGGAACGGAATGAAATGGAATGGAAAGGAATGGAACGGAATGGAATGGAATGGGTTGGAATGCAATGGAATGGAATGGAAAGGAGTGCAATGGAACAGAATGGAACGAAATGGAATGGAATGGAAAAGAATGGAATGGAATGGACTGGAATGGTGAAATAAAATGTGAGCTGACATTGTGCCACTGCAATCCAGCCAGGGTGACAGTTTGAGAACTTGTTAAAAAAAGGAATAGAACGGAAAAGTGGGGAATGGAATGGAATGGAAATGAAAGGAATGCAACAGAATGAAGAGGAATGGAATGGAATGGAATGGAAGGGAAAGGAACGGAATGGACTGGAATGGAATGGAAAGGAATAGAAGCGAATGAAAAGGAATGGAATGGAATGCAATGCAATGGAATGGAATGGAATGGAATAGAATGGAATGAATAGGAATCGAATGGAATGAAATGCGATGGAATGGAATTGAACAGAATGGAAGGAAATGGAATGGAATCGAATGGAATGGAAACAAACTAAATGGAACGGAATGGAATGGAATGGAATGGAATGGAATAGAAAGGAATGGAGTGCAATCTAATGGAATAGAACGTAATGTAATGTAATGTAATGTAATGTAATGTAATGTAATGGAATGGAATGGAATGCAATGGAAGGGAAAGAAAAGGAATGGAATGGAATGGAATGCAATGGAATGGAATGGAATGGAATGGAAAGAAATGGAAAAGAATGGAATAAAATGGAACGGAACAGAACGGAATGGAAAGGAATGGAATGGAATGGAATGGATAGGAATGGAATGGAATGGAACGGTGAAATAAAATGTGAGCTGACATTGTGCCACTGCAATCCAGCCAGAGTGACAGATTGAAAACATTTTGAAAGAAATGAATAGGATAGCATAGTGTGGAACGGAATGGAATGCAATGGAACGAAATGGAATGGAATGGAATGGAATGGAAGGGAATGGAATGGAATGGAATGCAATGGAACAGAAAGGAACGGAATGCAACGGAATGGAATGGAAAGGGATGGAGTGCAATGGAAGGGGATAGAATGGGGTGGAAAGATGTTGGATTGGAATGGAATGGACACAACGGATTGCAATGGAATGGAATGGAAAAGAATGAAATGGAAAGGAATGGAATGGAATGCAGTGCAGTGGAATAGAATGGAAAGGAATGAAATGAAGCAGAATGGAATGGAATGGTATGGAATGGAAAGGAATGGAATGGAACAGTGAAATAAAATTTGAGCTGACATTGTGCCACTGCAATCCAGCCAGGGTGACAGATTGTGAACTTGTTGAAAGAAAGGAATACAAAAGAATAGTGTGGAATGGTATGCAATGGAATGGAATGGAAAGGAATAGAATGGAATGGAATACAATAGAAAGGAATGGAATGGAAAGGAATGGTATGGAATGGAATGGAATGGAGTGCAATGGAACGGAATGGAACAGAATGGAATGAAATGGAAAAGAATGGAAAGAATGGAATTGAATGGAATGGGATGGAACGGTGCAATAAAATGTTAGCTGACATAGTGCCACTGCAATCCAGCCAGGGTGACAGATTCAGAACTTTCTGAAAGAAAGGAGCAGAACAGAATAATGTGGAATGGAATGGAATGGAATGGAATGGAATGGAATGGAATGGAATGGAATGAAATGGAATTTAACGGAATGGTTTAGAGTTCAATGGAACGGAATGGAACACAATGGAACGAAATGGATCTGAACGGAATGGAACGGAATGGAATGGAATAGAATAGAATGGAATGGTATGACGTGGAATGGACTGGAGAGCAATGGAAAAGGATGGAACAGAAGGGAATGAAATGGAATATAATAGAATGGAATGGTATGACGTGGAATGGACTGGAGAGCAATGGAAAAGGATGGAACAGAAGGGAATGAAATGGAATGGACTGGAATGGAATACAATGGAATTGAATGGAATGGAATGGAATGGCATGGAATGGTGAAATAAAATGTGAGCTGATATTGTGCAATTGAAATCCAGCCAGGATGACAGATTGAGAACTTGTTGAAAGAAAGGAATAGAATAGAATAGCGTGGAAAGGAATGGAATGGAATGGAATAGAATGGAATGGAATGGAATGAAACGGAATGGAATGGAATGTAACGCAATGGAATGAAATGGAACGGAATGGAATGGGATGGAATGGAATGGAAATTAAAGGAACGAAAAGGAATGGAATACAATGGAATGGACCTGAAAAAAATGGAACGGAGTGGAATGGAAAGGAATGGAATGGAATGGAAATGTGAAATAAAATGTGAGCTGACATTGTGCCACGTTAATCCAGCCAGGGTGACAGATAGACAACTTGTTGAAAGAAAAGAATAGAATAGAACAGTGTGGAATGGAACGGAATGAAATGGAAAGAAGTGCAATGGAATGGAATGGAATGGAATTAACAAATTGAAATGGAATAGAATGGAATGCAACGGAACGGTATGGAAAGGAATGGAATGGAAAGGAAAGGAATGAAATTGAATGGAATGGAAAGGAATGCAATGGAACGGAATGCAATGGATTGGAAAGAAATGGAATGGAATGGAACGGAACGGAATAGGACGGAAAGGAATGGAATAGAATGGATTGGAATTTAACAGTGAAATAAAATGTGAGCTGACATTGTGCCACTGCAATCCAGCCATGGTGAGAGATTGGGAAATAGTTGAAAGAAAGGAATAGAAGAGAACAGTGTGGAATGGAATGGATTGGAATTGAATGGAATGCAGTGCAATGGAATGGAATGGAATGGAATGGAACGAAATGGAATGGAATGAAATTGAATGGAACGGAATGGAGCGGAATGGAATGAAATGGAATGGAATGGAATGGAATGGAATGGAATGGAATAGAGTGCATTGGAAATCAATGGAACGCAATGGAATGGAATGGAATGGAATGGAATGGAATGGAATGGAATGGAATGGAATGGAATGAAATGGAATGCAATGGAAAAGAGTGCAATGCAATGGAATGGAACAGAATGGAACGAAATGGAATGGAATGGAAACGAATGGAATGGAATGGAATGGTGAAGTAAAATGTGAGCTGACATTGTGTCACTGCAATCCAGCCAGGGTGATAGTTTGAGAACTTGCAAAAGAAAAAGGAATAGAATTGAAAAATGTGGAATGAATGGAATCAAAATGAAAGGAATGCAACAGAACGGAGAGGAATGGAAAGGAATGGAATGGAATGGAATGGAGTGGAATGGAATGGAATGGAATAGAATGGAATGAAAAGGAATGGAATGGAATGAAACGCAATGGAATGGAATTGAATAGAATGGAAGGAAAGAGAATGGAATCGAATGGAATGGAACCAAACTAAATGGAACGGAATGGAATAGAATGGAAAGGAATGGAATGCAAAAGAACGGAATACAACGGAATGGAATGAAATGGAATGGAATGGAATGGAATGGAATGGAATGGAATGGAATGGAATGGAACGAAATGCACTGGAATGGACTGGAATGGAACTGTGAAATAAAATGTGAGCAGACATTGTGCCACTGCAATCCAGCCAGGTTGACAGATAGAGAACTTTTTGAAAGAAAGGAATAGAATTGAATAGTGTGGAATGGAATGGAATGGAAAGGAACGGATTGGAATGAAATGGAATGGTATGGAATGGAATGGAATGGAATTTAACGGTGAAATAAAATGTGAGCGGACATTGTGCCACTGCAATCGAGCCAGGGTTACACAATGAGAACTTGTTGAAAGAAAGGGATAGAATAGAATAGTGTGGAATGAAATGCACTGAAATTGAATGGAATGGAAAGGAATGGAATGGAATGGAGTGCAATGGAATGGAACAGAAGGAAATAGAATGGAATGGAATGGAATGGATCAGAATGAAATGGTATGGAATGCATTGGAATGGAATGGAATGGAGTGAAATTGAGTGGAATGGCATGGAATGGAATGAAATGGAATGGAATGGAATGAAATGGAAAGGAATGGAATGGAATGCAATGGTGAAATAAAATGTGAACTGACATTGTGCCACTGCAACCCAGAAGTGTGAGAGATTGAGAAATTGTTGAAAGAAAGGAAAAGGAATAGATTGGAATGGAATGCAATGGAAAGCAATGGAATGAAATGCAATTGAAAGGAAAGGAAAGGTACAGAACCGAATGGAATGGAATGGAGTGCAATGGAATGGAATGGAATGGAATGGAATGGAATGGAATGAAATGGATTGGACCGAAATGGAACGGAATGGAATGAAATGTAAAGGAATGGAATGGAACAGAATGAAATGGAATGGAATGGAATGGAATGTAGTGGAATGGAAAGGAATGGAATGGAATGGAATGGAATGTAGTGGAATGGAAAGGAATGGAATGGAAAGGAGTGCAATGGAATGGAATGGAACAGAATGGAACGAAATGTAATGTAATGGAATGGAATGGAGTACGATGGAAGGGAATGGAATGGATTGGAACAAAATGGAACGGAATTGAATGGAAAGGAAAGGAACAGAACGGAACAGAACGGAACGGAATGGAATGGAATGGAGTGGAATGGAGTGGAATGGAATGGAACGGAGTGCTGTGGAACAGAGTGGAACGAAATGGAATGGAATGGACAAGAATGGAATGGAATTGACTGGAATGGTGAAATAAAATGTGACCTGACATTGTGCCACTGCAATCCAGCCAGGGTGACAGTTTGAGAAGTAAAAAAAAAAAAAAAAAGGAATAGAATTGAAAAGTGTGGAATGGAATGGAATGGAAATGAAAGGAATGCAACAGAATGGAGAGGAATTGAATGGAATGGAACGGAATGGAATGGAATGGAATGGAATGGAATGAATGGAATGGAACTGAATGGAATGGAATGGAATGGAATGGAATAGAATGGAATGAAAAGGAATGGAATGGAATGAAATGCAATGGAATGGAATGGCATGGAATGGAATAGAATGGAATGGAATGGAATGGAATGGAATAGAATGGAATGAAATGGAATGGAATGGAATGAAATGCAATGGAATGGAATGGCATGGAATGGAATAGAATGGAAAGAATAGGAATCGAATGGAATGAAATGCAATGGAATGGAATTGAACAGAATGGAAGGAAATGGAATGGAATCGAATGGAATGGAACCAAACGAAATGGAATGGAATGGAATGGAATGGAATAGAAAGGAATGGAGTGCAATCGAACGGAATAGAACGGAGTGGAATGAAATGTAATGGAATGGAATGGAATGGAATGGGATGAAATGGAATGGAATGGAACGAAATAGACTGGAATGGAATGGAATGGAAGCATGAAACAAAATGGGAGGTGACATTCTGCCACTGCAGTCCAGCCAGGTTGACAGCTTGAGAACTTTTTGAAAGAAAGGAATAGAATTGAATAGTGTGGAATGGAATAGAATGGAAAGCAATGGAACGGAATGGAATGGAATGGAATGGAATGGAATGGAATGGAACGGAATGGAATGGAATGGAATGGAACGGAATGGAACGCACTGGAATGGAATGGAATGGAATGGAATGGAATGGAACTTAACGGTGAAATAAAATGTGAGCTGACATTGAGCCAACTGCAATCCAGCCAGGATGACAGATTGAGAACTTGCTGAAAGAAAGGAATAGAATAGAATAGTGTGGAATGGAATGGAATGGAATGGTTAAATTAAATGTGAGCTGACATTGTGCCACTGCAATCCAGCCAGGGTTACAGAATGAGAACTGTTTGAAAGAAAGGGATAGAATAGAATAGTGTGGAATGAAATGGGCTGAAATGGAATGGAATGGAATGGAATGGAAAGGAATGGAATGGAATGTAATGGAATGGAGTGCAATGGAGCAGAATGGCACGGAATGGAACGAAATGGAATGGAATGGAATGGAATGGAATGGAATGGAATGGAATGGAATGGAATGGAATGCAACGGTGAAATAAAATGTGAGCTGACATTCTGCCACTGCAACCCAACAAGTGTGAGAGATAGAGAAATTGTTGAAAGAAAGGAAAAGGAATAGTGTGGAATGGAATGGAATGGAATGGAATGGAATGGAATGCAATGCAATGGAAAGGAAAGGAATGGTACAAAACCGAATGGAATGCTATTGAGTACGATGGAAGGGAATGGAATGGATTGGAACAAAATGGAACGGAATTGAATGGAAAGGAAAGGAACAGAACGGAACAGAATGGAATGGAATGGAATGGAATGGAGTGGAATGGAGTGGAATGGAATGGAATGGAATGGAAAGGAGTGCTGTGGAACAGAGTGGAATGAAATGGAATGGAATGGACAAGAATGGAATGGAATTGACTGGAATGGTGAAATAAAATGTGACCTGACATTGTGCCACTGCAATCCAGCCAGGGTGACAGTTTGAGAACTTGTAAAAAACAAAAAAAGGAATAGAATTGAAAAGTGTGGAATGGAATGGAATGGAAATGAAAGGAATGCAACAGAATGGAGAGGAATGCAATGGAATGGAACGGAACGGAATGGAATGGAATGGAATGGAATGGAATGGAATAGAATGGAATGAAAAGGAATGGAATGGAATGAAATGCAATGGAATGGAATGGCATGGAATGGAATGGAACAGAATGGAATGGAATGGAGTGCAATGGAAAGGAGTGGAATGGAAAGGAATGGAATGGAATGGAATGGAACGGAATCTAATGGAATGGAATGGAATGGAATGGAATGGAATGGAGTGCAATAAAACCAAATGGAACGGAATGGAATAAAATGGAATGGAATGGAATAAAACGAAATGGAATGGAATGCAGTGGAATGGAAAGGAATGGAATGGAATGGAATGGAATGGAATGGAATGGAATGGAATGGAATGGTGAAAGAAAATGTGAGCTGACATTGTGCCACTTCAATCCAACCAGGTTGACAGATTGAGAACTTTTTGAAAAAAAGAAATATAATTGAATAGTGTGCAATGGAATGGAATGGAATGGAATGGAATGGAATGGAATGGAATGGAGTGCAATGGAACCGAATGGAACGGAATGGAATGAAATGGAATGGAATGGAATAAAACGAAATGGAATGGAATGGAATGGAATGAACAGAATGGAATGGAATGGAGTGCAATGGAAAGGAGTGGAACGGAATGGAATGGAATGGAATGGAATGGAATGGAATCTAATGGAATGGAATGGAATGGAGTGCAAATGGAACTGAATGGAATGGAATGGAATAAAATGGAATGGAATGGAATAAAACGAAATGAATGGAATGGAATGGAATGGAATGGTGAAATACAATGTGAGCTGACATTGTGACACTGCAGTCCAGCCAGAGTGACAGATTGAGAACTTGTTGAAAGAAAGGAATAGAATAGAATAGTGTGGAATGGAAAGGAATGGAATGGAGTGGAATGGAATGGAATGGAATGGAGTGGAATGGAATGGAATGGGATGGAATGGAGTGGAGTGGAGTGGAGTGGAGTGGAGTGGAATGGAATGGAATGGAATGGAATGGAATGGAATGGAATGGAGTGAAATGGAACAGAATCTAACGGAATGGAATGAAATGGAAAGGAATGGAATGGAATGGAACGGAATGGAAGAGAACGGAAAGGAACGGAATGGAAAGGAATGGAATGGAATGGAATGGATTGGAGTGCAATGGATCAGAATGGAATGGAATGAAATGGAATGGAATGGAATGAAACGGAATTGAATGCAATTGAATGGAATGGAATGGAATGGAATGGAATGGAATGCAATGGAATGGAATGGAATGGAATGCAATGGAATGGAATGGAATGGAATGGAATGCAATGGAATGGAATGGAATGGAATGGAATGGAATGGAATGGAATGCAATGGAATGGAATGGAATGGAATGGAATGAAATGGAATTGAATGCAATGGAATGGAATGGAATGGAATGGAAGGGAAGGGAATGGAATGGAATGGAATGGAATGGAATGGAATGGAATGGAATGATGAAATAAAAGGTGAGCCAACATTGTGTCACTGCAATCCAGCCAGTGTGACAGATTGAGTACTTGTGGAAAGAAAGGAATAGAATAGAATAGTGTGGAATGGAATGGAATGGAAGGAATGCAATGGAATGGAATGGAATAGAGTGCAATGGAATGGAATGGAATGGAATGGAATGGAATGCAATGGAATGGAATGCAATGGTGAAATAAAATGTGAGCTGACATTGTGCCACTGCAATCCACCAAGGGTGACAGATTGAGAACTTGTTGAAAGAAAGGAATAGAACAGAACAGCGTCGAATGGAATGGAATGGAATGCATTGGAATGGAAAGAATGGAATGGAATGAAATGGAATGGAAAGGAATGGAATGCAACGGAATGGAATGAATGGAATGGAATGGAGTTCAATGGAACGAAATGGAATGCAATCGAACGATATGGAATGGAATGGAATGGAATGGAATGGAATGGAACAGTGAAATACAATGTGAGCTGATATTGTGCCACTAAAATCCTGCCACAGTGACAGATTGAGAACTTGTTGAAGGAAAGGAAAAGAATACAATATTATGGAATGGAATGGAATGGAATGGAATGGAATGGAATGGAATGGAATGGAATGGAATGGAACAGAATGGAATGGAAAGGGGTGCAATGGAAAGGAGTGGAACCGAATGGAATGGAATGCAATGGAATGGAACGGAATCTAATAGAATGGAATGGAATGGAATGGAATGGAATGGAGTGCAATGGAACCGAATGGAACGGAATGGAATAAAATGGAACGGAATGGAATAAAATGGAATGGAATGGAATAAAATGAAATGGAATGGAATGGAATGGAATGGAAAGTAATGGAATGGAATGGATAGTAATGAATGGAATGGAATGGAATGGAATGGAATGGAATGGAAAGTAATGGAATGGAATGGATAGTAATGAATGGAATGGAATGGAATGGATTGGAATGGAATGGAATGGAATGGAAAGTAATGGAATGGAATGGAATGGAATGGAATGGAATGGAATGGAATGGAATGGAATGGAATGGAACGTTGAAATAAAATGTGAGCTGACATTGTGCCACTAAAATCCTGCCACAGTGACAGATTGAGAACTTGTTGAAGGAAAGGAAAAGAATACAATAGTGTGGAATGGAATGGAATGGAATGGAATGGAATGGAATGGAGTGCAATGGAACCGAATGGAACGGAATGGAATGGAACAGAATGGAATGGAAAGGGGTGCAATGGAATGGAATGGAATGGAAGGGTGAAATACAATGTGAGCTGACATTGCGACACTGCAGTCCAGCCAGAGTGACAGATTGAGAATGTCTTGAAAGAAAGGAATAGAATAGAATAGTGTGGAATGGATTGGAATGGAATGGAAAGGAATGGAATGGAATGGAGTGAAATGGAACAGAATCTAACGGAATGGAATGAAATGGAAAGGAATGGAATGGAATGGAAAGGAATTGATTGGAATGGAACGGTGAAATAAAATGTGAGCTGACATTTTGCCACTGCACTCCAGCCAGGGTGACAGATTGAGAACTTGTTGCAAGAAAAGAAGAGAATAGTGTGTAAAGTAATGGAATGGAATGGCGTGGAATGGAATGGAATGCAATGGAGTGAAATTGAATGGAATGGAGCAGAATGAAATGAAATAATGGAATGGAATGGAATGCAATGGAACGGTGAAATAAAATGTGAGGTGACATTTTCCCGCTGCAATCCAGCCGGGGTAACAGATTGAGAATTTGTTGAAAGAAAGGAACAGAATAGAATAGTGTGGAAGGGAATGGAAAGTAATGGAATGGAATGGAATGGAATGGAATGGAATGTAATGGAACGGTGAAATAAAATGGGAGCTGACATTGTGCAAATGCAATACAGGCAGGGTGACAGATTGAGAACTTATTGAAAGAAAGGTATAGAATAGAATAATGTGGAATGGAAAGGTATGGAATGGAATGGAATGCAATGGAATGGAAAAGAGTGAAATGGAATGGAATGGAATGGAATAGAAAGTATGGAATGGAATGGAATGGAATGGAACGTTGAAATAAAATGTGAGCTGACATTGTGCCACTGCAAACAAACCAGAGTGACAGATTGAGAACTTCTTGAAAGAAAGGAATAGAATAGAATAGTGTGGAATGGAATGGAATGGAATAGAATGGAATGGAATGGAATGGAATGGAATAGAAGGGAATGGAATGGAATGGAATGGAATGGAATGGAATGGAATGGAATGGAATGGAATGGAATCGCATAGAATGGAATGGAATGAAATGCAATGGAATGGAATGGAGTGCAATGCAATATAATGGAACAGAATGGATCCAAATGGAATGGATTGAAAGGGAACAGAATGGAATGAAACAGAACAGAACAGAATGGAATGGAGTGCCATGGAACGGAATGTAATGGAATGGAATGAACTGGAATGGAATGGAATGGAAAGGAATGGAATGGAATGGAATGGAATGGAATGGAATGGAATGGAATAGATTGGTGAAATAATATATGTGCTCACATTGTGCCACGGCAATCCAGCCAAGTTGACGGATTGTGAACTTGTTGAAAGAAAGGAATAGAAAAGAATAGTGTGAAATGGAATGGAATGGATTGTGATAGAATGGAATGGAATGGAATGGAGTGCAATGGAATGGAATGGAATGGAACAGAATGGAACGAAATGGAATGGAATGGAAGTGAACGGAACAGATCGGAATGGAGTGGAATGGAATGGAATAGACTGCAATGGAATGGAATACAAGGGAATGGAACGAAATGGAATGGAATGGAATGGAATGGAAAGTAATGCAATGGAATGGAACAGAATGGAGTGCAATGGAACGGAATTGAATGGATTAGAATGAAATGGAATGGAATGCAGTGGAATGGAATGGAATGGAATGGAATGGAATGGAATGGAATGGAATGGAATGGAATGGTGAAAGAAAATGTGAGCTGACATTGTGCCACTGAAATCCAGCCAGGGTGACAGATTGAGAACTTGTTGAAAGAAAGAAATAGTATAGAATAGTGTGTAATGGAATGAAATGGCATGGAATGGAATGGAACGGAATGGAATGGATTGGAATGGAATGCAACGATATGGAATGGAGGGCAATGGAACAGAATGGATGGGAATGGAGTGAAATGGAATGGAATGGAACACAAGGGAATGAAATGGAAAGAAATGCAATGCAATGGAACAGAATGGAATGGAATGGATCAGAATGGAATGGAATGGAACGGAACGGAGTGCAATGGAAAGGAGTGGAGCGGAATGGAATGGAATGGAACGGAATGGGACGGAATCTAATGGAATGGAATGGAATGGAATGGAGTGCACTGGAACCAAATGGAACGGAATGGAATAAAATGGAATGGAATGGAATAAAACGAAATGGAATGGAATGGGATGGAATGGAATGGAATGGGATGGAATGGAATGGAATGGAACGGAATGGAATGGAAGGGTGAAATACAGTGTGAGCTGACATTGTGACACTGCAGTCCAGCCAGAGTGACAGATTGAGAACTTGTTGAAAGAAAGGAATAGAACAGAATAGTGTGGAATGAAAAGGAATGGAATGAAGTGGAATGGAATGGAGTGGAATGGAATGGAATGGAATGGAATGGAATGGAATGGAGTGAAATGGAACAGAATCTAACGGAATGGAATGAAATGGAAAGGAATGGAATGGAATGGAAAGGAATGGAATGGAATGGAATGGAATGGAATTGATTGGAATGGAACGGTGAAATAAAATGTGAGCTGATATTTTGCCACGGCACTCCAGCCAGGGTGACAGATTGAGAACTTGTTGAAAGAAAAGAAGAGTAGAGAATAGTGTTTAAAGTAATGGAATTCAATGGCAAGGAATGGAATGGAATGCAGTTAAATTAAATGGAATGGAGCGGAATGAAAGGAAATAATGGAATGGAATGGAATGCAATGGAACGGTGAAATAAAATGTGAGGTGACATTTTCCCACTGCAATCCAGCCAGGGCAACAGATTGAGAATTTGTTGAAAGAAAGGAACAGAATAAAATAGTGTGGAAGGGAATGGAAAGTAATGGAATGGAATGGAATGGAATGGAATGGAACGCTGAAATAAAATGTGAGCTGACATTGTGCAACTGCAATCCAGCCAGGGTGACAGACTGAGGACTTATTGAAAGAAAGGTATAGAATAGAATAATGTGGAATGGAAAGGTATGGAATGCAATGGAATGGAAAAGAGTGAAATGGAATGGAATGGAATGGAATGGAATGGAATGGAATGGAATGGAATGGAATGGAATGGCATGGAATGGAAAGCAATTGAATGGAATGGAATGGAATGGAATGGAATGGAATGGAATGGAAAGGAAAATAATGGAATGGAATGGAATGGAATGGAACGTTGAAATAAAATGTGAGCTGACATTGTGCCACTGCAATACAGCCAGAGTGAGAGATTGAGAACTTGTTGAAAGAAAGGAATAGAATAGAATAGTGTGGAATGGAATGGAATGGAATGGAATGGAATGGAAAGGAAAGGAATGGATTGGAATGGAATGGAATGGAAAGGAATGGAATGGAATGGAATGGAATGGAATGGCATTGAATGGAATGGAATGGCATTGAATGGAATGGAATGAAATGCAATGGGATGGAATGGAGTGCAATGCAATATAATGGAACAGAATGGATTGAAATGGAATGGATTGAAAGGGAACAGAATTGAATGGAACAGAACAGAACGGAACGGAATGTAGTGCCATGGAATGGAATGGAATGGAATGGAATGGAATGGAATGGAATGGAATGGAATAGATTGGTGAAATATTATGTGTGCTCACATTGTGCCACGGCAATCCAGCCAAGTTGACAGATTGTGAACTTGTTGAAAGAAAGGAGGAGAAAAGAATAGTGTGAAATGGAATGGAATGGATTGTGATAGAATGGAATGGAATGGAATGGAATGGAGTGCAATGGAATGCAATGGAATGGAATGGAGTGCAATGGAATGGAATGGAACAGAATGGAATGAAATGGAATGGAATGGAAGTGAACGGAACAGATCGGAACGGAGTGGAATGGAATGGAATAGACTGCAATGGAATGGAATACAATGGAATGGAACGAAATGGAATGGAATGGAATGGAATGGAATGGAATGGAATGGAATGGAAAGGAATGCAATGGAATGGAACAGAATGGAGTGCAATGGAACGGAATTGAACGGATTGGAATGAAATGGAATGGAATGCAGTGGAATGGAATGGAATGGAATGGAATGGTGAAAGAAAATGTGATCTGACATTGTGCCACTGCAATCCAGCCAGGGTGACAGATTGAGACCTTGTTGAAAGAAAGAAATAGTATAGAATAGTGTGTAATGGAATAAAATGGCATGGAATGGAATGGAACGGAATGGAATGGATTGGAATGGAATGCAACGGAATGGAATGGAGGACAACGGAACAGAATGGATGGGAATGCAATGGAATGGAATGGAATGGAATGGAACAGAATGGAATGGAATGGAGTGCAATGGAAAGGAGTGGAATGGAAAGGAATGGAATGGAACGGAATGGAACGGAATCTAATGGAATAGAATGGAATGGAATGGAGTGCAATGGAACCGAATGGAACGGAATGGAATAAAATGGAATGGAATGGAATAAAACGAAATGGAATGGAATGGAATGGGATGGAATGGAATGGAATGGAATTGAATGGAATGGAATGGAATGGAATTGAATGGAATGGAATGAAATGCAATGGAATGGAATGGAGTGCAATGCAATATAATGGAAGAGAATGGATAGAAATGGAATGAATTGAAAGGGAACAGAACGGAATGGAACAGAACAGAACGGAATGGAATGGAGTGCCATGGAATGGAATGTAATGGAATGGAATGAAATGGAATGGAATGGATTGGAAAGGAACGGAATGGAATGGAATGGAATGGAATGGAATGGAATGGAATGGAATAGATTGATGAAATAATATGTGTGCTCACATTGTGGCATGGCTATCTAGCCAGGTTGACAGATTCTGAACTTGTTGAAAGAAAGGAATAGAAAAGAATAGTGTGAAATGGAATGGAATGGATTGTGATAGAATGGAAAGGAATGGAATGGAGTGCAATGGAATGGAATGGAACAGAATGGAATGAAATGGAATGGAATGGAAGTGAACGGAACAGATCGGAACGGTGTGGAATGGAATGGAATAGACTGCAATGGAATGGAATACAATGGAATGGAATGAAATGGAATGGAATGGAATGGAAAGGAATGCAATGGAATGGAACAGAATGGAGTTCAATGGAACGGAATTGAACGGATTGGAATGAAATGGAATGGAATGCAGTGGAATGGAATGGAATGGAATGGAATGGAATGGAATGGAATGGAATGGTGAAAGAAAATGTGAGCTGACATTGTGCCACTGCAATCCAGCCAGGGTGACAGATTAAGAACTTGTTGAAAGAAAGAAATAGTATAGAATAGTGTGTAATGGAATGAAGTGGCATGGAAT
This sequence comes from Nomascus leucogenys, assembly GCF_006542625.1. Lineage (NCBI taxonomy): Eukaryota > Metazoa > Chordata > Mammalia > Primates > Hylobatidae > Nomascus > Nomascus leucogenys. The sequence goes on along the minus strand of NC_044381.1, from coordinate 64,806,605 downwards.
GGAATGGAACGGAATGGAATGGATTGGAATGGAATGCAATGGAATGGAATGGAGGGCAACGGAACAGAATGGATGGGAATGGAGTGAAATGGAATGGAATGGAACAGAAGGGAATGAAATGGAAAGAAATGGAATGCAATGGAACCGAATGGAATGGAACGGAATGGAACGGAACGGAATGGAATGGAATGGAATGGAATGGAATGGAACAGAATGGAATGGAATGGAGTGCAATGGAAAAGAGTGGAACGGAATGGAATGGAATGGAACGGAATGGAATGGAATCTAATGGAATGGAATGGAATGGAATGGAATGGAGTGCCATGGAACCGAATGGAACGGAATGGAATAAAATGGAATGGAATGGAATAAAACGAAACGGAATGGAATGGAATGGAACAGAATGTAATGGAATGGAGTGCAATGGAAAAGAGTGGAACGGAATGGAATGGAATGGAATGGAATGCAATGGAATCTAATGGAATGGAATGGAATGGAATGGAATGGAATGGAATGGAATGGAATGGAGTGCAATGGAACCGAATGGAACGGAATGGAATAAAATGGAATGGAATGGAATAAAACGAAATGGAATGGAATGGAACGCAATGGAATGGAATGGAATGGGATGGAATGGAATGGAATGGAATGGAATGGAAGGGTGAAATACAATGTGAGCTGACATTGTGACACTGCAGTCCAGCCAGAATGACAGATTGAGAACTTGTTGAAAGAAAGGAATAGAATAGAATAGTGTGGAATGGAATGGAATGGAATGGAGGAAATGGAACAGAATCTAACAGAATGGAATGAAATGGAAAGGAATGGAATGGAATGGAATGGAATTGATTGGAATGGAACGGTGAAATAAAATGTGAGCTGACATTTTGCCACGGCACTCCAGCCAGGGTGACAGATTGAGAACTTGTCTAAAGAAAAGAAGAGAAGAGAAGAGAATAGTGTGTAAAGTAATGGAATGGAATGGCATGGAATGGAATGGAATGGAGTGAAATTGAATGGAATGGAGCAGAATGAAATGAAATAATGGAATGGAATGGAATGCAATGGAACGGTGAAATAAAATGTGAGGTGACATTTTCCCACTGCAATCCAGCCAGGGTAACAGATTGAGAATTTGTTGAAAGAAAGGAATAGAATAGAATAGTGTGGAAGCGAATGGAAAGTAATGGAATTGAATGGACTGGAATGGAATGGAACGGTGAAATAAAATGTGAGCTGACATTGTGCAACTGCAATCCAGCCAGGGTGACAGATTGAGAACTTATTGAAAGAAAGGTACAGAATAGAATAATGTGGAATGGAAAGGTATGGAATGGAATGGAATGCAATGGAATGGAAAGGAGTGAAATGAATGGAATGGAATGGAATTGAATGGAACGGAATGGAATGGAAAAGAGTGAAATGGAATGGAACGGAACTGAATGGAATAAAATGGAAAGTAATGGAATGGAATGCAATGGAATGGAATGGAATGGATTGCAACAGAACGGAATGGAACGGAATGGAATGGAATGGTACGGAATGTAATGAATGGAACGGAATGGAATGGAATGGAATGGAATGGAATGGAATGGAGTATAATGGTAAAATAAAATCTGAGCTGCATTTTGTCACTGCAATCCAGCCAGCGTGACAGACTGAGAACTTGTCGAAAGAAAGGAATAGAATAGAATAGTATGAAATGGAATGGAATGGAATGGAATCGAACACAATGGAAAGGGACGGTGAAATAATATGTGAGCTGATTTTGTGCCACGGCAACCTAGCCAAGGTGACAGATTGTGAACTTGTTGAAAGAAAGGAATAGAATAGAATAGTGTGGAATGGAATGGAATGGAATGGAATGGAATGGAATGGAGTGCAAAGGAATGGAATGGAATGGTATGGAATGAAATGGAATGGAATGGAAGTGAATGGAATGGAACGCAATGGAACAGAACGGAATGGAATGGAAAGGAATGGAGTGCAATGGAAAGGAACGGAATGGAATGGAAAGAAATAGAATGGAATGGAATGGAATGGAATGGAATGGAATGGAATGGAATGGAACGGAATCAAGTGCAATGGAAACGAATCGTACCAAACGGAATGAAAGGTAATGGAATGGAATGGAATGGAATGAAATGGAACGGTGAAATAAAATGTGAGCTGACATTATGTCACTGCAATCCAGTCAGGGTGACATATTGAGAACTTGTTGAAAGAAAGGAATAGAATAGAATAGTGTGGAATGGAATGGAATGGATTGGAACAGAATGGAACAGAACAGAACGGAACGGAACAGAACAGAATGGAACGGAATGGAATGGAATGGAATGTATCGGAATGGAATAGAATGGACCGCAATGGAACGGAACCGAATGGAAAGGAATGAAATGAAATGGAATGGAATGGAGTGGAATGGAATGGAATTGAATTAAATGGAACGGTGAAATAAAATGTGAGCTGACATTACGTCACTGCAATCCAGTCAGGGTGACAGATTGAGAACTTCTAGAAAGAAAGGAATAGAATAGAATAGTGTGGAATGGAATGGAAAGGAAGGGAATGGATTGGAACAGAACGGAATGGAACACAACGGAACAGAACAGAACGGAACAGAACGGAACGGAATGGAATGGAATGGAATGGATCGGAATGGAATAGAATGGACTGCAATGGAACGGAACCAAACAGAAGGGAATGAAATGAAATGGAATGGAATGGAGTGGAATGGAATGGAATTGAGTTAAATGGAATGGTGAAATAAAATGTGAGCTGATATTATGCCACTGTAATCCCGTCAGTGTGACAGATTGAGAACTTGTTGAAAGAAAAGAATAGAATAGAATAGTGTGGAATGGAATGGAATCGAATGGAATGGAATGGAACAGAATGGAATGGAATGAAATGGAATGTAACGGAATAGAATGGAATGGAGTACAATGGAATGGAATGGAGTGGAATGGAATGGAATGGAATGGAACGGAATGGAATGGAACGTAATGGAATGGAATGGAATGGAATGGAATGGAATGGAATGAAATGGAATGGAATGGATTGCAACGGAACGGAATAGAACGGAATGGAATGGAATGGTATGGAATGGAATGGAATGGAATATAATGGTAAAATAAAATCTGAGCTGACATTCTGTCACTGCAATCCAGCCAGCGTGACAGACTGAGAACTTGTCGAAAGAAAGGAATAGAATAGAATAGTATGAAATGGAATGGAATGGAATGGAATGGAATGGAATGGAATGGAAAACAATGGAAAGGGATGGTGAAATAATATGTGAGCTGATTTTGTGCCATGGCAACCTAGCCAAGGTGACAGATTTGTGAACTTGTTGAAAGAAAGGAATAGAATAGAATAGCGTGGAATAGAATGGAATGGATTGGAATGGAATGGAATGGAGTGCAAAGGAATGGAATGGAACGATATGGAATGAAATGGAATGGAATGGAAGTGAACGGAATGGAACGCAATGGAACAGAACGGAATGGAATGGAAAGGAATGGAGAGTAATGGAAAGGAACGGAATGGAATGGAAAGGAATAGAATGGAATGGAATGGAATAGAATGGAATGGAATGGAATGGAACAGAATGAAGTGCAATGGAAACGAATCAAACCAAACGGAATGAAAAGGAATGGAAAGGAAAGGAATGGAATGGAATGGAATGGAATGGAATGGAATGGAATGGAATGGAATGGAACAGTGAGATAAAATGTGAGCTGACATTATGTCACTGCAATCCACTCAGGGTGACAGATTGAGAACTTGTTGAAAGAAAGGAATAGAATAGAATAGTGTGGAATGGAATGGAATGGAATGGAATGGATTGGAACGGAACGGAATGGAATGGAACGGAACGGAACAGAACGGAACGGAACGGAACGGAATGGAATGGAATGGAATGGATCGGAATGGAATAGAATGGACCGCAATGGAACGGAACCGAACGGAAGGGAATGAAATGAAATGGAATGGAATGGAGTGGAATGGAATGGAATTGAATTAAATGGAACGGTGAAATAAAATTTGAGCTGACATTGTGCCACTGTAATCCCGTCAGGGTGACAGATTGAGAACTTGTTGAAAGAAAGGAATAGAATAGAATAGTGTGGAATGGAATGGAATCGAATGGAATGGAATGGAACAGAATGGAATGGAATGAAATGGAATGTAACGGAATGGAATGGAATGGAGTACAATGGAACGGAATGGAGTGGAATGGAATGGAATGGAATGGAATGGAATGGAATGGAAAGGAATGGAATGGAAAGGAATGGAATGGAATGGAATGGAATGGAATGGAATGGAATGGAATGGAATGGAATGGAACGTTGAAATAAAATGTGAGCTGACATTGTGCCACTGCAATCCAGCCAGAGTGACAGATTGAGAACTTGTTGAAAGAAAGGAATAGAATAGAATAGTGTGGAATGGAATGGACAGGAATGGAATGGAATGGAATGGCATTGAATGGAATGGAATGAAATGCAATGGAATGGAATGGAGTGCAATGCAATATAATGGAACAGAATGGATCGAAATGGAGTGGATTGAAAGGGAACAGAACGGAATGGAACAGAACAGAACGGAATGGAATGGAGTGCCATGGAACGGAATGTAATGGAATGGAATGAAATGGAATGGAATGGATTGGAACGGAACGGAACGGAACGGAACGGAATGGAATGGAATGGAATGGAATGGAATGGAATAGATTGGTGAAATAATATGTGTGCTCACATTGTGCCATGGCAATCCAGCCAAGTTGACAGATTGTGAACTTGTTGAAAGAAAGGAATAGAAAAGAATAGTGTGAAATGGAATGCAATGGATTGTGATAGAATGGAATGGAATGGAATGGAGTGCAATGGAATGGAATGGAACAGAATGGAACGAAATGGAATGGAATGGAAGTGAACGGAACAGATCGGAACGGAGTGGAATGGAATGGAATAGACTGCAATGGAATGGAATACAATGGAATGGAATACAATGGAATGGAACGAAATGGAATGGAATGGAATGGAATGCAATGGAATGGAACAGAATGGAGTGCAATGGAACGGAATTGAACAGATTGGAATGAAATGGAATGGAATGCAGTGGAATGGAATGGAATGGTGAAAGAAAATGTGAGCTGACATTGTGCCACTGCAATCCAGCCAGGGTGACAGATTGAGAACTTGTTGAAAGAAAGAAATAGTATAGAATAGTGTGTAATGGAATGTAATGGCATGGAATGGAATGGAACGGAATGGAATGGATTGGAATGGAATGCAACGGAATGGAATGGAGGGCAACGGAACAGAATGGATGGGAATGGAGTGAAATGGAATGGAATGGAACACAAGGGAATGAAATGGAAAGAAATGGAATGCAATGGAACGGAATGGAATGGAATGGAATGGAATGGAATGGAATGGAATGGAATGGAGTGCAATGGAAAGGAGTGGAACGGAATGGAATGGAATGGAACGGAATGGAACGGAATCTTATGGAATGGAATGGAATGGAATGGAATGGAATGGAATGGAATGGAATGGAGTGCAATGGAGTGCAATGGAACCGAATGGAACGGAATGGAATAAAATGGAATGGAATGGAATAAAACGAAATGGAATGGAATGGAATGGAATGGAAGGGTGAAATACAATGTGAGCTGACATTGTGACACTGCAGTCCAGCCAGAGTGACAGATTGAGAACTTGTTGAAAGAAAGGAATAGAACAGAATAGTGTGTAATGGAATGGAATGGAAAGGAATGGAATGGAGTGGAATGGAATGGAATGGAATGGAATGGAATGGAATGGAACGGAGTGAAATGGAACAGAATCTAACGGAATGGAATGAAATGGAAAGGAATGGAATGGAATGGAATGGAACAGAACGGAACGGAACGGAACGGAAAGGAACGGAATGGAATGGAATGGAATGGAGTGCAATGGATTGGAATGGAATGGAATGAAATGGAATGGAATGGAATGAAACGGAATTGAATGCAATGGAATGGAATGGAATGGAATGGAATGGAATGGAATGAAATGGAATTGAATGCAATTGAATGGAATGGAATGGAATGGTGAAATAAAATGTGAGCCAACATTGTGCCACTGCAATCCAGCCAGTGTGACAGATTGAGTACTTGTGGAAAGAAAGGAATAGAATAGAATAGTGTGGAATGGAATGGAATGGAAGGAATGCAATGGAATGGAATGGAATAGAGTGCAATGGAAAGGAATGGAACAGAATGGAATGGAATGCAATGGAATGGAATGCAACAGTGAAATATAATGTGAGCTGACATTGTGCCACTGCAATCCACCCAGGGTGACAGATTGAGAACTTGTTGAAAGAAAGGAATAGAACAGAACAGTGTCGAATGGAATGGAATGGAATGGAATGGAATGGAATGGAATGGAATGGAATGGAATGCATTGGAATGGAAAGAATGGAATGGAATGAAATGGAATGGAAAGGAATGGAATGCAACGGAATGGAATGGAATGGAATGGAATGGAGTTCAATGGAATGAAATGGAATGCAATCGAACGATATGGAATGGAATGGAATGGAATGGAATGGAATGGAATGGAATGGAATGGAATGGAATGGAACAGTGAAATAAAATGTGAGCTGACATTGTGCCACTATAATCCTGCCACAGTGACAGATTGAGAACTTGTTGAAGGAAAGGAAAAGAATACAATAGTGTGGAATGGAATGGAATGGAATGGAAGGGAAGGGAAGGGAAGGGAAGGGAAGGGAAGGGAAGGGAATGGAATGGAGTGGAGTGCAATGGAACGGAATGGAACGGAATGGAACGTAGTAGAGTGCAATGGAAGGGAACAGAAGGGAACGGAACAGAATGGAATGGAATGGCATGGAGTGCAATGGAACGGAATGGAATGGAACGAAATGGAATGGAATGGAATGGAACGGAACCGAATGGAATGGAACAGAATGGAACGGAATGGAATGGAATGGATTGGAATGGAATGGTGAAATAAAATGTGAGCTGATATTGTGCCACTGCAATCCAGCCAGGGTGCCAGATTGAGAACTTGTTTAAAGAAAGTAATAGAATAGAATAGTGTGGATTGATTGGAATGGAATGGAATGGAATGGAACGGAATGGAACGGAATGGAACGGAATGGAACGGAATGGAACGGAATGGAATGGAATGGAACGGTGAAATAAACTGTAAGCTGACTTTGTGCCACTGCAAACCATCCAGGGTGACAGACTGAGAACTAGTTGAAATAAAGGAATAGAATAGAATAATGTAGAATGGAATGGAATGGAATGGAATGGAATGGAATGTAGTGCAATGGAATGGAATGGAACAGAATGGAATGAAATGGTGAAATAAAATGTGAGCTGACATTGTGCCACAGCAATCCAGCCACTGTGACTGACTGAGAACTTGTTGAAAGAAACGACTAGAATAGAATAGTGTGGAATGGAATGGAATGGAATTTATTGGAATGGAATGGAAAGGAATGGATTCGAATGGAATGGAATGGAATGGAATGGAATGGAATGGAATGGAATGGAATGGATTAGAGTGGAATGCAATGCAATGGAATGGAATGGAGTGCAATGGAAGGGAATGGAATGGAATGGATCAAAATGGAATGGAATGGAACGGAACAGAACAGAACGGAACGGAACGGAATGGAATGGAGTGCAATTGAACGGAATGGAATGGAATGGAACGAAATGGAATGGAATGGAAAGGAATGGAATGGAGTGGAATGGAATGGAATGGAATAGGAAGTGGCATATACCTATAGTCCCAGCTGCTCAGGAGGGTGAGACAGGAGGATTGCTTGAAGCCAGGAATTGGAGATCAGCCTGGGCAACATAGCAAGATCCTATCTCTTTAAAGAAGAAAAAAAACTATTAATAATAAAACAGTATAAACAAAAGCTAAATAAGTAAAATATTTTTTCTGAAATAAAATTATTTTAGGCCAGGCATGGTGGCTCACACCTGTAATCCCAGCAGTATGGGAGGCCGAGGCGGGTAGATCACAAGGTCAGGAGATTGAGACCATCCTGGCTAGCACGGTGAAACTCTGTATCTACTAAAAATACAAAAAACTAGCCGGGCGCAGTGGTGGGCACCTGTAGTCCCAGCTACTCGGGAGGCTGAGGCAGGAGAATGGTGTGAACCCGGGAGGTGGAGCTTGCAGTGAGCGGAGATCATGCCACTGCACTCCAGCCTGGGCGACAGAGCGAGATTCTGCCTCAAAAAAAATAAATAAATAAATAAATAAATAAAATAAAATTATTTTTTGAGTCCGATGGTAATGTTTAAGTGTGGTAGGCCAGTGCCAGTGAGAAAATAAATAAAATCATACATGTTTGTGTGTGTTTGCGTCTTGCTTCTACTGAAAGTTTCAGTGCACCCCACTTACCTAGAACTCGGTGACATGATGTACTCCTTTATCTGGGACACAGCACAAAAGAGGTATGCAGTGGGGCTGCTGTGACATGAAAGTGGAAGTTAAGGAATCTGGGCTCTTATGTGGTCCTTGTGGGCCAGCCCTTCAGGCCTATTTTACTTTCATTTTACATATAGCTGTAATTGGTTTGATTATCTAGTTCCCAAGGCAGTGGGAGATCCCCATTTAAGGAAAGAAAAGGGGCCTGGCACAGTGGCTCATGCCTGTAATCCCAGCACTTTGGGAGACTGAGGCGGGTGGATTACCTGAGATCAGGAGTTCAAGACCAGCCTGGCCAACATGGCAAAATCCCGTCTCTACTAAAAATATTTAAAAATTAGCTGGGCGTGGTGGCTCGTGCCTATAATTCCAGCTACTCAGGAGGCTGAGGCAGGTGAATTGCACCTGGGAGGTGGAGGTTGCAGTGAGACGAGATCATGCCACTTCACTCCAGCCTGGCCAACAGAGCCAAACTCCATCTCAAATAAATAAATAAATAAAGGGACTTCAAACACACGAACAGCAGCCAGGGAAGAATCAAAATCATATTCCGACAAGCAAACTGGAAAAATACCACCATGTGGACCAATAGCTCCCCCACCACAGACCCTGGGAGCATCACCTCATTTATGGTATGGTCCAGTCATCCACGTGAAGGATGAGTTTCCAAGAAAGGTTATTAAATATTCACTGTAACATACTGGAGGAGGTGAGGAATTGCATAATACAATCTTAGAAAACTTTTTTTTCCCCCTTTCTATTTTTTGAGACAGGATCTCACTTTGTCACTCAGGCTGGAGGACAGTGGTACAATCAAAGCTCATGGCAGCCTCGACCTCCCTGGGCTCGGGCAATCCTCCCACAGGTGTGCGCCACCATACCTGGCTAATTTGTGTATTTTTTGTAGAGATGGGGTTTCACCATGTTGCCCAGGCTGGTCTCTAACACTTGGGCTCAAGTGACCCACCTGTCTCGTCCTCCCAAAATGCTGGGATTACAGGTGTGTGCCACAGGTGTTCATCAGAAAGCTTTTTCTATTATGTTTACCTTCTTGAGTGGGTAGACCCTCAGCCACATAGAAAATAAAATGTTCTGGCATGACTTACTTAGCTCTCTCTGGAGTTGCAAAGAAGCAATGAGGTGTGTAAAAGAGAACCTGGGTTTTTGAATCACAAATTTAGAATTTAATCGAAACTCTGCCTCTTACTTGTTTGTAGACACTGACAGTGGCCTCATGTTTTTTTTTAATCTATAAAATGGAGATATCTAACATGTTGAGCCTGGGCCCACAGGCAAAGCACAGTCCTGATGTGAGAAGTACTCAGTTCATGACAACTGTTGTTCTCACATGCATAGCATAATTTCATATTCACATTGGAGGACTTCCCCCAAAATATGGATGACATTCTCTACTCAACCTTGAACTTAATCAAAATACTCTGTTTACTTAACTTTGTATTGGATTCTGATTCCCTGGAACCATTTATCATGTGCCTTACCATGCTTATATTTTACTTCATCTTTTGTATACCTTCTAAAACTATTTTAGCCAATTTAAAATTTGACAGTTTACATTAAATTATAGGTTTACAGTATGCTTTATCCAGGTATACCTGCCCCAAATTCTGACAAATGCCTTTGCCACCTCTAAAGGAAGACCCATGTTCATAATGATGGAGTTTGTGTGGATTAACCATGCAAGGTTGCCAAGGAAAAATCGCTTTACACTTCCAAGGTATACACTAAGATGAAAGTAATTTTAGTCCATGTCCAGTTGGATTCTTGGCACATAGTTATCTTCTGCAAACTAAAACAGCTACATGCTAGCAAAGGAGAAAGGGGAAGGAGGGGCAAAGTTTTGAAATCTCATGTAAGTTTATACTGTTCAAAACGACGAGTTCATGACTTTGTGTATAAAGTAAGAAATGCCTTTTCTTTTTTGAGACAGAGTCTTGCTCTGTCACCCAGGCTGGAGTGCAATGGCGCGATCTGGGCTCACTGCAAACTCTGCCTCCTGGGTTCAAGCAATTCTCTGCCTCAGCCTCCCGAGTAGCTGGGATTACAGGCGCCCGCCACCACACCTGGCTAATTTTTGTATTTTTAGTAGAGATGGGGTTTCACCATCGTGGCCAGGCTGGTCTTAATCCACCTGCCTCGGCTTCCCAAAGTGCTGGGATTACAGGTGTGAGCCACTGCACCCAGCCAGAAATGCCTTCTAATCTTTGGTTTAACTTAACTAGCCAGGACACTTGGAGTGCATCCCAAAGTACCTGATCAGTGGCCCCTTTGGAATGTGTAAAACTCAGCTCACTTATATCCCTGCATCCGCTACAGAGACAGAATCCAAGCTCATATGTTCTATCTTCTCTGGCTGTATCGTTTAAGGAATGGAAGGCACCAGAACAGATTTATTGAAATGTTTATTAGCTGAAGATTTATTTAGACAGTTGAAAACACAGGCACCCAGCAGTAAAATTGGCTCTCAAAGATTTTCTTCTCCTGTGGAAAGTCAGACCTCTGAAGCTCCATCCAGGTAGAAATACTAGTTCAAGAAGGGCCTCTGCTGTCCACTTGTGTTTCTGTGATCTGTGGGAACATTGTTAGTGCCACATCTTGACCTCAAATTGTTTAGCTCCTGGCCGGGCGCGGTGGCTCACACCTGTAATCCCAGCACTTTGAGAGGCTGAGGCAGGTGGATCACCTGAGGTTAGGAGTTCAAGGCCAGCCTGGTCAACATGGTAAAACCCCATCTCTACTAAAAATACAAAAATTAGCTGGGCATAGTGGCTCATGCCTGTTATCCCAGCTGCTCGGGAGGCTGAGGCAGGAGAATTGCTTGAACCTGGGTGGTGGAGGTTGCAGTGAGCCGAGATTGCACCACCGCACTCCAGCCTGGGCGACAACAGGGAAACTCCATAAAAAAAAATGTAGCTCCCGTGTCTGCCATCTTAAGTGTAAAGGTGGCTAAATTACATAGAAAAATAAGACAATATCATTTCCCAATTACATTCCTTTCCTACCACACTCTACAATGCTAGTTGAGATTTTTCCAAAAGAAAATGGCTTAAATAAAACCCTAAGAGAAAGAAAAACTTTAGATCCCTCCAAAGCTCAAAAGTAATAGAAACAGATGAGTTTGGAGTCAGGATTTCTGTGTAAGGTTGCCTAGGCTGTGTACTGCACATCTTCAGGTGCCACTGTTCACAGAGATTATAACTACAATGTGAGGTGAATGGTGCCTCTGACAGTTATGCAAATTGTCCAGAGCATAGCCACCTGATCCTGCTGGAATTCCTCTTGCCAATCCATCAGCAGTTCCCCTTGAATGTTTCACCAAACATCCCTTAAATCTGCCCTCTCCTGCCCATCCCCAGTGGAGGTCTTCATCATTTTTCACCTGCATTTTTGCAGGAGCTTTATTATATCCACCTTCCTCCTTTTCTCTCAGCCTATTATCTATCTACACAGTCTCCAGAGTGAGCTTTCAGAAAGGTGATCCCTTGTCTATAAAACCTAAGCAGGACCAAGGCCAAGTTTCTTAGCCTGAAAAATGTGCTTTTCTAACTGAACTGTTCAGACATTGACTCTACATATAATTATGCTTTTCTACCCCCTCACACTCAACACTTTGACTTCAACAACCCCAAATCCCCAGATCCCTAAGTGTGCTGTGCTATTTCACATGGCTCTGAGACTTGGCCAGTGCTGTTTCCATTTTGATCTTTATTCCCCACATCTCTGCCTGGGGGTAGATTCTACCCTGAAAAATGTTCTTGGCACAGCCTTGCAAACTCCTCCTCCACTGAGCCTCTGCCTGGATGCCCTTGATTGTTCCATGTCCTCAGCATATCATGTTTGTCTTTCCCAGCACTGACCTACCATGTGTCACCCATGCTGGGCTGTACCTTCCATGAGGCTAGGACTATGTGTCTCCTTTGTTGACCGCTGTTGCCCTAGCATCTCCCACAGTTCCTTGCACACAATTAGAGCTCTATAAATGTCAAATAAATGTGTTATAATTATATGTTTAAGATTGTTGTTCAGGCCGGGCGTGGTGGCTCACGCCTGTAATCCCAGCACTTTGGGAGGCCGAGGTGGGCGGATCATGAGGTCAGGAGATCGAGACCATCCTGGCTAACACGGTGAAACCCCATCTCTACTAAAAATACAAAAAATTGGCCGGGCGTGGTGGTGGGCACCTATAGTCCCAGCTACTCGGGAGGCGGAGGCAGGAGAATGGTGTGAACCCCAGGGGGTGGAGCCTGCAGTGAGCCGAGATTGCGCCACTGCACTCCAGCTTGGGCGACAGCGAGACTCCATCTCAAAAAAAAAAAAAAAAAAGATTGTTGTTCAAATAAACTCTAAATAACCCCAACTCCAAGAGTGTTAGCAAGAAATGTAAATTTTACAGAAGAATGGTTGGAGGTGGGGAGGGTGTCCATGGAGTGAGTTACCTCACACAGGCACAGAAAAACTTGAACCTCCTAAGGACACTTTTATTCTCTCTTTCCCATTTTCTCTCCTGGATTCCTGTTGCCTGGTCTCATTTCTCTCTTCACCACACCACTTCCTCAAAAATTCCTTTAGGGTTTGTTCTTAAGCTTAGATAGGTTTCCCGTTCTGAAATACAAAAGCCTGGTAATTAGCCAACTTACTTTGTTGGGGATGTGGAGGGCAAGACTCTCTGACTCCATGACTCAGGTATATTGCAACAATTAGGCTGAAAGTTCCTTGAGAGTAAGTGTCCACATATTTTCATGTTTGGTTCCCAGGGCTCACTACAGTTGTTGGTATAACATAGGCACTCTAATATCTTCTTAAAGAATCAATATCATTAAAATGGCCATAACTGCCCATAGCAATTTACAGATTCAATGCTATTTCTATCAAACTATCAAGGTCATTTTTATTTTATTATTTTTTTCTTTGAGACAATCTTGCTATTGTCACCCAGGCTGGAGTACAGTGGGGCAATCTCAACTCACTGCAACCTCCGCCTCCCAGGTTCAAGTAATTCTCCTGCCTCAGCCTCCTGAGTAGCTGGGATTACAGGTGCCTGCCACCACACCTGGCTAATTTTTGTATTTTTAGTAGAGACGAGGCTTCAACATGTTGGCCAGGCTGGTCTTGAACTCCTGACCTCAGGTGATCCACCTGCTTGGCCTCCCAAAGTGCAGGGATTACAGCATGAGCCACTGTGCCCAGCCCATGGTAATTTTTCACAGAAGCAGAGGAAACTATTCTAAAATTCATATAGCAGCCAGGCGAGGTGACTCATGCCTGTAATCCCAGCACTTTGGGAGACGGAGGCAGGAGGATCATCTGAGGTCAGGAGTTCGAGACCAGCCTGGCCAACACGTTGAAGCCTCGTCTCTACTAAAAATACAAAAATTTGCCAGTCATGATGGCAGGCACCTGTAGTCCCAGCTACTCGAGAAGCTAAGGCAGGAAAATTGCTGGAACCCAGGAGGTGGAGGTTGCAGTGAGCCGAGATCACGCCACTGCACTCTAGCCTGGGCAACAGAGTGAGACTCCATCTCAAAAAAATAAATAAAATAAAATAAAATAAAATTCATATAGAACCAAAAAAGAGCCCAAATAGCCAAAGTAATCCTAAGCAAAAAGAACAAAGCTGGAAGCATCACATTACCCAACTTCAAACTCTACTACAAGGGTATAGCAACTAAAACAGCATGGCACTGCTACAAAAACAGACAGGTAGACTAATGGAACAGAATAGGCAACTCAGAAATAAAGCCACACACCTGCAACCATCTGATCTTCGAAAAACTCAACAATATTAAGTAATGGGGAAAGGACTTCCTATTCAAAAAGTAGTGCTGGGATAACTGGCTATCCATATACAGAAGAATGAAACTAGACTGCTACCTAACCCCATACACAAAAATTAAATCAAGATGGATTAAAGACTTAAATGTAAGATCTCAAACTATAAAAATCCTAGAAGAGCCAGGCGCGGTGGCTCATGCCTGTAATCCCAGCACTCTGGGAGGCTGAGGCAGATGGATCACCTGAGGATAGGAGTTTGAGGCCAGGCTGGCTAACATGGTGAAACCCTGTCTCTACTAAAAATACAAAAATTAGCTGGATGTGGTAGTGTGTGCCTGTAATCTCAGCTACTCAGGAGGCTGAGACAGGAGAATCGCTTGAGCCTGGGAGGCAGAGTGAGCCCAGATTGCACTATTACACTCCAGCCTGGGTGACAGGAGCAAGATTCCATCTCAAAAAAAAAGAAAAGAAAAGAAAAAAAATCCTAGAAGAAAACCTAGGAAATACACTTCTTATATCAGCCCTGAAAAAGAAGTTATGACTAAATTCTAGAAAGCAATTGCAACAAAAACAAAAATTTACAAGTGGGATCTAATTAAACTAAACATTCTGCACAGTAAGAGAAGCTATCAAGGGAGTAAACAGACAGCCTACAGAATGGGAGAAAATATTCACAAATTATGCATCTGACAAAGGTCTAATATCCAGAATCTATAAGGAACTTAAATGAACAAGCAAAAACCAAATAACCCTATTAAAAAGTGGGCAAAGGACACGAAGAGACATTTCTCAAAAGAAGAAATACAAGTGGCCAATGAACATGAAAAAATCCTCATCATCACTAATCATGAGAGAAATGCAAATCAAAAGCACAATGAGATATCATTTCATACCAGCCAGAATCACTATTATTAAAAAAGTCAAAAAATAACAGATGTTGCAAGACTGCAGAGAAAAGAGAACATTTATACACTATTGGTAGGAATGTAAATACATTCAACCACCATGGAGAACAGTTTGGAGATTTCTCAAAGAACTGTATTGAACTACCAGTTGACCCAGCAATGCCATTATTGGGTATATGCCCAAAGGAAAATAAATTGTTCTATCAAAAAGACAAATACACCCATGTGTTCATCACAGCACCATTCACAATGGCAAAGACATGAAACCAAACCGGTGCTCATTAATGGTGGATTAGATTGTGTACACATACACAGCCATGTGGTACATATACACTGTGGAATACTATGCTGCCACAAAAAAGAATGTAATCATGTACTTTGCAGCAATATGGATGTAGCTAGAGCCCATTATTCTAAACAAACTAACACAGAAACAGAAAACCAAATAATGCATGTTCTGACTTAAAAGTGGGAGCTAAACACTGAATACACATGGACATAAAGATGGGAACAATAGACAGTGGGGGGCTATTAGGGAGAGAGGCAAGGGCTGAAAAACTACCTATTCAGGGCTCTGCTCACTATCTGGGTGACAGTCATTAGCACTCCAAAGCTCAGCATCACACAATATACCTTTGTAACAAACCTATACATGTACCCCCGATTCTAAAATAAAAGTTGAAGGAAAACAACAAAAACAAAAAGAAATATCTCCTGAGTTGGGTATCCATCTCTTAGTTCAGCCTATTGGCAGTCCCCTTTTTCAAGTTCTAAGGAGCCTGTACTAGGCTGCTCTTCATTCAGTCCCATTATAATCCCCTCTTTCAATTATTTTGCCTTCAAACCTATAGGGAAGGGATTGGAAATGAAGTTTCAGTCATTTCTTAAGTAAAATGTATATACATATTTTAATTGAAACAGGATTTCACTCTATTGCCCAGGCTGGAGTGCAGTGGTGTGGTCATGGCTCACTGCAGACTCAGCCTCCTGGGCTCAAGCAATGCTTCCATCTCATCCTCCCAAGTAGCTGGGACTACAGGCTCTTAGATTTTTTAGAGCCAGGCGCGGTGGCTCACACTTGTAATCCCAGCACTTTGGGAGGCCGAGGCAGGCAGATCACGAGGTCAGGAGATCGAGACCACAGTGAAACCCCGTCTCCACTAAAAATACAAAAAATTAGCCAGGCTCAGTGGTGGGCACCTGTAGTTCCAGCTACTCGGAGAGGCTGAGGCAGGAGAATGGTGTGAACCCAGGAGGCGGAGCTTGCAGTGAGCCGAGATTGTGCCACTGCACTCCAGCCTGGGCGACAGAGCGAGACTCTGTCTCAAAAAAAAAAAAAAAAATTTAGAGAACAAAAAACAGTCTTTAGATTGAAACATGTGAAAGCAGAAATTTTAAAAATACAATATGAAAGAGTTGGAAGACAGAGTTGAAATTGTTCAGAAATTACAGTAAAAATACTAAGAGATAGGAAATAGTCACTTCCAAATGAGAAGAATCACAAAAAAGAGAATAGGAAAGACAGAAAAAAATTATCAAAGAAATAATTCAAGAAAATTTCCTCAAAGTGAAGGGCATGAGATTCCAGGTATATTCCACATATAGAAAAATATCCCATACAAAATCACATCGTTCTGAATTTTCATAACATGAGGGACAAAAGAAGACAATACAAGTAACTAGAGAGGGAAAAAATAAACTAATAAAACAAGATAAATAGGTCATATACAAAGTAATATGCATCACAATAGCTTTATAGTTCTCAATAATAACAAAAAGCCTTTAAAATTCTGGTTGAAGCAGTTCAGACAATGCCATCACCCCAAAATATGCCATTTTGGCATACTGATTATTATTAGCTGAAAGCACTTGAAAAACAGCAGACTGTACAGGAAGGGCTTTCCAACCTCCTCTTTTCTACCTAAAAACAGGCTAGAAAATTTCCCATGATAAAGGTGCCCTCCCTCTACTAGAAAGAGAAAAACATCCTTATGACCAGAGATAGGGAATCAATGCCAAAATGGATCTGAACAAACTTATTGGAATAACTCTTATCTTCCACTACTTATCCCCAATATAGCTCTTAGTGATTTCCCCAAGCCCCTTTGTCCTGTCGTTTCTTGACAAATTTATCATTTTTTTGTCTAAAACATATATAAACTTGTCTGCTATGGTGACTTCTTTGGGTCTACATTTGCTTGTGAGGACTCCCAGGTACATGTAAAATTGTAATAAGACTTGCATGCTTTTCTCCTGTTAATCTGTCCTGTGTCAGTTTAATTCGTAGGCCTAGCTGGAAACTTAAGAGGGTAGAACAGAAACTTTTCCTCTCCTACATGGTGAAGGGACATTCTGTAATAAAACTAGCCTCCACATTAAAAAAATGTGATGTAATAAAAAACAAAGGAAAAAGAAAACAAAACAGAAAAGCAATTAATAACACTAGGAGACACAAGGCGCTGTACAGGATAGGAAACGTCCTGTTATGTTACACAACGCAACAGTGGATATTGTTTTCATCATTATTATAATGAAAACGCTAAATAGTGATTTGACCAACAATCCAGTTTAAACATTTGGAGGAATGTGAATGTTTGTGGCCAGAAAATCGGGAGAAAAATGGTTAAGGAAACAAAATCTCATCATCTAGAGTGGGATGGAGACTGATAATTCCTGATAGGAACCAAAAAAAACTCAAACTTTTTTTTTTTTTTTGAGATGGGGTCTCACTCTGTCGTCCAGGCTGGAGTACAGTGGCACAATCTCAGCTCACTGCAACCTCTGCCTCCCAGGTTCAAGAGATTCTCCTGCCTCAGCCTTCTGAGTATTTGGGACTACAGGTGCACACTATGATGTCTGGCTAACTTTTGTATTTTTAGTAGAGATGGGGTTTCGCCATATTGTCCAGGCTGGTCTCAAACTCCTGACCTCAGGTGATCCATCTGCCTCGGTCCCCCAAAGTGCTGGGATTACAGACGTGAGCCATTGTGCCTGGCCCGAAAACTCATTTAGATACATTAAGGGAAACCTCAAAATAATCTGCTAGAAAAATTGAAAATGGTTGCCCATGTGGAGAGGAGAAGTGTTATTTTATATTTTTTATTTTTTGAGATGGAGTCTCGCTCTGTGGCTCAGGCTGGAGGAGTGCAGTGGTGCGATCTCAGCTCACTGCAAGCTCTGCCTCCCGGGTTCACGCCATTCTCCTGCCTCAGCCTCCTGAGCAGCTGGGACTACAGGCGCCCACCATCACGCCTGGCTAATTTTTTGTATTTTTAGTAGAGACAGGGTTTCACCAGGATGAAACCTGATGTTAGCCAGGATGGTCTCGATCTCCTGACCTCGTGATCCACCCGCCTCGGCCTCCCAAAGTGCTGGGATTACAGGTGTGAGCCACTGCGCCCAGCCGGGGAGAACTGTTATTATTTATGCCAAATAAAATTTGTAGGAGGCCATTGATTTGGACTGTGCTCCTGCACTAGGCCCCAATAGACCAAACCAAATGGAGTCACTCTTGCTAAAGTTCCGTGTCACCAAACCAAAGCTAAGTAGTTTATCTTACCTTCTGGGAAATTAGGTGAGAGAAATAATAGACAAATCCCCAAACAGGCCAGTTTTAGCTGGCATAGTAAGGAAGTCCTCTCTGTTTTAACTGTATTAGGAGAGTAAGTTTGAAAAGACCATCCACTTTTTGGTCCCTGTTTCTATTTTCTTCTGCCTTTTCTGCCTATAAAGCTAACCTCCTCTGCCCAGCTCACTGGAATACCTTCTCTGAATTTTTAGAAGACGTGCTGCCCTGATCCATGAATTGCAAATGACAGCCAATTAGATCATTTAACTAATTTTGTCTTTTGACATTTGTAAACAAGCCTTGTAGTACTTGCCAAACAATGGGCTGGGTGCAGTAGCTCACACCTGTAATCCCAGGACTTTGGGAGGCTGAGGTGGGTGGATCACCTGAGGTCAGGAGTTCGAGACCAGCCTGGTCAACATGGTGAAACCCCCATCTCTACTAAAAATACAAAAGTTAGACGGGCATGGTAGCATGTGCCTGTAGTCCCAGCTACTCAGGAAGCTGAGGCAGGAGAATTGCTTGAATCTGGGAGGCAGAGGTTGCAGTGAGCTGAGATCGTGCCACTGTACTCCAGTCTTGACAACAGAGCGAGACTCTGTCTCCAAAAAAAAAAAAAACAAAAAAACAACAAAAACTTGCTAAACAATATATGTTTATTATTTGATAAATTATAAAAAATAAATTCAAAACTTTAAAAAGAAAACAACATTTTATTGATAGCTCACTGAATACAAATTTATAAAATATTATTTATGCATTAAGTTTGAGTTACACATTTTCACCCATCATTACAGATATTTTATGGAGTTGCTGGAGTATGAGAAGAGCTTCTTCATCCCAACAGCTTTCAAAGTGAAGCGGCGGCTCACACCTGTAATCCCAGCACTTTGGGAGGCAGAGGCAGGGGGTTCACTTGAGGTCAGGAGTTTGAGAGCAGCCTGGCCAACACGGTGAAACCTTATCTCTACAAAAAATACAAAATTAGCTGGGCGTGGTGGCACACACCTGTAATCCCAGCTACTCAGGAGGCTAAGGCAGGAGAATCACTTGAGCCTGTGAGGTGGAGGTTGAAGTGAGCCAAGATCATGCCACTGCACTCCAGCCTGGGTAACAGAGCAAGATTCTGTCTCAAAAAAAAAAAAGTGAACCTCTGGGCCCCCCAGATCTCTTCAGAGATATGTAATGTTCTCCTTTTTCCAACTACATAACTCTTTAAGCTGGGTTTTCTTCATATACTCCAATGAAAACAACATATTGCAACAGATGGAATGAAGAGGCAAGTAGAAGAATCCAGCTTTTTTCTATTAAGCCAAACATTACAGTTGTCAGCTGAAGAATTCTGAGATTCATAAATTTCGAAAGAAAAGCTTCATTTCTCATACAAGATTGCAGCCTGCAGGGTGGCCGTTCTGACAGGCTGAGAAATGTAGTCTCTGGCCAGAAGCCAAAAACAGACACTGAGGGTCAGAAGAATAAGACGGGCATTTATGCTGAATAGGATGGCCAAATATACATGTTCAATACACTACAGGAGAAGTCATGAATATTCATGAAAGGAGAAACATGCACATGCTCAGTTGAGCTTCATGCCTCTCCATAGGATGTGTGTGCAAAAAATGGCAGCATTAGCATGATCAGAGGGTGGAGTTTTCTGTCCTCTGACATCAAAAAGTGAAACAGAGGACACAGAAACCCTCACTGTGCATCCTCTGTAAACTGGCCAGAACCACCCCATTGTGGGCAGTCTATTAGTAGGAAGGAATGCTGGGTAGTTGTGCAGAAACTGCAAAAGGAAGGGGCAGTGTCAGACCATTGGTTGATATCAGCGGTGTAGCTCGTCTTTCCAAAGGGCTGATTTCTGTTTAACCTGTAGGAAGGAAATCCTAATGGCGTTTAACAATGGACAGGGTATAACAACACATCATGGCAAGAACTCAGTTTTCAAGGTTTCTCTGAGGTCCCCTTGGCCAAGAGGTGGGGCATCAGTTTAGTCAGCTGGGGGACTTAGGATTTCATTTTCATTTCTCAGAGTTTTATAAAACTCTAAAATAATTCTCTGACAGCCAGGTGGGGGGGGGTCCCTGGAGAAACTCCAACCAGCCTGCCTACTAGGGTGGAGCCTCGGGAGTTTGCAGCAGGGTGGAGCCTGGCGCCTCCTCTTGCTGTGTGTACCTGGGATTCTAGCAGCCTGGTGGGAAGCACTCCAGCAGGAGACTCTGGCCTTGCGGAGGATCTCTGTTCCCCTTACCCCTTTATTTCTCCTTTTCACTTAATAAAACCCTGCTTTACTCACCCTTTAAACCATCTGCAAGCCTAAATTTTTATGGCTGTGGGATAGACAAGAACCTTATCTTTAGCTGAACTAAGGAAAAGTCCTGCAACAATTCCATTCTTCCCACCAAATATGTTTTGTTTCGAAAATATAGTTATTTATCACAATATGTCATTAATATTGTTAAATCAAATTTAGCCTAAAGCTGCCTCCTTACATAGTTTAAGCTCGACCTAAAGGTTTCTCTGTATTTAGTGAATTGTAGCCTACCTAGATGTGTAAACAGGACTGTGACCTACTCTTGTGACAATCATTGGATTTTGGCCAATCAAAGGAGTTCAACTCTTGACACTGCTTTCAAATAAGGCAAATATGGAGCTGTAACCAACCTGGCTGTTTCTATACCTCACTTCTGTTTTCTGTATGGCACTTTTCTTTCTCTGTCCATAAATCTTCTTCCACCACGTGGTTGTGCTGGAGTCTCTGAGCCTACTCTGGCTGAGGAGGCTGCCCAATTCTCAAACTGTTCAATTAAACTTGGTTAAATTTAATTTGTCTAAGGTTTTCTTTTAACCATATAAACAGATGAGTTTATGATTGTTATGTCTTTTTTTTTTTTTTTTTGAGACAAGTTCTCACTCTTTCCTCCAGGCTGGAATACAGTGGCATGATCACTGCTCACTGTAGTCTCGCACTCCCAGGCTCAAGCGATCCTCCATCTCAGCCTCCTGAGTAGTTGGGAGTACAAGCGCATGCAACCATGCCTGGCTAATTTTTTTTTGTATTTTTTGTAGAGATGGGGTTTTGCCACGTTGCCCAGGTTGATCTCGAACTCCTGAGCTCAAGTAATCCGCTTGCCTCAGCCTTCCAAAGTGCTGGGACCACAGGCATGAGTCACCACACCCAGCTATTATTTGTAAATTAATGAACAGATGAACATTTTCAAAATTTCTCAGTTTTAATTTTAAATATGATTAAAAGGATAGATATAACACACAAACAAAAGCTCTTTGGAGTCCTCTATAACTCAAGAATATAAAGGGTCCTGAGATTTTTTTTAAAGAGAACCACTGCACTCTCCTAGCCTACTAGCTCTCCGCAAGCCATCCTGGTTCTCCCCTTGGCAGGAGAGACCTGTTCTAGACCCTCAAGGACCCCTCATAGCATCTCCTAGCTATTATTTAAGGAATCTTTCTCCATTTGGACTTCTCATTTTTTTCTTCCCCCGTAAGGTCCCCTTATTCTTTTCATCTAATTTTGTGTGCCACCTGCAGAGTCCTTCTTCTCCTTCTCCTTCTCTTTCTCAGAGTCTCTCTCTGTCGCCCAGGCTGGATTGCAGTGGCATGATCTCGGCTCACTGCAGCCTCTGCCTTCCGGGTTCCAGTGATTCTCCTGCCTCAGCCTCCTGGATAGCTGGGACTACAGGCGCCCACCACCATGACTGGCTAATTTTTTGTATTTTTAGTAGAGACGGGGTTTCACCGTGTTAGCCAGGATGGTCTCTATCTCCTGACCTCGTGATCCGTCCGCCTTGGCCTTCCAAAGTGCTGGGATTACAGGCATGAGCCACGGTGCCTGGCAACTAATTTTTGTATTTTTAGTAGAGATGGGGTTTCGCCATGTTGGCTAGGCTGGTCTTGAACTCCTGACCTCAGGTGATCCTCCTGCCTTGGCCTCCCAAAATGTTGGGATTACAGGCCTGAGCCAACGCGCCCAGCCTGAGTCCTGCTTCTTCCAGATCTGGTGCTCAGTCCTGACACCAGAAAAGGGGTCTTGTTCCAGACCCCAAGAGTGTTCTTGGATCTTGCCTGGGAAAGAATTCAGGGCAAGTTGCAGAGTATAATGAAGTTAAGATAGTTAATAAGAGGCTACTCAATTACAGAGTAGGGTGTCCTCAGAAAACAAGAGGAGGAAAGCACTACCTTAAATGTAGGGCTTGCTTATGTAGGTTATACAAGAATTGTGTACTTTATTACGAAGGCTTGTGATCAGCTTGTGACAGGCTATTGGTACTGTTATTTTCCCATTACTATTGATTTCAGCAAGAATTTATGAGTACACTATTATATTTAAAGCAAAACCTATTCTTAAACTAAGAATGCTTTTTGTTCTTAAAATACTGGGACATTTCCATAAGTTCTGGGTCTTTAGGTAGCAACATTAACTAATTCCCTCAATCATAAACATCTCATGACCAAGAGTGACCAATTCCTGGGGAATGTAACCCAGCAGGTTTGGCTTTATTTGGCCTTTATTCAAGATGGAGTCACTCTGGTTAGGACACCTCTGACAGTCCCTGGAAACCCAAAGGAACCCTTCTGTGTGGCACAGGGAATGGAAGAAAGAAAGAGATGAGGCAGGAAAATAGGGTCCGGAGGCAGAAAACATAAGCTGATTCACACTTCAGCTATGACAGGAAATATCCTCTCCATAGGGCGTACGCCTGTAACTTTACTTCATCCTCTTCATTTACATAGGAGTATCCCAAGTAACCAATGGAATCGTCTAGAGGGTATTTAAACTCCCAAAAATTCTGTAATGGAGGCTTTGAGCCCCTATGCTCGGGCCTGTTCCCACACTGTGGAGTGTACTTTCATTTTCAATAAGTCCCTTCATTCCTTCTTGCTTTGTTTGTGCTTTGTGCATTTTATCCGATTCTTTGTTCAAGACACCAAGAACCTGGACGCCCTCCCCCAGTGATAGAGAGATGAGCCTTTCAAATGACCTGACTCCTACCCTGCCATTTGCTCCCAAAGAAGCTTCTCTGCTTCACTAGGCTCACAGTTCTAAAAGCAAGAACAGCCCTAGTGGGATCTTTCAAGGATTTTAGAAAAGAATGAATAAGGGAAAAATTAAAATATTGCAGGGTGCCATAAAAACATCCCAGTAAAATAAACACCTTTCTAGATGCTCATTGGAACGTAAATGGAGCTCAGCCTCCATCCCTTCACATCAGATCCAGTCTTTGTGGTTCACTGCCCCCTCACCACTCAGGAGGAAAACCCCAGCTTCTGTTTGGCTCCCCTTCTCTCGCTTAGAATTTTTCACCAGAGTTTCAGAAAGATTTGTCAGGACCACTCCATGCCCAAGGTGAAAAGTGTAAGTGGTACAAAAAGGTAGAAACTCATCGGACTCCTAAAGAGTGTCATGTAACCATACAAAGCCCTGATAAACTCCAGGGCAGAAGAAAAAGCTGCATCCTTGACTAACTCCACTGGGGCATTCTTATGTAAACTAAGATCCAAGAACTGCATCAGGAGAGAAATCAAGAGCCCTGGGGATGTCAGGATGAGCCCTAGAGGTGCTAAGATGGGTTATTTGAAAAACCAAAAAGTAGACTGAGATTCCCTTCCTTTTCAGGGAAGAATTGAGACCTTTCCTTTCTTACTGTTCAGAGTGAGGGCTGATAAGGGCAATTATTTCCTGGAGCCACTGGCTACTGCCCTGGGAAGGAAATCCGCTGGGCTGGGGGAGGGAGGAAGGCAGAACCAGGCATTAACTCTCCTTCCACTACATCCCTTTCCCGTACCCCTCCCCTCCTCTCCTTCCCCCCACTCCCTGCCCCCGCCCTCCGAAAATGACACTTGGCCTGAGAAAGGAGGAAGGTAGAATAGGTGGACACTTGCCTTGTCCTGCTCCAGGGATGTGTCAGTGACAAGGAGATGTGAAAAAAGAAGGAATCCTAAGGCTCCCCTTGGAAAGAAGGGAGATCTCCAGGGACTTTGGGAAGTCAGGTTAGTACTGGGAAGGCTGAAGACTCCCAGTAGATAGCGTTCAGGGCTGCATTTGGCTGCAATCCTATAAAATACATTCTTCTCTACGGTTGGATACAAGCATTTAGAAGACTGGCCATTAAAAAAATAAACAGTATTAATAATATTGATAATCATGAGTGTCACTAGTGTTGAAATTTTTCTGGAATCCTTTCCCAAGTTGCCTAATGCCCAGAGAAGGAAAATAACAGTGTTTAGTAGACATAAATTATAGGATTAGTGCAAGTAGCTACTGAGATGATGAGCCAGGCTTGTAAATTGGTTTTGTTTTGTTTTTCCTAATTAGATGTTTGCACCTATCTGTGTATGTGCGTGTGTGTGTGTTTGTGTGCGCACGCTCGCATATGGTTAATTTCATGACTTTTGCCTCTGGCTCTTCCTGATTAAAAAAAATACTTAAAGTGGTAGGAAGTGGCACACACCCTTGATGGACCTGTGTTTATATTAAAGAATTGGCTTAATAAATTTAACTGGGACAAGGAAACTGTGAAGGACTGTATTTTTGCCATTATTTAATAATTCATATATTCAACCAACTGTTATTGATTGCCTATTTTGAACCAGGCCACGTGCTAGGATACAATAGTTAACAAACACATTCCCTCCCCTCAAGGAATTCATGGTCTAGTGAAATACAGAGATAGAAAAGAAATAGAAAAGTATAAAATAAAATGCATTGTGGAAAGAGTTATGGTCATAGTGTGTACTATAAGCTTATAGAGGCTGCCTTTGTACAAACATACATAAGACTGCTTTTTAAATTATAAAAGGCAGTACATAGGCCAGGCGTGGTGGCTCACACCTGTAGTCCCAGCACTTTGGGAGGCAGAGGCGGGCGGATCATCTGAGGCCGTGAGTTCGAGACCAGCCTGGCCAACATGGTGAAACCCCATTTCTACTAAAAATACAAAAAAAAAAAAAAGCCAGGTGTGGTGGTGGGTGCCTCATCCCAGCTACTCGGAAGGCTGAGGTGGGAGAATCACTTGAACCCAGGAGGCAGAGGTTACAGTGAGCTGAGATGGCGCCATTGCACTCCAGCCTAGGCAACAAGAGCTAAACTCCATCTCAAAAAAAAAAAAAAAAAAAAAAGGCAGTACATAGTACAAACTGCTTGGGTTTTGTTGTTGTTGTTTTACTGTACCGTATATCTTGGAGATCATTCCATCTAGTAGCTGAACATTTTAAACAGATCATCTGGCTACAGGCAGTGAGTAGGATGAACTGGGAGAGTGATGAGTGAGTTAGAGAGTTAGGGAGGGAGGGCGCTGTCAGAGTGTTACCGGAAAGGGGTCCCGATCCATACCCTAGGAGAGGATTGTTGGATCTCGCTCAAGAAAGAATTCAGGGCGAGTCCATACAGTAAAGTGAAAGCAAGTTTATTAAGAAAGTAGAGAAATAAAAGAATGGCTATTCCATAGACAGAGCAGCCCCGAGGGCTGCTGTTGCCCATTTTTATGGTTATTTCTTGATGATATGCTAAACAAGGGGTGGATTATTCATGCCTCCCTTTTTAGACCATATAGGGTAACTTCCTGACGTTGCCATGGCATTTGTAAACTGTCATGGCGCTGGTGGGTGTGTAGTGGTGAGGACGACCAGAGGTCGCCTCATGGCCATCTTAGTGTTGGTAGGTTTTGGCCAGCTCCAAAACCGGCTTGTTGTTTTATCAGCAAGGTCTTTATGACCCGTATTCTGTGCCCACCTCCTGTCTCATCCTGTGACTTAGAATGCCTTAACCGTCTAGGAATGCAGCCCAGTAGGTTTCAGCCTTATTTTACCCAGCTCCTATTTAAGATAAAGTTGCTCTGGTTCACACGCCTCTGACAAGAACATCTTCATGCCTGTGCCTGATTGAGAGAGGGAGGCCCCTAGGCTGCTGCTGGATCTAGTGGAGATTCACTCAGTCTCTCAAATTCCTCTACAGTTTGTCTAATGGAAGAGAAAAGTGGTGTTATTGCTGCTAGGGTGCAACCTAGAAGGTTTTTTTTGTTCTTTTTTTTGAGACAGAGTCTCGCTGTCATGCAGGCTGGAGTGCGGTGGTGCGATCTCGGCTTACTGCAAGCTCTGACCCCCGGGGTTCACGCCATTCTCCTGCCTCAGCCTCCCGAGTAGCTGGGACTACAGGCACCCGCCGCCTCGCCCGGCTAATTTTTTGTATTTTTAGTAGAGACAGAGTTTCACTGTGTTAGCCAGGATGGTCTTGATCTCCTGACCTCGTGATCCGCCCGCCTCGGCCTCCCAAAGTGCTGGGATTACAGGCATGAGCCACCGCGCCTGGCCAAGTTATTTTATTTATGCCATAGATATGGTGGGCTAAGCACTGTGCCAATGTTCAATAAGTCACTGCTGATTCTCCATAAATTATTGTGACAAGTACAATTGTTTGTAAGGCTTAGATCTAGGTGTGTAAGTCCATAGGAGGGTGTGAAGCATCTGTATTTCTGTTATGTAGTTATTAGGAAAAAGGATGTTGGGGCCTTAAAATGGCCATTTTTAACATTTCCAAACTTGTGTTCAATTCTAAGATTTTATAATTGTATGTTTCCAGTTGAGAAGAACTTTGATATTGGTAGCTCTAAATAAATAAATATGATTGATCTGGAAAGAGAAGGTAAAGTTTAGGGAGAGGCCTTTTTTAGCTTTATATTTAAAAATGTTTTATAAATGTGATTCATGGGCCAGGCCTGGTGGCTCACACCTGTAATCCCAGCACTTTGGGAGGCCAATGCAGGTGGATCACTTGAGGCCAGGAGTTCAAGAGCAGCCTGGCCAACATGGTAAAACCCCATCTCTACTAAAAATTAGCCAGGTGTGGTAGCACACACCTGTAATCCCAGCTACTCAGGAGGCTGAGGCAGGGGAATCACTTGAACCCAGGAGGCGAAGGTTGCAGTGAGCTGAGATTGTGCCACTGCACTCCAGCCTGGGTGAAAGAGTCAGACTCCGTCTCAAAAGCAAAACAAAACAAAATGGTATTCATAATGCTGGGGTTGTAACTATAGTACTTATCTAGCAAAAGCTTACCTTTTTTCTTTTTTTTTTGGCTTTGACTAATTGAAACTGCAGGAGCTTACTGGCAGAGTGGTGTACTGGTCAATATTTAACCAGTTCTCCAAAGGGGAAAAACCCTGATTTGTAGGATTTGTCAGTTTCCATGGTATAAATACTCTTCCCACGGCTGGCAGGGTGACCAGCTTGTTCTGGTTTGCCAGGGGCTTTCCCATTTTTAGGCCTGAAAGTCCTGAATCCCAGAAAATTCCTCATTCCCCAGGAAATAGGTTGATTGGTCACCCTAATGGCCAGTTGCAAGCTCCCGATATGACAGAACTGGACGAGGAGTTGGGCAGAGATGTGCACATGGTACCAGCCCATGCCAGGAGCAGCGGCCTCCAGCACCCCACTGTCAGGGAGTCCTTGGCCCAGTAGAGGATGGTTAGCAGGGCCAGGCTGTTGTTCATATTAGCTCTCAATTTACCACCAACTCTGTATTAGTTTCCTGGAGCTGCTGTAACAAAGTTCCACAAACGGGGGTCTTAAACACAGAAATCTATTATCTCACAGTTCTGGAGGGCAGAAATAGAAAATTAAGGTATGAGCAGGACTCTGCTCTTTTGATGGCTCTAGATAATCTGGTGCATGTCTTTTCCTCAGCTTCTGGTTTCACGGGTAATCTTTGGCGATCCTTGACTTTCATCTTTGTAACTCCAATCTCTACCTCCATTATCCTGTGGCATTCTTCTTTATTTTTCTTTCTTTTTTTCTTTTTGAGACAGAGTTTCGCTCTGTCACCCAGGCTGGAATGCAGTGGCATGATCTCGGCTCACTGCAACCTCTGCCTCCCAGGTTCAAGTGATTCTCTTCCCTCAGGCTCCCGAGTAGCTGGGACTACAGGTGTGTGCCACCACACCCAGCTAATTTTTGCATTTTTAGTAGAGGTGGGGTTTCACCATGCTGGCCAGGCTGGTCTCAAACTCCCAACCTCAGGTGATCTGCCTGCCTTGGCCTTCTAAAGTGCTGGGATTACAAGCGTGAGCCACTGCAGTTGGCCCATGGCATTCTTCTTTTGGTGTCTTTGTCTTCACTGACTTCTTGTAAGGGAATCAGTCATATTGGATTAGAGGCCTACCTTATTCCAGTATGATCTCGTTGTCTTAATTTAACTAAAACATCTGCAACAACCTTATTTCTAAATGAGGTCACATTCTGAGGTACTAGGGTTTAGTACTTCAACATATCTTTTTTTTTTTTTTTTTTTTGAGGCAGGGCCTCACTCTGTCAGTCAGGCTGGAGTGCAGTGGTGCAATCACAGCTCACTGTAACTTTGAACACCTGGGCTGGAGCAATCCTCCCATCTCAGCCTCCCAAATAGGTAAGATTACAGGTAGATATCACCATGCCTAGCTAATTTTTAAAATTTTTTGTAGGGGCTGGGCCCAGTGGCTCACACTTTGTAATCCCTGTAATCCCAACACTTTGGTAGGCCGAGGTGGGCGGATCACTTGAGGTCAAGAGTTTGAGACCAGCCTGGCCAACATGGTGAAAACTCTATCTAAAAAAAAAATACAAAAATTGGCCGGATGTGGCGGTGGGTACCTGTAATACCAGCTACTCGCAAGGCTGAGGCCGGAGAATCCCTGGAACCCGAGGGGCGGAGATTGCAGTGAGCCAAGATCACACCATGCACTCCGGCCTGGGTGAAAGAGCAAGATATAGCCTTAAAAAAGAAAAAATATTGTAGAGATGAAGTCTTGCTTTGTTGCCCAGGCTAGTCTCAAACGCCTGGGCTCAAGCAATTTTCCTGCCTCAGTATCCCAAAGTGCTAGGATTACAGGCATGAGGCACTGCACCAGGCCTACATCTTTTTTTTTTTTTTTTTTTTTTTTTTTGAGACGGAGGCTTGCTGTGTCTCCCAGGCTGGAGTGCAGTGGCGTGACCTTTGCTCACTGCAACTTCCACCCTGGGTTCAAGTGATTCTTCTGCCTCAGCCTCCAGAGTAGCTAAGACTACAGGCATAATATCTCCCTTAGATATGACGAATAATATCACAGAGTGTACACCCACTGTGATGTTAGGAGTAACACCTCCCTATGATATTACAAATAATATTACAGTGTGTACACCCACTGTGATATTACAAGTAATACCACCTTTAGATACTACAAATAATATCACAGGGTGTACATCTACTGTGATATTAGGAGTTATATCTCCCTTAGATATTACAAATAATATCACAGGGCATACACCCACGGTGATATTAGGAGTAATATCTCTCTTAAGTGATCCTCCCACCTCAGCCTCACAAAATTAAAGGAATTAAAGTAAGAGCTGCTATACCTGGCTGGATCTATGTTTTAAAAAGATAACCCAGATAACCTTGTGGTCAGTGTTTAAGATGAATTGGATTAGACCAAGGGAGAAAAACTAAAGATGGGAATACTAGTTTGGGACTTTGCTTGCTTGCTTGCTCTCATTTAGAAAACATTTAGTAGTTCTACAATGCTCAGGCACTGTTCTGGGAGTCACAAATACAGGATTGAATAAAGTAAATAAAGCACTTGCTCTCCTGGAGCTCACTTTTCACGGGGGGAATGCAGATAGTGGACACATACATCTACAGTATCAGTAAGTGCTAATAGAAAAATGAAGCAGGTGAGATGGATCATGCTGAGTAGAATGTATCTTCTTTTCCTTCCTTCCTTCCTTCCTTCCTTCCTTCCTTCCTTCCTTCCTTCCTTCCTTCCTTTCCTTCCCTCTCTCCGTCCTTCTTTCTTTCCTTCCTTCTTTCTTTCCTTCCTTTCTTCTTTTCTCTTTCTTCCTTTCTCTCTCTCTTTCTTTGTTTTTTTATTGTCTTAAAATGTACATAACATAAAATTTACCTTCTTAACCATTTTTTTTTTTTTTTTTTTTTGAGACAGAGTCTCGCTCTGTCGCCCAGGCTGGAGTGTAGTGGCGCAATCTCGGCTCACTGCAAGCTCTGCCTCCTGGGTTCACACCATTCTCCTGCCTCAGCCTCTCTAAGTAGCTGGGACTACAGGCGCCCGCCACCACGCCCGGCTAATTTTTTGTATTTTTAGTAGAGACAGGGTTTCGCCGTGGTCTTGATCTCCTGACCTCGTGATCTGCCTGCCTCGGCCTCCCAAAGTGCTAGGATTACAAGTGTGAGCCACCGCGCCTGGCCTTAATCATTTTTAAGAATACAATTCAAGGCTGGGCATGGTGGCTCAGGCCTATAATCCCAGCATTTTGGGAGGCTGAGGCAGGTGGATCACGAGGTCAGAAGTTTGAGGCCAGTCTGGCCAATATGGTGAAACCCCATCTCTACTAAAAAATACAAAAATTAGCCAGGCGTGGTGGCACATGCCTGTAGTCCCAGCTACTGAGGAAGCTGAGGCAGGAGAATCGCTGGAACCTGGGAGGCAGAGGTTGCAGTGAGCTGAGATCATACCGCTGCACTCCAGCCTGGACAATAGAGCAAGACTCCGTCTCAAAAATAAATTAAAAAAAAATATAATACAATTCAGTAGCATTAAGTACACTTGCATTGTTATGCAGCCATCATCACCATCCATCTCCAGAAGTTTTTTGAGTGGTGCTCTTTTTAATAGGGTAGTTGAAGGCCTCTGTGACACAGTAGCATCTGAGCAGAAGCTTGAATGAAGTGAGAGAAGCCTTTTACATAGTTTAGGGAAGTATGTTCCTGGTCCTGGAAATAGTTAAGACTATCACAATAGCCCAGGAGAAAGATGATACAATACAGTTTGTGTAGCTGAAACCCCATCTTCAGAATGTAAAGGAGAACAGATGGGAAGTCATGTTCCTCCCAGAAGCAATTCATGTAGCAGAGAAGCCAACCCAGATCCACGAGACATACAATTCAGTGCTCTGCACAAGAACTGTGCTTTAAGCATGGAGAGGATTTTTGTATCTGTCCTGGGATCCTACATTAAACAGCATGTGGTGATTGTGAACACAAATGTACGAGACTGTGAACCCTACCAAGTTTCCTTTCTGAGTTGTATGACTTTCTTCCATGAAATATGAATAAGGAGTCATGAGTTTCCTTTGGAATGTCCTTTAGCCTGTTGATACATGTTTTGCCTGTGACAAATGCAATTACTCATAAATCATTGAGCACATTCCATTTTTCTGGGTACAGAGGGCAAAAGGGAAATTCCTATATTTCCTCTATTCGGTCAACAGAAATACCTCTTGGCCATAATCCATTCATCCAATCTAATAATTTTGCCATCCATAAAACCTTCAGGTGTTCTGAATTCGACATCTTGCACCTAATTCCTGCTCAGTTAAAGACCCAAATCATGATCTGTGACTTACCTGGATATTTGAAAGATTAACTTGCTGTGGTGATACCATACTAGAGTCACAAAATCAAGCCCTACCCTGCCATAGCCACCTAAAGGAAATTAGGTGATATACAAAAGAAACTGACCATATTGTAGTCCTTTTAGTGACTCTTCTAATTTTCTTTCCTGGAAAACTTTCAGAGAAACTTGAGTATGTTTGCCTTAGGTGGATGCTTGTTTTTTTATTGATACGAAAAGCAGTAAGAGGAAATGGAGTTTTTTGGCCTGTTAAGGAGGGGCAGCCACTGTAAACACAGTTCAGTGCAAATTCAGTGTTAGAATGTTGAAGTGTACATAATGATTTTGCAAAATTTTCTACAAGGCTGATACAGTATCCAATTAAGGCTAGGATTAGATATATTGTCATGTATGTTTGGGCAGGAAATGCAGAGACTCTAAGGTGCTACAACTGCAATTTGACATGCCGGATAGTTCACTGGTAACTGTTGATCTCCCTGAGGTTTAAGTTTACAGTTCCACAGCTCTTTATCTGAAACTCTTCCACTATGTGTTATAGAATTTAGAATTTTTTCAGAAATATGTTGCATATATTGTATATTATGATATAATACCTCCAAGAAAGACTTGGAGTCACATCGTATAAACAAACACATAAATATATCCCAGTGAAATGTATGACTATTTTTACTAACTAAAAGAAATAAGAATCATAAATAGACTTACATTACTTCAGGTCAGATTTTGCTGCTGAATTAGTTTGGAACTTTTGGTTTCAGAGACAAAACTGTGAAATTTTAGATTATATTATGGGGTTGTGGACCCATGTAACCCTCCTCTCCATAATTCCTAAAAGCAAGCAATTGCATCACCCAGTCTCATGAGTAGCTGCGATTCTAGGAATCAAGAATCCGGATCTGAAATTAGCCGGGCATGGTGGCAGGCACTTGTAATCCCAGCTACTGGGGAGGCTGAGGTAGTAGAATCGCCTGAACCCGGGAGGAGGAAACTACAGTTAGCTGAGATCATGCTGCTGCACTCCAGCCTGGGCAACAGAGTGAGACTCTGTCTCAAAAAAAAAAAAAAAAAAAAAAGAATCCGAATCTGGGCAGGACCGAATTGCTGACATGCCCCCGGTATAGCAGAGACCTTTTGCCTACACGTTACACACCTGAGTAATAGTTGTCAGCAGTTGATGAAGAAGATGAATGTGCTCTTAATATCCATCTTTGATTTCCAGTCATTTTGCTTCTGGGTCTTGGCTACCTGAGGAAAGAAGTCTCCAGTAGGTGAATGCAGTGATATAGAGAATACTTTCTTCTAGCTGCATGCAGTAACTCACACCTATAATCCCAGCACGTTGGGAGGCTGAGGTGGGCAGTGCACTTGAGGTTGGGAGTTCGAGACCAGCCTGGCCAACATGGTGAAATCCTGTCTCTACTGAAAATACAAAAATTAGCTGGGCGTGGTGACAGACACCTGTCATCCCAGCTACTTGGTAGGCTGAGGCATGAGAATTGCTTGAACCCGGGAGGTAGAGGTTGCAGTGAGCCGAGATCGTGCCTCTGCACTCCAGCTGGGCAACATAGCGAGACTCTGTATCAAAAAAAAAAAAAAAAGAGAGAGAAAGAGAGAATACTTTCTTCCTGTTTCCTCATAGGCCAGTTCTCTCTGGCATGTGAGTTTAACATCACATCCTTCACACAGTGGGTGCGTTTGTAATAGGAGGTCCTTAGCTGGGAGTTTTTAGGGCATATCAGTGGGGCCTGAAAACACCACGTAGGAGTTAATACATCTTTGCTGGTTGCTTTCTCTGGCTCCGCAGCAGACAGAAACCCTATGAATCATATCCAGGGGGCAGCTGCAGGCAATAGACAACCAATATCTCCCAAGTGAGTTGAAAAGGATCTTGTTACCCAGCATCCTAAGGAGGTTGTAGCCTTGGGAACCACAGGCAAGAATAATTAACTCAGCTCCTTGGTTAGTGCCTCTTCAGTTGGAGATGGAATTTATTTGCAGGCATGGCTCCTTAATATGCCAAACCCATGCTCGAGACATACTCCTTCTCCTGGAAGGTTAACGTGGCTCCTGTGGCTGTTCCATCCCTGAGGAAAAGTGAGGACCATGCTCTCCAAACAGGCCATGTGCTGGACTACCTCTGTTTCTGTCTCCTGGGATTCCAATCAGCAAGTGAGCAACAAAGCAACCCAGACAGTGCGGTTCATAGGATGGCTGGGTAAGTGGCTGTTTGTTTTTACCTTACTGTGGATATGTACCAGTGAAGAAATCTGTAGAACATTCTGTCTTTTATTTTTTTTTCCTTTTTGTGGAGAATGGGGTCTCGCTATATTGCCCAGGCAGATCTCGAACTCCTGGGCTCAAGCTATCCTCCCACCTCTTGCCTCCCTGAGAGCTGGGATTACAGGCATGAGCCACTGCACCCAGCCAGAACATTCTGGATGGGAACATTTAGTCATATCAAGTCAATAAATTAATGTTTAGGCTGGGTGCAGTGGCTCACGCCTATAATCCCAGCACTTTGGGAGGCCAAGGCGGGTGAATCACCTGAGGTCAGGAGTTCGAGACCAGCCTGGCCAACATGGTAAAATCCCGTCTGTACTAAAAATACAAAAATTAGCTGGGTGTGGTGGTACATACTTGTAGTCCCAGCTACCGGGGAGGCTGAGGCAAGAGAATTGCCTGAACCTGGGAGATGGAGGTTGCAGTGAGCTGAGAGCACACCATTGCACTCCAGCCTGGCCAACAGAGTGAGACTCCGTCTCAAAAAAAAAAAAATTAATATTTTATTTTTGACTTATTATTAATATAAACAATTATATCTTGGCCAGGCGTAGTCTCTCATGCCTATAATCCCAGCACTTTGGGAGGCCAAAGCAGGCAGATCACTTGAGCCAAGAAGTTTAAGACCAGCCTGGGCAACACGGTGAAATCCTGTCTCTACAAAAAATACAAAAAATTAGCCGGGACTGGTCAGGTTGCCTGTAGCCCCAGCTAGCTGGGAGGCTGAGGTGGGAGGATCACCTCAGCCCAGGAGGTGGAGGCTATAGTGAGCCATGATTATACCACTGCACTCCAGCCTGGGTGATAGAGTGAGACCCTGTCTCAAAAAAAAAAAAAAAAAAAGAAAAGACAAGAAAAGAAATCATATATTGGTGAGGAGACAATTCAACATATATTTTTTATTGGACATATACTATGTGTCAGGGTACCAGATATAAGCTCTATCTACAAGGATTTTAGGAGCTGGAATATGTGTATGGGAGGGATGTGTGAGTGTGTATAACAAAGACGACTCCTGGGGAAGAAGAGGAAGACAAACCCCAGAGGTACACTGCATAGGCATAATACGCAACAGGCTAGCAAAGAAGCAAACCATGGGTATAGCAGAGAGAATCAGAGGATGCACTGGGGACCATTTCTAGAGAGTGAGGTCAGGAGATACTTCAATAATCTGAGTGAATTTAGACATGGGCCTTGAAAGGTGGACAAGACTTTTTTTTTTTTTTTGAGATGGAGTCTCGCTCTGTTGCCCAGGCTGGAGTGCAGTGGTGCGATCTCAGCTCACTGCAAGCTCCACCTCCCAGGTTCACGCCATTCTCCTGCCTCAGCCTCCCGAGTAGCTGGGACTACAGGAGCCTGCCACTATGCCCAGCTCATTTTTTGTATTTTTAGTAGAGACCGGGTTTCACCGTGTTAGCTAGGATGGTCTCTATCTCCTGACCTCATGATCCACCTGCCTCAGCCTCCCAAAGTGCTGGGATTACAGGCGTGAGCCACCACGCCCAGCGACAAGATTTTTTGTTTGTTTGTTTTAGACAGAGTCTCGCTTTGTCACCCAGGCTGGAGTACACTGGCACAATCATGTCTCACTGCAGCCTTGAACTCCCGGGCTCAAGGGATCCTACCACCTCAGCCTCCTGAGTAGCTGGAAGTACAGATACGTGCCACCACGCCCCACTAAGTTTTTGTTTTAGAGATGGGGTCTTGCTATATTGCCCAGGCTGGTCACAAACTTCTAGGTTCAAGTGATCCTCCTGCCTTGGCTCCTCAAAGTGCTGGGATTACAGGAATAAGTCACTGCACCCACCCCTGGTGGACAAGATTTTAACGGCTAGATTAGAGGGAAGAGGGTGCCTTAGTAAAACCATGAGAAAGTGTGAATTCTTCTGGGAGAAAGGTCCAGGTTGGCAGAGTGTAGTTTGTAGATTCACATGAGTAGGAAAATGCCTTGAGCTGTTATGTACCCTGAGTGCCAGGCTGAGGAGTTTCACCTTCTTCTAGGAGGGCAGAAAGAGATATAACCTGGAGAAATCTTTCAAAGGAATTTAAACTAGAAAGTGATGTGGCCAAAGCTAAAGAACTGTGTGTGGACAGGCTTGAAGTTGAGAAGCTGTTGAGAAGCTCTCAAAGTCAGCCGTGAAGATATAAGGGCAAGGAGAATAAGAGAAGTTGATGGAGGTGACGGCACTGCAGAAAATTTACACTTAACAGCTGATTGAACATGGGTCAAGAGTGTGTCAGATTGGACACGTTTGCCTGCTAGGACCAGAAAATCTCAAACTTGTTTAAACAAAAAGGGCATTGATTGGCTTATGAAAATGCAAGCCCAGAAAGGAGACAGGCTTCAGCATCAGTCTAATCCAGGGGTTCTGGCTCCGCTTCCCTGCACTTCCCTTGGTGC
This sequence comes from Nomascus leucogenys, assembly GCF_006542625.1. NCBI lineage: Eukaryota > Metazoa > Chordata > Mammalia > Primates > Hylobatidae > Nomascus > Nomascus leucogenys. The sequence goes on along the minus strand of NC_044381.1, from coordinate 64,769,799 downwards.
CATCATCTGCATCCTCAGGCAGCTTCTAACATGGTAACAAAATGGTTAAAATGCTGTAAAACTGTTGGCTTTACAACGACACAGCAGCTCACCCAGGAAAGGAAAGAGACTGACTTTTCTCGTGGCTCATTCTCTTTTTAAAATGTATCCTTTTTATTTTTGAGATGGAGTTTCACTCTTGTTGCCCAGGCTGGAGTGCAGTGGCACCATCTAAGCTCACTGCAACCTCCGCCACCTGGGTTCAAGCGATTCTCCTCCCTCAGCCTCCCAAGTGGCTGGGATTACAGGCGCCTGCCACGGTGCCCAGCTAATTTTTTGTATTTTTAGTAGAGATGTGGTTTCGCCATGTTGGTCAGGCTGGTCTTGAACTCCTGACCTCAGGTGTTCCGCCTGCCTCAGCCTCCCAAAGTGCTGGGATTACATGCGTGAGCCACCGTGCCTGGCCTCCCTTCTTATTTTTTTAAAAAACTTTCTAAATTGCGAAATGTGACACACAAATGGAAAAGTACATAAAACAGATTTAAGACCAGGTGTGGTGGTTCATGCCTCTAATTCCAGCACTTCAGGAAGCTGAGGCAGGAGGATCATCACTTGATGCCAGAAGTTCAAGACTAGCCTGGGCAACATAGTGAGAACCCATCTCCACAAAAAATTTAAAAATGAAGTGTGTGGTGATGCATGCCTGCAGTCCCAGCTACCTGGGAGGCTGAGGCAGGAGGATTAGGAGTTTGAGGTTGCAGTGAGCTGTGAGTGCACCACTGTGCTACGGCCTGGATGACAGAGCAAGACCTACTGAAAGAGGAAGGAAGGAAGGAAGGAAGGAAGGAAGGAAGGAAGGAAGGAAGGAAGGAAGGAAACAGAGAGAGAAAGAGAGGGAGGGGGGGAGGGAAACCCCACAAATTTAATTACAATTCAGTTAACTTTTATAAAGGAAATACCCATGGAATCATCACCCAGATCAAGAAACAAAACTTTGCCAGCATCCCAGAAGCCCCCTATGTATGCAACTCCTTCCTTCCTTCCTTCCTTCCTTTCCTTTCCTTTCCTTTCCTTCCTTCCTTCCTTCTTTCCTTCCTTCCTTCCTTCTTTCCTTCCTTCCTTCCTTCCTACCTCTCTCTCTTTCTTCCTTCTTTCTCTTTCTTTCTTTTTCTCTTCTTCCCCTCATTCCCTCCCTCTGTCCCTCCCTCCCTTCCTTCCTTTCTTCCTCCCTTCCTCCCTTCCTCTCTTCCTCTCTTCCTCCCTTCCTTTTTGACAGGGTCTTACACTCTATTGCCCAGGCTAGAGTGCAGTTGCACAATCACCGCTCACTACAGCCTCTACCTCCTGAGCTCAAGTGATCCTCTTGCCCAAGTAGCTGGGACTACACGCTCACTCCACCAATCTCGGCTAATTTTTTAAATTTTTGTAGAGATGGAGTCTCCCTGTGTTGCCCAGGCTGGTCTCAAACTCTTGAGCTCAAGCAATCCTTCCTCCTCAACCTTCCAAAGATCTGGGATTACAAGTGTGAGCCACTGCAACAGCCAACTCTTTCTTAAGAGGGAGGAAACACACCAACCATAAGTCCAAGGCAAACATACCCTAGAGTCTCATCCATAGAAATCAGGTCCCTGGCTCAGTTGGGAAACCATCACCAGAGGAAGGTCACTGATGAAGAATGGGTGCTTGAGTCAATTACTAGTTGGAGAAGTAGGACCCCACTTAGAATGATCATTAATTGTACCAGGAGCTGGGAATAGGTAACATTTTTCTGAGACCCTGAGCTGCAGAAAGAGTAGATACACAAGAGAAAAATCAAAGCTCTGGCCAGGCACAATGGCTCAGGCCTGTAATCCCAGCACTTTGGGAGGCTGAGGTGGATGGATCACCTGGGGTCAGGAGTTCAAGACCAGCCTGGCCAACATGGGAAAACCCCATCTCTACTAAAAATACAAAAATTAGCCAGGCATGGTGGCACAAGCCTGTAATCCCAGCTACTCTGGAGGTTGAGGTAGGAGTAGAAGAATTGCTTGAACCTGGGAGGCGAAGGGTGCAGAGAGTCAGCCTGGGCAAAGAGTGAGACTCCATCTCAAAAAAAAGAAAAAAAAAAAAATCCAAGGTCTGTTAGGAAAGAACCCAGGAGGAAGCAAGGCTGGAGAGCAACCAACAATGTCCATTACAGTGAGAAAGCCCGCAGACGTTACTCAAAGACTATAAACCTGGGTTACTGTTGACAGGCCTGAAAACAAAGTTGATAATGATATAATAAATATTAAATCAATTGTGAACCCAGTGGTTTTCAGTGAGGGAGAAGGTTGTCTCAGAAACTCTTAGGCCACTTGTAAAACCTGTGCAGTGCTTTTTCCCCACTCAGCTGCCAGATTCAAGCATATTTGAAAAAACTAAAAACAGCTGACGGCACAGTGGCTCATGCCTGTAAGCCCAGCACTTTGCGGGGCTGAAGCAAGAGGATCACTTAAGCCCAGGAGTTACAGACCAACTTGGGCAAAATTGTGAGACCTCATCTCTACAAATTATAAAAAAAATTAGCCAGGTATGGTGGTGCTTGCCTGTGCTCCCAGCTACTCGGGAGGCTGAGGTTGGAGAAGGGCTTCAGTCCAGGCAGTCAAAGCTGCAGTGAGCCCAGATAGTACCACTGCACTTCAGCCTGGGTGACATAGTGAAACCCTGTCCCCCCGAAAAAAAAAATCCACAACCACACCATCTGAGAGCATTATTGTTACCATTTTGGTATGTAACTGATAAGAACTGCTAGTTCCCAACCCAATATCCATGTTCTCCTGTCTTTCTAACATAATCACAATTTTGTTTGGGAATCAATAAACCCAGTTTGAGAAAAGCAAAACAAAAACAAAAAAAAAAATTATCAGAATTATTTGCAACTCTGAAAAGCCTTAGGACCCAACTTTGACTAATGTAAGGTAAACAGGAAAGCTTGCAGTAAAGCGGACAAGCAGGCTCAGCTGGCATGGGCTTTTGCCTATATGATGCACTAGATGGTTGAAGGTGGAGGAAGCATTTTGGACCCATGAGGGTCAAAAGCATAGGCAAAAATGACACAGCAGAGAGACTGGAAAATCCTTCTCCCTTGTTGTCATCGTAGAGGTGCTGTACCAAAACTGGACTGTCTGCCTCCAGATATTTTGTGATGTGAAAAAAAATAAGGCAGGGCGCAGTGACTCCCCCTGTTATCCCAACACTTTGGGAGGCCGAGGTGGATGGATCACCTGAGATCAGGAGTTCGAGACCAGCCTGACCAACATGATGAAAACCCGTTTCTACTAAAAATACAAAAATTAGCTGGGCGTGGTGGCAGACACCTGTAGTCCCAGCTACTTGGGAGGCTGAGGCAGGAGAATCGATTGAACCTGGGAGGTGGAGGTTGCAGTGAGCTGAGATCGCACCACTGCACTCCTGCCTGGGCAACAGAGCAAGACTCTGTCTCAAAAAAGAAAAAGAAAAAGAAAAAAAAAGGTCTAATTTTGTCCTTTAGTGGCCTATAGTTTGGCCATCGTGGTTGAGATTCTGTTATCTATAGCTGATTAAAATCTTGATACAATCTCCTTCTCAAGTTTTTCCTATGCATTTATAAATACATACTTTTTGACACTTACCAGAAGTCTATGAGGCAGGTTTTTTTGTTTTTGTTTTTGTTTTGTTTTTGAGACGGAGTCTCTCTCTGTCACCCAGGCTGGAGTGCAGTGGTGCGATCTTGGCTCTCTGAAGCCTCTACTTCCTGAGTTCAAGCGATTCTCATACTTCAGCCTTCTGAGTAGCTGGGACTGCAGGCACCCGCTACCACACCTGGCTAATTTTTGTATTTTTAATAGAGGTGGGGTTTTACCATGTTGGCCAGGCTGGTCTCGAGCTCCTGACCTCAAGTGACTTACCCACCTCAGCCTCCCAAAGTGCTAGCATTACAGGCATGAGCCACTGCACCCGGCCAAGGCAGGTAATGTTATTCTCATTTTATGTATTTATTTTTGTTTTTAAAATCATGTTCGTTACTCTGGTCAATAGTTGCCCATGTAATATAGTGGTCTTCAGTTTTTATTTTTACGTGGTTATACAGTCTGAATGACTAGCTCATAGTCCAAGGTAGTTTTACAAGTTTCGCTCTTTAAAATGGTGTTACTGTTGTAAGAGAAAAAGTCTTCACTAACAAAGATATTACACTAGTGAAAACAAAATCAAGAATGATCTGCTGGTACCACAGTTACAAAGCAACTCTCAGCAAGCAGGTCCCCCACTCTCACATCTAAGGGGATCAAGAGTTAAAAACACCTTAGAAAAATCAGTTGACGAGTCTGGGCGAGGTGGCTCATGCCTGTAATCCCAGCCCTTTGGGAGGCCAAGGTGGGCAGATCACTTGAGGTCAGGTGTGCCTGTAATCCCAGCTACTTGGGAGGCAGAGGCAGGAGAACTGCTTGAACCCAGGAGGTGGAGGTTGCAGTGAGCCAAGATTATGCCACTGCACTCCAGCCTGGGTGACAAGTAAGATTGTCTCAATTAAAAAAAAAAAATCAGTTGACAAAAACATACAACATGGAAAGAACACCCTTACCAATTAAATGGTGCTGGGAAAATTAGATTACCATTTGCAGAAGGATGAAACTGGACCCCTATCTCTCACCATATACAAAAATTGACTCAAGATGGATTAAGGACTTACGTGTAAGACCTGAAGCTATGAAAATACTAGAAGAAGGCTGGGCGCAGTGGCTCACGCCTATAATCCCCGGACTTTGGGAGGCCGAAGTGGGTGGATCATGAGGTCAGGAGATCGAGACCATCCTGGCTAACACGGTGAAACCCCTTACTAAATATATATTTTTTGTATTTTTGTACTAAAAATATAAAATTTAGCAGGGCATGTTGGCAGGCGCCTGTAGTGCCAGCTACACGGGAGGCTGAGGCAGGAGAATGGCGTGAACCCGGGAGGCGGAGGTTGCAGTGAGCTGAGATCGCGCACTGCACTCCAGCCTGGGTGACAGAGCGAGACTCCCTCTCAAAAAAAAAAACAAAAAACTAGAAGAAAACCTAGGCAAGGCTGGGAGCGGTGGCTCATGCCTGTAATCGCAGCACTTTGGGAGGCAGAGGTGGGCGGATCACTTGAGGTCAGCAGTTTGAGAGCAGCCTGGCCAACGTGGTGAGACCCCATCTCTAACAAAAATACAAAAATTTAGCTAGATGTGGTGGTGCATGCCTGTAATCCCAGCTACTCAGCAGACTGAGGCAAGAGGATTGCTTGAACCCAGAAGGTGGAGGTTGCAGTGAGCTGAGAAAAAAAAAAAAAAGAAAGAAAACCTAGGCAAACCTCTTCTGAACATTTGTCTAGGCAAAACATTTATGACTAAGACCACAAAAACACAAGCAACAACAATACAAATAGACAAATACGACATAAACTAAAACATTCTTCACAGTAAAAAGAAACAATCAACACAATGAACAGACAACCTGCAGAGAAGAAAATATTTGCAAACTAAGCATCCGACAGGGGACTGATATCTAAAATGTACAAGGAACTCAAACAACTCAACAACAAAAACAGAATAACCCTGTTACAAAGTGGGCAAAGGACTTCAATAGATATTTTTCAAAAGAAGACATACAAATAGCCAACAAGCATGTGAAAAAAAAAATGCTTAACATCACTAATAATCAGAGAAAGGCAAATTAAAACTACAATGAGATAGCATCTTACAGCAGTCAGAATTGCTATTATTAAAAATTCAAAAAAATAACAGATGCTGGCAAGGACGCAGAGAAAAGGAAACTCTTTTTTTTTTTTTTTTTTTTTTTTTTTGAGATGGAGTTTCGCTCTGTCGCCCAGGCTGGAGTGCAGTGGCGACATCTCGGCTCATCACAACCTCCGCCCCCCCAACCCCCGCCCCGGTTCAAGCGATTCTCCTGCCTCAAGTAGCTGGGACCACAGGCACATGCCACCACACCCAGCTAATTTTTTATATTTTTAGTTGAGATGGGGTTTCACTGTGATAGCCAGGATGGTCTTGATGTCCTGACCTCGTGATCTGCTCGCCTCCACCTCCAAAGGTGCTGGGATTACAGGCAGGATACACTGTTGGTGGGAATGTAAGTACAACCTCTATGGAAAACAGTATGGAGATATCTCAGACAACTAAAAATAGAATGACCATTCGAGCCACCAATCCCATTACTGGGTAGAAAGGAAAATAAATCATATAAAAAAGATACCTGCGGCTGGGCACAGTGGCTCACGCCTGTAATCCCAGCACTTTGGGAGGCCGAGGCGGGTGGATCAAGAGGTCAAGAGATCGAGACCATCCTAGCTAACACGGTGAAACCCCATCTCTACTAAAAATACAAAAAAAAAATTAGCCGGGGGTGATAGTGGGCGCCTGTAGTCCCAGCTACTCGGGAGGCTGAGGCAGGAGAACGGCGTGAACCCGGGAGGCGGAGCTTGAGCTTGCCGTGAGCCGAGATAGCACCACTGCACTCTAGCCTGGGCAGCAGAGCAAGACTCCATCTCAAAAAAAATTAAAAAGATACCTGCACTTGTGGCCGAGCACAGTGGCTCACGCCTGTAATCCCAACACTTTGGAAGACCTGAGGTCAGGAGTTCGAGACCAGACTGGCCAACATGGTGAAACCCCATCTCTACTAAAACTACAAAAATTAGCCGGGCGTGGTCGTGGGTGCCTGTAATCCCAGCTACTCGGGAGGCTGAGGCACAAGAATTGCTTGAACCTGGGAGGCGGAGGTCACAATGAGCTGAGATTGCGCCACTCCACTCCAGCCTGGCCGACAGAGCCATCTCAAAAAATAAAATAAAATAAAATAATAATAATAATAATATACCTGCCCTTGTGTATTTGTTGCATCAGTATTTACAGTAGCAATATGGAATCAGCCAAAGCATCCATCAATGGATAATTGAATAAAGAAAATGTGGCGTGCGCGCACGTGCACACACACACACACACACACACTGCATACTATTCAGCCATAAAAAAGAATGAAATATGTCTTTTGCAGCAACATGGATGGAACTAGAGGCCATTATCCTGAGTGAATTAAGGCAGGAACAGAAAACCAAATACTGCATGTTCTCATGTACAAGTGGGAACTACATAATGTGTACACATGGACATAGAGTGTGGAATAACAGACACTGGAGACTTGGAAGGGTAGGAGGATGAAAGGGAGTGAGAGATGAGAAATTACTTAATGAGTACGACATACATTATTCGAAGGATGGTTAAGATGGTTACACTAAAAGCCCAGACTTTACCACTACCCAATACATCCAGTAACAAAACTGCACTTGTACCGCTTTAAATTTATTTTATTTATTTATTATTTATTTATTGATTTTGAGATGGAGTTTCGCTCTTGTTGCCCAGGCTGGTGGAGTGCAGTGGTGTGATTATCAGCTCTTTGCAACCTCTGCCTCCTGGGTTCAAGAGATTCTCTTGCCTTAGCCTCCTGAGTAGCTGGGATTATAGGCACGCGCCACTACGCCCGGCTAATTTTTGTGTTTTTAGTAGAGATGGAGTTTCATCATGTTGGCCAGGCTGTCCTCAAACTCCTGACCTCAAGTGATCCACCTGCCTTGGCCTCCCAAAGTGCTGGGATTACAGGTGTGAGCCACTGCGCCTGGCCTAAAGTTATATTAAAAAAAAAAAAAAAGCAGTAAAATCAAATAGTACCTGCAACACTCTTACCTAAAGACCAAGCTTGTAAACTATTCATCTGTGCTGCTCAAATGTGACAGAATTAAACATAAGGCTAGACCAGGCGTGGTGGCTCACACCTGTAATCCCAGCACTTTGGGAGGTCGAGGCGGGTGGATCACAAGGTCAAGAGTTCGAGACCAGCATGGCCAACAAGGTGAAACCCCGTGTCTACTAAAACTACAAAAATTAGCCGGGCACAGTGGCAGGCACCTGTAATCCCAGCTGCTTGGGAGGCTGAGGCAGGAGGATCGCTTGAACCCAGGTGGCAGAGGTTGCAGTAAGCCAAGATCACACCACTATATTCCAGCCTGGGCGAGAGAGTGAGACTCTGTCTAAAAAAAAAAAAAAAAATTCCACCAAGAAATACTTGGTGTTTTGCTTTGTTTTGCTTTGTTTTTGAGACAGGGTCTCGCTCTGTTGCCCAGGCTGGAGTGCAAGGCGCAAATACAGTTCACTGCAGGCTCAACCTCCTGGGCTCAAGCAATCCTCCCATCTCAACGTCTGGAGTTGCTGGGACCACAGGCACACACTACCGCGCCTGGCTAATTTTTTTATTATTTGTAAAAATGAAATCTGGCTATTTGCCCAGGTTGGTCTGGAACTCCTGGGTTTAAGTGATCTTCCTGCTTCAGCCTCCCAAATTGCTGGGATTACAAGCATAAGCCACCGTGCCAGCCTATTGACAGCTTTTGATGCCTGGAAGGACCCTTTCCCGTGACAGCAGAGGTCCATAAAAGACTGCCCTTGGCTGTGCTGTGCAATGTGGGTGGGTATCTTATAAGAAAGTGCTCATTCACCCAGTTTTGCCAAGTTCCTTACTCTCGCTTATCTGTCCAGCAGGGCTTCTATCACAGGGTGAAACTTCAAACTGGCCAGGACATTCCTTATCTTTCATCTCATCCTGGGTGGCAGAAGAGTCTATCCTCATTTTTGAAAGGGAAAGCAAGTTCAGGTACGTCCAGTGAGATTACCTCAGTCACATAACTGAAATGTGAAAACACTGCGACTTATGCCCACTGTAAGACTCCAACGTTCATGCTTTCTCTTGTATCACATCTCTCTCTCTAGGGTTCTTGGATGGGCAGAAGAGGCTCCTCTAAATTTGTTTTATTTATTTATTTATGTATTTTATTTTTTTGAGACGGAGTCTCGCTCTGTCACCCAGGCGCAATGTCGGCTCACTGCAAGCTCCGCCTCCCAGGTTCATACCATTCTCCTGCCTCAGCCTCCCGAGTAGCTGGGACTACAGGCGCCTGCCACCACGCCCGGCTAATTTTTTATATTTTTAGTAGAGAAGGGGTTTCACTGTGTTAGCCGGGATGGTCTCAATCTCCTGACCTTGTGATCCACCCGTCTTGGCCTCCCAAAGTGCTGGGATTACAGGCGTAAGCCACTGCGCCCGGCCTAAATTTGTTTTAAAAGTACACGTAGGAAGGCTGGGCGCTGTGGCTCATGCCTGTAATCCCAGCACTTTGGGAGGCCGAGACAGGCAGATCACAAGGTCAGGAGATCGAGACCATCCTGGCTAACACAGTGAAACCCCGTCTTTACTAAAAATACAAAAAATTAGCTGGGGCTGGTGGCACACGCCTGTAGTCTCAGCTACTTGGGAGGCTGAGGCAGGAGAATCGCTTGAACCTGGGAGGTGGAGGTTGCAGTGAGCCACTGCACTCCAGCCTGCGTGACAGGGCAAGACTCTGTCTCAAAAAAAAAAAAAAAAAAAAGTACACATAGGGGACAGGTGCAGTGTCTCAGCCTGTAATCAATCCCAGCACTTTGGGAGGCCGAGGTGGGTGGATCACTTGAGGTCAGGAGTTCAAGACCAGCCTGGCCAACATGGAGAAACTCCATCTCTACTAAAAATACAAAAATTTGCTGGGCGTGGTGGCACACGTCTGTAGACTGGGGAGACTGAAGTGAGAGAGCTGCTTGAGCCCAGAGGTCGAGGCTGCAGTGAGGGGTGATCTCACCACTTCAGTCTAGCCTGGGTGACAGAGAGAGACCCTGTCTCAAATAAATAAATAAATAAAAGTACACATTATTACAAGACCTTGAACTAACAACATTAACATGCATTCGTTAAAGGAAAATAAATTAGCTCAGATGCTACTACTTTTCATAATACTTGCACGATTGATTTCAATCCCTGTTCATCTGAATGGAGAGTTGCAGGTATACTATGCAGCTATTCTACTTATATTCTGTTTTTTAACGTGACAATATTATTTCTTGATGTCTCTACACATTTTATATCACTTTAATATTTAATAAAAACATCTACCATAAGTTCTAAAATGGTAAAAGGAAGAATAGTGATTAGTACTGTCACTACCCTGAATACAAATACAGTTTGCACTAGGGCTTATTTTGCTCCTGTCCTTTGCCTGTGCATTTCATTTTTGAGTTGCGGTAATAATCATACTGGGTGAATTTTGTATTCTGTAATTTCAACTGAATATTATATCATAAGTGTTATCTACAAGTTCCATGAGGACCAAACCTTCTCCATCTTTTTCACCATTGTACTTAGCATGGTATAGTAAAGCTGGCTTAATAAATATTTGCTGATTGAATAAATGTTGTTACATGCTTTTCCTGATTAACATATATATAAGCATATAAAATTTTTTAGTGACTGCATTGATTTACTTCACTTTTTACTAATTGTTGGATATTTCAGTTGCCATTTTTTTGCTTTTATGAATAATGTGTTGATGAAAAGATTTGTGCATATAGTTTTCTCTGCATTTGGACCATTGTCTTTTTTTTTTTTCTTTTTTTGGGATAGAGTCTCATGCTGTCACTCAGGCTGCAGTGCAGTGGCGCAATCTGGGCTCACTGCAACTTCCACCTCCTGGGTTCAAGCGATTCTCCTGCCTCAGCCTCCCAAGTAGCTAGAATTACAGGTGCCCACCACCATGCCCAGCTATTTTTGTATTTTTCGTAGAGATGGGGTTTCACCATGTTAGCCAGGCTGGTCTCGAACTCCTGACCTCAGGTGATCCTCCTGCCTCAGCCTCCCAAAGTGCTAGGATTACAGGCATGAGTGACCATGCCCAGCCTTGACTATTGTCTTAAGATTGGGTGAAATCAGAGGATCAAATGATTTGGACAGTTTTGCAAGTCTTAATGCATTTTAAATTAAAATGCTGTTTAAAAAAGCTGGGACAGCCGGGTGCGGTGGCTCATGCCTGTAATCTCAGCACTTTGGGAGACTGAGGCGGGAGGATCACCTGAGGTCGGGAGTTCAAGACCAACCTAACCAACATGGAGAAACCCCATCTCTACTAAAAATACAAAATTAGCCGGACATGGTGGCACAAGCCTGTAATCCCAGCTACTCAAGAGGCTGAGGCAGGAGAATTGCTTGAACCTGGGAGGCAGAGGTTGTGGTGAGCTGAGATCGCACCATTGCACTCCAGCCTGGGTAACAAGAGCAAAACTTCGTCTTAAAAACAAACAAAAAAAGCTGGGACAGTTTACAATGGGCAATAGCCATGTACAAGCTTTACCACACCTTCACCTGCTCTGGTTTTTTGGTTGTGTTTTTCAATTTTTATTATTGATTTAAGTGAAAGAATTTTTTCTTTTCTTTCTTTTTTTTTTTTTGAGACAGAATCTCGCTCTGTCGCCCAGGCTAGAGTGCAGTGGCACGATCTCGGCTCACTGCAAGCTCCACCTCCCAGGTTCATGCCATTCTCCTGCCTCAGCCTCCCGAGTAGCTGGAACTATAGGTGCCGCCACCACGCCCAGCTAATTTTTTGTATTTTTAGCGGAGACAGGGTTTCACCGTGTTAGCTAGGATGGTCTTAATCTCCTGACCTCATGATCTGCCCACCTCGGCCTCCCAAAGTGTTGGGATTACAGGTGTGAGCCACCGTGCCTGGCCAAGTGAAAGAATTTTTTAATCAATTAGCCTACTTATATAACCATAGTTTACATCACAGGGATACTGTGCCAAATAAACACTCATTAAAATGTGAGCCCATTATTTTGGTCATGTGCCTATTATCTCTACTATTACCCTATGGATAATAAGCAAAGGTGCAATTCAGCTGTATCTCTAATTTCAATTATTAACCTATACGAATAAATACCAGTTGTATTATTACAGAACTATATTATTGTTCACAACTCTTCGAACATCACAATGAGTAAGTTGATTTTTACATTACGCACTATCACTAATATTACCTTCATTTTCTACGAAGGCATCCAATGAATATATCTATATGTATGTCTATCTATAGCTATATCTGTATAGCTGTAGCTTTCTCACTGGAAATTCATAGGTAATTCCAACTCCAGAGAAGCTATGCTTTTCTATGTGAATTTAAAATTAGTTGTGTTTGCCAGAGGCTTAAATAAAACTACAGTGATCTTTGGACTGTTAACAAATGGCCAACACAAAATATTTATTTATGAGTTGTTTGCTAAAGTCCAAATGCCATAAAGCAAACGGTATGCCGCTTACTTGAACTGATATTTTCTTAAAAAAGCTTTTTAAAGATGGCTTTAAAAGAGAAAAAAAAAAGCTTGTTAAAAATGTCTTTTAAAGCCATTCTAGCCGTGAATCCAGAGGTAACCACTGACTCTAAACTCCATGGAGATTTGTAAATTGAATGACTTACAACATCATGTCAAAGTAGAGTGGATTGTGAAGTGTGTTAAAGAGGACCAAAGTAATCTTTCACCCAGTGATTGCTGAGCATGGAGGAGGGACTCTCATTGGCTCTTCCCCTTTCCTTTCTTCTCAACACCTGACTGGTAGCCACAGGTCGGGTGTTTACCTATTTGTGCCACTACTCAGAGAGAAGGTGGAGCTTCCTGGGAGGAGACACCCAGGTTTTCTCCAGGCTCAGGAGCAGCCCTGCCCTCAGGCCAGGCAGGTGTGGCTGGGGAGGGATAAGGAGTGCCAAAAGAGCACTCAGCAGTCATGTGACCCTTGTGACCTTGGCCAGCCTGTTTCTGAGAGGTACAGCTGGCCCTGTTTAGTCTTCAGGAAGTACCAGAACACCCTAACAGCAACCTCTCACTGGGTTCCCTTGGAGACTTTGTCCATCCCATTAGGATCCCTGCAAGTGTCAGCCAGTGGTAACTGGCAGATCTTCTAGTCCACCCCATATGTTTATTTTAATGTATTTGGCTTTTAATTAAATTCAAAAGAGTACATTATTAAAAAGTACAGGTGTGGGCTGGGTGTGGTGGCTCAGGTCTGTAATCCCAGCACTTTGGGAGGCAGAGATGGGTGGATCACTTGAGCCCAGGAATTGGAGACCACCCTGGCCAACATAGCAAGACCATGTCTCCATTAAAAATAAATAAATAGCCAGGCGCGGTGGCTCACACCTATAATCCCAGCTCTTTAGGAGGCCAAGGCAGGTGGATCACCTGAGGTCGGGAGTTCAAGACCAGCCTAACCAACATAGAGAAGCCCCGTCTCTACCAAAAATACAAAATTAGCCGGGTGTGGTGGTGCATGCCAGTAATCCCAGCTACTCGGGAGGCTGAGACAGGAGAATTGCTTGAACCTGGGAGGCAGAGGTTGCGGTGAACCAAGATTGCGCCATTGCACTCCAGCCTGGGCAACAAGAGTGAAACTCCATCTCAATAAACAAATAAATAAATTAATAGATAAATAAATAAATAAAGTACAGGTTTGTCTTCACCACTGTTCCCTTACTCCCCTAAATAACGTGTCTCACCTTTCCAGTTAACCATTGTTACCAAGATGCTACGCCTCTTTCCAGCCCTTTTTCTACTTATTAGCATATGTGTGTATTTACTAAATAAACAGGTCAAACTATATGTATCGTTTTGCAAGTTGCCTTTTTCCTTAACCATGTGCCTTGAAGAACTTTGCATATTGGCCCATATGGACTAGCTTACCATTTTTAACTAATGGAGAGCATTCCTTAGAGTTGGGTGGCAGAAATACACTAAAAGTTGTGACCCCAAATCAGGAAAAGCCACTAAAGACATCTAAAATTCATTTCAATTCAATCCCCCTCCCCAAGTCTTTTTTTTTTTTTTTTTTAACATCTGAAAACATATATACTTTAATTACATTTTGTTGAAAATTCATGGGTCGGGCACGGTGGCTCACACCTGTAATCCCAGCACTTTTGGGAGGCCAAGGCAGGTGGATCATGAGGTCATGATATCGAGACCATCCTGGCTAATACAGTGAAACCCCGTCTCTACTAAAAATACAAAAAGTTAGCCAGGTGCCTACAGTCCCAGCTACTCAGGAGGCTGAGTCAGGAGAATGGTGTGAACCTGGGAGGCAGAGCTTGCAGTGAGCTGAGATCGTGCCACTGCACTCCAGCTTGGGCAACAGAGTGACACTTTATCTCAAAAAATAAATAAATAAATAAAAAGGAAATACAGCTATATCCAACAAACAGAATAAATCTTGGAAATATAATTTGCAGTGAAAAGAGCTGGTTGCCGAAGACTACATACAGTGTGATTCCATTTTTATAAAGAAGCTCAAAACCAAGTTAATCTAAACAACGTATTGTTTAGGAAGACGTACATGTTTGTTAAAATCGTTTTTTTTTTTAATGAATGCATAATTTAGGATGGTGATTACCTCGAAATGGATGGAGAAGATGGGTTTAGGATTTGGAAGGCACATGGTGGCTTGAAAAGCAATGGCAATGCTTTCTGCATAAATTGTATGGTGGGTTCATGTATTCATTTTATTATATACTCCCAAGCTTACAGAGATGTTACTTATATTATTTTATATATATCAAATATTGTGTAATAAAATTATGTAAGTGAAAAAATGCTACTTTTATAAAATAGAATAATCAAGCAAATGTGTTAAGTTAAAACCTAGAGAACTAGGGTTTTAGACTTGTAACTTTAACTAATTGGATATTCATTTTGGAACCAAAGCAAACATCTGAATAGTCCATACAGAAAGACATTTAACACATCATGTAGCGTACCATTGTTTATCCTGCCATTCTTTTTTGGTGGCTAAAAATGTAATTTTAATTTTTGCTATTTCAGATAGATAGGAATAAGCATTTTTGAACTTACCTCTTTCGTTCTTTTTTTTTTTTTGAGAAGGAGTTTCACTCTTGTTGCCCAGGCTGGAGTGCAATGGCGCGATCTCAGCTCACCACAACCTCCGCCTCAGGAGTTCAAGCGATTCTCCTGCCTCAGCCTCCTGAGTAGGTGGGATTACAGGCACCTGCCACCACGCCTGGCTAATTTTATTATTATTATTGTTATTATTTTTTAGTAGAGATGGGGTTTCAGCATGTTGGTCAGGCTGGTAGCAAACTCCTGACCTCAGGTGATCCACCCGCCTAGGCCTCCCAAAGTGCTGGGATTACAGGTGTGAGCCACCATGCCCAGTCTATCTCTTTCAATACTTGTGTGAGTATTGTTTTTTGAGATAGATGCTTAAGAATGGAGTTGCTGAGTCAAAGGGTGAGGAGACTAAAGTCAAGACTCGGAGAAGTTAAATGCATAACTCACATCACACAGGCAGCAGGTGGCAAAGCCGCATCACACAGGGCTCCTTTTGGGGCTCCACATCACCCCGATTACAAAGAAAACCATGGTCCTGGCCTGGCGCGGTGGCTCACGCCTGTAATCTCAGCACTTTGGGAAGCTGAGATGGGCGGATCATGAGGTCAGGAGATCAAGACCATCCTGGCTAACACGGTGAAACCCCGTCTCTACTAAAAATACAAAAAAAAATTAGCTGGGCATGGTGGTGGGCACCTGTAGCCCCAGCTACTCGGGAGGCTGAGGCAGAAGAATGGCGTGAACCCAGGAGGTGGAGCTTGCAGTAAGCCAGATTGTGCCACTGCACTCCAGCCTGGGCGACAGAGCGAGACTCCGTCTAAAAAAAAAAAAGAGAAAACACTGGTCCTGCCCAGCACGGTGGTGCCTGTAGTCCCAGCCACTCAGGATGCTGAGGTGGGAGGATCATTTGATCCCCGGAGTTCAAGTCCAGGCTGGGCAACATAGCAAAACCCCATTTCTAAGGAAAAGAAAATGAAAACATTAGTCCTGTCAAAACGAGTGCTCCACTTTCCACTTTGATTTGACTCTTTCCCATTGTTGTTTGTCCAGACTGCAGGTGAAGCTCAGTATTGATTTCAGGACCTCAGGACACAGAACACAAGAGCTCCCTGTCATGAGAGGCACAGAATAGAGCTTTGTCTCTTAAAAAGGCTTGATTGCTTCTTCGGGACTGTCTTGGTGCCAGTGGCAGGGAGGGAGACTCTGCTGAGCACCAAGTCAGAACTCAGAGTTCCTGCCCCATTTTTCATAGTACTGCCCTTGTAACCCAAGGAGGCGTCCCTTTTTATTTCCCTGGGCAGATTTTGCAATGCTCAGTTGTCAAAGTGGAAATGTTTATCAGCTACGGAAAATGCTGTTTTGCTGATTACAGAAAAATACAGACAAAAAAATACATACAACATGCACCTACAATGACAAGAAAAACAAAGATAATGTCAGTTACCACCTATGCTTGCCAGAGTCCCTTTCTTCCTATCTGAACACATTCCAGAACAATCCAATTCTTCTTTGAAATGTTCATTTTATTTCAGATAAAGAAATTAAACAAGGTTGGGTGCGGTGGCTCATGCCTGTAATCCCAGCTCTTTTGAAGGCTGAGGCAGGCCAATCACTTGAGGTCAGAAGTTCCAGACCAGCCTGGCCAACATGGCGAAAACCCCATCTCTACTAAAAATACAAAAATATCTGGGCCTGGTGGCAAGCACCTGTAATCCCAGCTACTCAAGAGGCTGAGGCAGGAGAATCACTTGAACTTGGGAGGCGGAGGTTGCAGTGAACTGAGATCTCACCACTGCACTCCAGCCTGGGCAACAGAACGAGACTCCATCTAAAAAAAAAAAAAAAAAAAATGCCAGGCGCTGTGGCTCATGCCTGTAATCCCAGCACTTTGGGAGGCTGAGGCGGGCAGATCACGAGGTCAGGAGATTGAGACCATCCTGGCTAACACGGTGAAACCACGTCTCTACTAAAAATACAAAAAAATTAGCCGGGCAAGGTGGTGGGTGCCTGTAGTTCCAGCTACTTGGGAGGCTGAGGCAGGAGAATGGTGTGAATCTGGGAGGTGGAGCTTGCAACAAGCCGACATAGCATCACTGCACTCCAGCCTGGGCGACAGAATGAGACTCCGTCTCAAAAAAAGAAAAGGCCAGGTGCAGTGGCTCACACCTGTAATCCCAGCACTTTGGGAGGGTGAGGCAGGTGAATCACCTGAGGTCAGGAGTTCAAGATCAGCATGACCAACATGGCGAAAACCCATCTCTACTAAAAATACAAAATTTAGCTGGGCATAGTGGCCAGTGCCTGTAATTCCAGCTACTCCGGAGGCTTAGGCAGGATAATCTCTTGAATCTGGGAGGCAGAGGTTGCAATGAGAGTGAGACTCCGTCTCAAAAAAAAAAAAAAGAAAAATTAAATTAATACGCCACTCAGACACATGTAGTAGCAACATCAACTCTATATACTAAATCAATGGTATGTGAATAAAACATGCCATTAAATAATTTTCCTAATTTTTTTAGCAACTTAGAGAATATACAGTTTCTTCAAATATCTCATAATTTTTCCTAGAGGTTTTTTTTTTTTAACCAAGACCCAGAAAAGATTTACACATTGTATTTCAATGATCTCTCAAGTATTTTAGTCTATAGGTTTCTGCTCCATCTTTTTTTTTTTTTTTTTTTTTTGAGATGGAGTTTCACTCTTGTTGCCCAGGCTGGAGTGCAATGGCATGATCTCAGCTCACCACAACCTCTGCCTCTCCTGCCTCAGCCTCCTGAGTAGCTGGGATTACAGGCATGTGCCACCATGCCTGAGTAATTTTGTATTTTTAGTAAAGATGGGGTTTCTCCATGTTGGTCAGGCTGGTCTCCAACTCCTGACCTCAGGTGATCCACTCACCTTGGCTTCCCAAAGTGCTGGGATTACAGGTGTGAGCCACCACGCCCAGCCTCCTCTATCTTTTTTAATGCCTTGCTACATGTTGAGGAAACTGGGTGATTTGTCTTTTTTCTTTTTCTTTTTTTTTTTTTTTGAGACTGCGTCTCGCTCTTTCATCCAGGCTGGAGTGCAGTGGCACAATCACAACTCATTGCAGCTTCAACCTTCCCAGGCTCAAGCGATCCTCCCACCTCATCTTCCCAAGTAGCTGGGACCACAGCATGCACTACCATATCTGGCTAATTTTTTTTTTTTTTTTGAGACAGGGTCTCACTATTTTGCCCAGGCTGATCTTGAACTCCTGAGCTCACGTGATCCTCCTGCCTCAGCCTCCTAACGTGCTGGGATTATAGGCAGGGGCTATCACACCCAGCCTGAGTGATTTTTCTTTTAGAGTTTTTTACATCCTGGACTTCATTTATTGTACCCAGCAGTAGTGTAGTGTTGTTTAACACATACCTCTATTTCAAGAGTTTTTCTAAACAGTTAATTGGATCTAGATCCTGGGTCAGACACTAGTTTGTTCATTTTGGCAAGAATATGTCATTTGTGGTTGTATTTTTTTTTTTTTTTTTTTGAGATGGAGTCTCTCTCTTTCACCCAGGCTGGACTGCAGTGGCGCTATCTTGGCTCACTGCAAGCTCCGCCTCCCGGGTTCATGCCATTCTCCTGCCTCAGCCTCCTGAGTAGCTGGGATTACAGGCGCCCACCACCACGCCAGGCTAATTTTTTGTATTTTTAGTAGAGACGGGGTTTCACCATGTTAGCCAAGATGGTCTCGATCTCCTGACCTCGTGATCTGCCTGCCTCAGCCTCCCAAAGTGCTGGGATTACAGGCGTGAGCCACCGCGCCCGGCTGTGGTTGTATATTTCTATCAGATGGCACATAATGCCTGGTGATCTCCTTTTCTGTGATGTGAGTGGCTATTCAATGACCACTGCCTGGATCCATTATTTTATTAGAGTTTTACAAAATGCTGGTAATTCAAATGTTGTTCCTTATTTATTGGCTGACATAATTTCCTCATCAACTCTTCAGTTACTCTGAGATACAAGTGGTACATACACATCTTAGCTTGGGTGTTCCAGCAAGCAGAGCCTAGAGACAAAGGCTTGACTGGAGAATGTGGTGATCCTAGGGAAAGAAGTGAGGGATGGGGAAGCAGGAGAGACAATTCAAGGGAGCCTCACTCAGTAGGCTGCTGCTTCAGGTTCCTGACTGGCTGGCTGTGTGTGACCATATGAGTTGTATAGAATGAGTCTCGGGCTCCTTCATCTTGCGGGGAAAAGGGAGGAAGGTTTATCAGTTCCTATCCCCCACTGGTTAAAGGTTAGACCATGAAACATTAACTCACCCACACTTCAGGGTGTTGGGTATATGGGCACCCTGATAGCTTCCATAGATCCCCACACTGTCATTAAAAGAGAACCCCTGGAATGGGAGGTGAGAGGTAAGGGAGTTTTTTTTTTTTTTTGAGCCGGAGTCTTGCTCTTGTCACCCAGGCTTGAGTGCAACGACACGATCTCGGCTCACTGCAACCTCTGCCTCCCAGGTTCAAGCAATTCTCCTGCCTCAGCCTCCTTAGTAGCTGGGATTACAGGCACCCACCAGCCTAGGCCTCCCAAAGTGCTGGGATTATAGGCATGAGCCACCGTGTCTGGCCAAATGGTAAGGTTTTTTCTTTTTTGGTTTTTTTTGAGATGGAGTCTCGCTCTGTCGCCCAGGCTGCAGTGCAATGGTGTGATCTCAGCTCACTGCAACCTCTGCCTCCTGGGTTCAAGCGATTCTCCTGCCTCAACCTGTCAAGTAGCTGGGACTACAGGCACGCGCCACCACGCCCAGCTAATTTTTGTATTTTTAGTGGAGACGGGGTTTCACCATGTTGGTCAGGGTGGTCTCGATCTCCTGACCTCATGATCTGCCTGCCTCGGCCTCCCAAAGTGGTGGGATTACAGGCATGAGCCACCATGCCTGGCCAACCAAGTGGTAACATTTTTAAGGGTTGTCCCTGCATGAAGCTGGTCAGAGCCCCCCTGGAACTTGTTGCTGCAGTAGTGGCTGGAATAAGATAGGTAAGGCCAAGAAGATCTGAAATGGTACATAAGAAATGTTAGACCCAGAAAAGGCAGGCAAAATGTGCAATTCTTTTCCTTTATTTACCATTTGCCAGCTTTCAAAATAATGAATTTGTTCTATTGTATTTCCAAAGTTGAGCAATTAAGATTTTTTAAAAAGTATAATTATGACTCATGGATATACAAATATTTGTTATGTCTCAATTTATTGCTGTTATTTTTCTTATTGATGCTCAAATTTCTTCCACTTTGGCCAGCAGGAGTTTCTATAAACTGGTTCCAGATGACATTTCAAATAAATTTGTTTCTGAGAGCTTCCTTGCTTTCTGAATTGGCAAGATATTCCAGGCTTATTTGGCATTCATCTTACTCTAGACCTATTATCAACCACGTCTCCAAGGATAAGTAGATCCTTTTAAGGGAAAATGGTATTTTGAAAGCATAGTGTGGGATCTGAGGATACCTATTCCTGTCACGTTGGTTATTGTTTGTTTTCAGTGACTAGATCTTGGACTTTATTAATTTTATTTATTTAAGAAAAGTACATCATGAGTTATAATAATTCCATCTCAAATTTTAATATTGCTCAACTTTTTTGATTTTATATTTATCTTTTACTCTGAAAAATCTTGGCTGGGCATGGTGGCTCATGCCTGTAATCCCAGCACTTTGGGAGGCCGAGGTGGGCAGATCACGGGGTCAGGAGATCAAGACCACCTGGCCAACATGGTGAAACCCTGTCTCCACTAAAAATACAAAAATTAGCCAGGTGTGGTGGCAGGCACTTGTAGTCCCAGCTACTCGGGAGGCTGAGGCAGGAGAATGGGGTGAACCTGGGAGGCAGAGCTCTCAGTGAGCCAAGATGGCGCCACTGCACTCCAGCCTGGGCGACCGAGTGAGACTCCGTCTCAAAACAAAGAAAAAAAAAAGAAAAATATTGATATCTAAGGATATTAACATAATTACTGCTAACATTATGATTATTGAAAAAGGTTATAGTGTTTTTTCTTAAAGTTCTCTTTGTCCTTAGGTATATCCCCAAAGGATATAGAGTCAAATAATTGTGGATTTTCTCCCTCGGTCATCCAGGCTGAAGTGGAGTTCAGTGGCGTGATCTCGGCTTACTGCAACCTCCACCTCCTGGGCTCAAGCAATTCTCGTGCCTCAGCCTCCACATCTGGCTAATTTTTGTATTTTTACTTTATTTATTTAGAGACAGAGTCTGGCTCTGTCGCCCGGGCTGGAGTGCAATGGCATGATCTCGGCTCACTGCAACCTCCGCCTCCCGGTTCAAGCAATTCTGCCTCAGCCTCCTGAGTAGCTAGGATTGCAGGCAGGCACCACCACGCCCGGCTAATGTATCTTTAGTAGAGACGGGGTTTCACCATGTTGGTCAGGCTGGTCTTGGACTCCTGACCTCATGATCTTCCTGCCTTGGCCTCCCAAAGTGCTGCGATTACAGGCTTGAGCCACCGCGCCCGGCCTTTTTTTTTGTATTTTTAGTAGAGATGGCCTGTTGACCAGGCTGGTCTCAAACTCCTGGCCTCAAGTGACCTGCCCGACTTGGCCTCCCAAAGTGCTGGGATCAAGAGCATGAGCCACTTTGTCCAGCCCAAATAATTAATTGTGTCTGTGTGTGGTTTTTTGTTTTCTTTTGAGACAGAGTCTGCCTCTATTGCCCGGCTGGAGTGCAGTGGCGTGATCTGGGCTCACTGCAACCTCTGCCTCCCTGGTTCAAGTGATTGTCCTGCCTCAGCCTCCTGAGTAGCTGGGATACAGGCATGTGCCATCACACTCGGCTAATTTTAGTAGAGATGGGGCTTCTCCATGTTGACCAGGCTGGTCTCCAACTCCTGACGTCAGGTGATCCAGCCAGCTCGGCCTCCCAAAGTGCTGGGATTACAGAGTGAGCCATTGCTCCTCGCAATAATTGTGTTTTAAAATCACTTTATATAATTTCTCTTCACACTGTTAAGCTACCAACTTGATACCAGCATTCATGTGTTGCATTTTGCTTTTTTTAAATTTAATTTCGTTTCATAAGAATGTAAAACATTTATATCATTCCAAAGTCAAATCCACAAAACATGATTTTTTTTTTTTTTTTTTTTTTTTGAGACGGAGTCTTGCTCTGTCACCCAGACTGGAGTGCAGTGGCGCGACCTTGGTTCACTGCAACCTCTGCCTCCTGGGTTCAAGCAATTCTCTGTCTCAGCCTCCCGAGTAGCTGGAATTACAGGTGCCCACCACCATGCCTGGGTAATTTGTTTTTGTATTTTTAGTATTTGTAATGTTTTTGTATTTTTAGTAGAGACGGGGTTTCACCATCTTGGCCAGGTTGGTCTTGAACTCCTGACCTCATGATCCACCCACCTCGGCCTCCCAAAGTGCTGGAATTACAGGCATGAGCCACCGCACCTGGCCAAAACATGGTATATTCTGAGAAGTCTAGCTTCGATCCTTGTCCTTCCATCCTGGTCCCTCCCTCCCTTATAGGTTTCCATTTTATTTAATAATTTATCCTTCCCCCCCAAAAAAAAGCAAATGCACTTACGTGTGTTTCTGCTTTCCTAGGTAAACAGTAGCATCCTGTATACACTTTTATTACTTTGTTAATACCCTAGTTTCTGACAAATTATTGTTCATCTTTCTTAAAATTGCAGTGTTCTTCAGCCTTGATCTTCCCTCTTGTTGAAGTAAGTTGTTGATGGGTATCATCAGAAGTCTAACCTAAATGAAACTGTTTTGAGACACTGTCTTGCTCTGTCACCAGGCTGGAGTGCAGTGGCACAATCTCAGCTCACTGTAACCTCTGCCTCCCAGGTTCAAGCAATTCTCCTGACTCAGCCTCCCAAGTAGCTGGGATTACAGGCACGCACCATCACGCTTGGCTAATTTTGTATTTTTAGTAGAGAGGGGGGGTTTCACCATATTGGCCAAGCTGGTCTTGAACTCCTGACCTCGTGATCTGCCCGCCTTGGCCTCCCAAAATGCTGGGATTACAGGCGTGAGCCACTATGTCCGGCCTGAACCTGAGTTTTATTTATTTTTTTAATTAATTAATTAATTTATTTATTTATTTTTGAGACGGAGTCTCGCTCTTTCACCCAGGCTGCAGTGCAGTGGCGTGATCTCGGCTCACTGCAGGCTCCGCCCCCCGGGGTTCACGCCATTCTCCTGCCTCAGCCTCCAGCGTAGCTGGGACTACAGGCGCCCGCCACCTCGCCCGGCTAATTTTTTTGTATTTTTTAGTAGAGACGGGGTTTCACCGTGTTAGCCAGGATGGTCTCGATCTCCTGACCTCGTGATCCGCTTGCCTCGGCCTCCGAAAGTGCTGGGATTACAGGCGTGAGCCACCACGCCCCGCCTGAACCTGAGTTTTATAAAAAGTACTGTTATCCATTCTATTACTTCTGGCAAAGGTTTGCTTTGGGGAAGAAGAGTTTGGCAGTCCTAAGCAAAGTTGTCTGGCGTGAGTGATGGCCTCCTACCCAGGATTTTGTGTGTGTGGTAAAATATACACAGCATAAAATGTACCGTTTTAACTTTTTTATTTTTTATTTGAGACGGAGTCTCACTCTGTTGCCCAGGCTGGAGTGCAGAGTGCAATGGCGAGATCTCGGTTCACTGCAACCTCCGCCTCCCGGGTTCAAGTAATTCTCCCGCCTCAGCCTCCTGAGTAGGTGGTATTACTGGCATGCACCACCAGGCCTAGGTAATTTTTGTATTTAGTGGAGACAGGGTTTCACCACGTTGACCAGGGTGGTCTCGAACTCCTGACCTCAAGTGATCCGCCCGCCTCGGCCTTCCAAAGTGTGCTGGGAGTACACTTTGAGCCACCGAGCCCAGCCCTTTTAACCTTTTTTTTTTTTTTTTTTTTTTTTTTTTGAGACGGAGTCTCCCTCTTTCGCCCAGGCTGGAGTGCAGTGGCGCGATCTCGGCTCACTGCAATCTCCCTCTCCTGGGTTTACGCCATTCTCCTGCCTCAGCCTCCCGAGTTGCTGGGACTACAGGCGCCCGCCACCACACCCAGCTAATTTTTTTGTATTTTTAGTAGAGACGGGGTTTCACCGTGTTAGCCAGGATGGTCTCGATCCCCTGACCTTGTGATCCGCCCGCCTCGGCCTCCCAAAGTACTGGGATTATAGGCGTGAGCCACCGCGCCCGGCCCGTTTTAACCATTTTTAAGTGTACAGTGTAAGGCACTGAAACCGCCTCTGCAAAACTATAACTGAGGAAATTACGACAGTGAAAGAAATCAGACCTAACTGACTCTATCTTGCTTCTAACCCTTAAGCTGTCCTTGTTCATTCCTGGGCGTAGGCGGAACTAACTTTGGGAAGGAATTCTGTTCATGATTTGACTCTGAAACAAAATTGCTAACAGCCCTTTCCTGAAAAGACCCCCTTCTTGCCTGGGGTCCAGTCTGCCTTTGCAGTACTAACAAATTAGCTAAAAGATTAGAAATTACAATTAAGGGGTCTTGCTGCTTCCAGATCCAAGAGTCTGAACCTCTCCAAATTTGCTCCTGTGGATAACATCACTATTGTAAAATCTAAGAACAGTGCTTGAGATACTTTGCAGACCCTGCACTCGATGGATCAGCTGACACCACCCAGACCAGTAACCTGGCCCAATCAGTTCTGCCATCGCAGATAGGAACAGAAGACATATGAAAACCTAACTTCGACCCCGCCGTGATTCCATCTCCAACCTGACCAATCAGCACTGCCCACTTCTCAAGCCCCTACCAGCCAAATTATCTTTACAAACACAGGGCAGGTTGCGGTGGCTCGTGCCTGTAATCCCAGCACTTTGGGATCCCGAGGCGGGTGGATCTCCTGAGGTCAGGAGTTCGAGACCAGCCTGGCCAAAGTGGTGAAATCCTTCTCCACTAAAAATATAAAAATTAACTGGGCCTGGTGGCGGGCGCCCGTAATCCCAGCTACTCAGGAGGCTGTGGCGGGAGAATTGCTTGAACTCGGACGGAGGTTGCAGTGGGCCGAGATCGCACGTGCCACTGCACTACAGCCTGGGCGACAAGAGCGATACTCGGTCTCAGACAAAACAAACAAAAAACCGAAAACCAACCAACCAAACAAACAAAATCTGATCCCCGAATGTTAGAAGAAACTGATTTGAGTAATAATAAAACTCCGGTCTCCCGCACAGCCGGCTCTGCATGAATTACTCTTTCGCCATTGCAATTCCCCTGTCTTGACAAATCGGCTCTGTCTACGCAGCGGGCGAGGTGAACCCACTGGGCGGTTACAGCATTATTAGGTATATTAACACTGTTGTGCAAACATCCCCACTCTCGGTCTCCGGAACTTTTTGTCATCCCACATTGAAACGCTACCTATTAAACACTAAGTTCCCATTCTCTTCCCAGGGTTTTTAACAAGGCCACGTTAAACACAAGGGGCACCTGCTTGCCAGGTGGAGGCCTGGGCACTGGCAGGGTTCTGCCCTCCCGACTGAGCAGGGGCTCCCGAGGTGACTAAGCAGGCTGTCTGGGTAGCGCTCCCGCCCTCACCTATTGTCCGGGTGGAGGAACCGGTATTTCCGGATGGGGGCCTCAGACCCAGTGATCCCGGCTAAGGGCGAGGCTGGCGGGGGAGGGGAACGGAAGCGAGTCGTAAAAGTTAACTTTACACTAAAATCATTAACTTTCCTCACACGCCCCAATAAAAGCAGTCACCTCACCCCCCAAGAGCCCCCCACGCACCCACAGAGGCCCACAACCATGCTTCCCGGGGGCTTTGAAGGGTAGAGGAGCTGACCTCCTCCTTGCCCACACCCTGGAAAGGATCAGGAAGCGGACCTGGGCACGAATAGAGAAAGAAGCCCAGCAAATTCCTCTTGCACCCACTCTGGGAGGAAGCTCAGCTGCAGTTCTATGTAGAAGAAAAGAGGCGGCAAAGTGGGCGCGCGGGCTCCAGTGACAAAGGTTTCCCAGACGGCCGCGGCCCCTGCCCCACCGCTGGGTGGCGTGCGTGCAGGCCCACCCTCTCCTCCCTTCCCGACACCCCAAAGTAGCGCTGCGAGCAGCTGCGTCTCCCTCCCGGGGCTCGCGCGCCCAGAAACCTCCGGTCTCAAGGAAGCAGGTGACAGCCGCCACCCACCTCCTTCCCCTCCCGGCCGCAGCTCTCTGGCTCGCCACCGCCCAACTCCCCCTGCCCCCACCCTGGATTTTTTTTCCCCTTCTCTCAAACCTCTAAACAGGAAATAGCCCGAGTCACAATAATATAAGGGAGCAGCCGCGGAGGACGCTGGCGCCCTCCCATTCCCGGGGAGCTTCCCGCACTCCGGCTCGGGTGAAGTGCAGCCAGCGACGCGCGCGGGGAGCGCAGGGGGACACCAGCCCAGCAGCTAGCACCGCGCCGCCCAGCGTCCCGGAAAGCCGCCTTCGCCCTCGCCCAGTGCCCGACACCGCCGGCCGCGGCCGCTACTGGCTCTAGGCGAGTACCCTCCTCTCTCTCCCTCCCCGGTCCAGGTGCTGCCTGCCGCACGCCCCGGGAGAGCCGCCGAGGCGCGGCAGCCTGTGCCCAGGCGTCGCCGGGAAGCCTTCCCTCCTGTCCCGACTTTGGCCAGGGAATGATTTGGTGGGCGCGAATTCGCGCTGGTGCCCTGGGTCGTTTGTGCAGGCGGGGGAGAGGGGCAGCGCGAGTAAATAGGGGTTGACATCCCCTGGGTTTTTCTGCAGAGTGCGCGGTGTACTTTATCGGGCATTTACTTTTTCCCTGTTTCCCCAACGCCCCCGGGGCGGCAGCGCCTCATAGGGTCTCTAGGGGAATCATCAACAGGTGTGCCTGAACACGCACCTGCGGCAGCCACAGGTGTCTGGGAGCCACCTTTTTTCTCCTTCCTGGCCTGGCACCCTTTCACTCAAGGGATGGAAACTTTCACTTTCTGCTGAGCTTCTCTTTTACCCGATTAAAAGGGCCTTTGAGTTTCTGTTGGCGCAGCCAACTGTATCGGGAGGGGGCAGGAGCCGGTGCCTTGGAGTGACACGGGCGGAGCGCGGCGCTGGTTATTGGAAGCTGGTGGGGCTACTTGAGTGCCCGCTGAGCCTCCGCCGCGGGGCTTGAAAACTCCGCACTCTAGAGAGCTTGACCGTACAGCCCTGGAGGTGCTCGCCCTGCCCGCGCAGTCCGCAAAACCGGGATCTCGGCCGCCTAACGCGGCAGAGCCTTAGAAAACATTTAAACAACAAAAAAATTTCACTTTCTGACCCATTTGTAAGGAAGGGGCCGAGCTTGTCAGCATATACATGGCGTTGTAAGTTTCCCAGGGCTGCATTGCAAGGTTCTTCTGTAGGGAGCTCTCAGTCAAAACCGACTTGGAGATCTTTATGTTGGAAAAAGGCCACTGAATTCCAGGCATTCTTCGAGCTGGAGAAGGACATTTTCAAGACTGTTTTGAAGTTTGCACGAGGGCTTTCTGCGCAACTGAGTGTCTCAACTATCCTTATTGTCTGTGGCTGCTTCCCAGTCCCAGAGGTGGGCGGGTTCCGTAGGGAGGCCTCCGCAGGCAGATCTTCTGTCCAGGTTTCTGAACGCATTTCCACAAACGTGGTCAGTAGGTAAGTTAAGCCCCTAACCAATTCACTTGAGAGATATTACCTATCCTCTTCGTTTCCTGGTGAGGAGCGTGTTATTCTAGTTGGTGATAGGGTAACATTCTGTGTACTTTCAAGTGTTCAGGTGTCTTGCCACTTTAAGTAAGGTCCGTGTTCACGGGTGCATTACCTAGCGGCCTTTTGACATGCAGGATCTCAGGCCCCATCCAGATCTGCTGAATCAGGATCACCCAAGGGATCCGTTTGCACATTAACGTCTGAGAAGCACTGGCCTAGGTATGTTGGAGTGAAGTTTTCTGGCCAGTGTCAAGGAGTGCTTTACATTTCCATCCAGTTAGGTATTTGAATCTTTGTTTTGCCCACCAGGACACTCTACAGCCGCATGGGTTAGAGCACCTGCACCCCAGGGTGACAGGATATGTGATCAACATACTGGCCGATGATGTTTTTGATTCTGTGGTAAAATATACATAAAATGTACCATTTTAACCATTTAAAAATGGACCCTGAATTCAATGTTGTGCCACCATCACCGCTACCCATTTCCAGAACTTTTTCATCATCCCAAACAGAAAGCCATTAGAATACCCTATTTTCTCCTTTCCCCAGCCTCTGGGCTTCTGGATACTTTTAATTATTATTATTATGTTTTTTGGAGGGAACAGAAGATGTTGACTAAGAATGTACAGTAAATGTCTCAAAAAATAAGAGAATGTATAGTAAATGTGTAGTAGAATCACGCTGGCAGAATATGAACAAACATTTGGGAATTCCTGGGTAGACAAAGCACTGTAGCTCAAGGTTCTTAGAGTGCACGTACTTTCTTTAATAGAGTAGTCTATAAACCTTCAAGGGTTTCGTATTTTGACTGAAATGGAATGGAGTTACCCAGTGCTCAACCTGCTCTAATTAACTAGGGCATAGATGTCTGACGATCTCTAACTCTGCTTCTTTTAACTGGCCTCATTTTAGGTCTCCTGTTGATATTGGGTTTAGTTTGGTTTTGTTTTTTAATTAATTAATTAATTTATTTATTTAGAGACGGAGTCTCGCTCTGTCACCCAGGCTGGAATGGAGTGCAGTGGCGCGATCTCTGCTCACTGCAAGCCCCGCCTCCCGGGTTCACACCATTCTCCTGCCTCAGCCTCCCGAGTAGCTGGGACTATAGGCACCCGCCACCATGCCCGGCTAATTTTTTTGAATTTTTTTTTTTTTTTTAGTAGAGACGGGGTCTCAGCCTGTTAGCCAGGATGGTCTTGAGCTCCTGACCTCGTGATCCGCCCACCTCGGCCTTCCAAAGTGCTGGGATTACAGGCCTGAGCCACTGCGCCCAGCCTTATTTTATTTTTTGAGACAGAGTCTTGCTGTGTTTCCAGGCTGGAGTGCAGTCGTGCAATCTTGGTTCACTGCAGCTTCAACCTGTCAGGCTCAAGTGATCCTCCCACCTCAGCCTCCCAAGTAGCTGGGACTACAGGTGCAAACTACAATGCCTGGCTAATTTTATTTTTGTAGAGGCTAGTTTAAATTATTATTACTTTTTTTTCTGTAGATCGGGTTCTTGCTTTGCTGCCCAGACTAGTCTCGAACTCCTAAGCCATCCTCCTGCCTTGGCCTCCCAAAGTGTTGGGATTACAGGTGTGAGCCCCCGCTATTTTTTCTTGACGCTTGACTCTTCTTGGGTTACAACTTTCATCAGAATGAGATTATCAACTTGTAGTAAGAATTTACAGCTTCCTTTGATTGAAAAGTCCCTTTGAAATGGTGAATGAAGATAATTCAAACGGCAAGATTTGGCAGAACATTCTCTCTTCAGAAGATTCCTGCATTCACAGACTTTCAGAATGTTATTACTTCCTTTTAATTCTAGTAAGGCAAGAGAGAAATGGTTTACCCTCCTATAGTATGTTCTCTTCTGAAATAACAATATAGTTCAGAGTTTTATTTGATAAATGGATGCATTTTGCAATCTACATGAGAAAACATTTCTTAGAAAATGTCCAGTGAATGGTTTTATCAGTGATTCAGTGATGTTTGGGGAATCACCTGGTAGCTTAATAAAAATGGAAACTCTCCAAATATTCCAGATTTACTAAGTCAAACTCTTTTTTTGTTGTTGTTGAGACGGAGTTTTGCTCTTGTCACCCAGGCTGGAGTGCAATGGTGCGATCTTGGCTTACTGCAACCTCTGCTTCCCAGGTTCAAGTGATTTTCCTGCCTCAGTCTCCCAAGTAGCTGGGATTACAGGCATGTGCCACCATGCTCAGCTAATTTTTGTATTTTTAGTAGAGACGGGGTTTCTCCATGTTGGTCAGGCTAGTCTCAAACTCCTGACCTCAGGTGATCCACCCACTTCGGTCTCCCAAAGTGCTGGGATTACAGGTGTGAGCCACTGCGCCAGGCCAAGTCAAAGTCTTTATACTACAATCTGTGCGTTCAATAGCATCCTAAGTGATTTTTTTTTTTTTTTTTGAGACAGAGTCTAACTCTGTTATCCAAGTTGGAGTGCACTGGTGTCATCTCAGCTCACTGCAACCTCTGCCTCCTGGGTTCAAGCAATTCTCGTGCCTCAGCCTCCCAAGCAGCTGGGACTACAGGCATGCACCAGAATGTCCAGCTAATTTTTAGTAGAGATGGGATTTGTCCATGTTGGCCAGGCTGGTCTTGAACTCCTGGCCTCAAGTGATCTGCCCACCTCGGCTTCCACTTCCCAAAGTGCTGGGATTACAGGCATGAGCCATTGCACCTGGCCCACCTTGATTCTGATATGTAATTAGGTTTGGGGGTCACTAGAATAAACACGCATGCACACACACACACTCGAATGTGAGTGCAAACCAAGACATAAAATTAATCTGAAGTTACAAGATAACACAATTTTATATACAACATGAAATAAAATTAACAATAGTTTCTTCCTTATAATTAGGTAGACAGTTCAAGTTTGGCAAATCTAATTAGCACCTTTTGATATTGATTGTCACTGAACTTTAGAATCCCTAGTGTCCAGAACTACTGGTCTCCATAGGAGATATTAAGGTACTGGACTAGTATTTGATTTAGCATTAATGAACATTAGTTGTGTGCCCATTGTGAAACAGGGATTTTCAGATATACTGTCATTAAATCTTTACGACAACCTTGAGCATGGTATTTCTTTTCTTCTCATTTTATGGAAAAGAAAATTGAGGCCACTTTGGGTCTTCTTGCTTGAAACCATGGTTCTTTTCATGGTCCTCCCATGTAGAATAAGAAATTCCTACCTACTCACTCCCCTTCACCTCCAACAGTTATATTGAGATGTAATTGATGACAAGCTATGTACAGTATTCATAAATTCTTCATTCAAATCTTTTGGAACATCAGGTACTGTGCTAGGCCCTGAGGCAAATAAAAAGATGAGCCAAAATGGAAATAAATTTCCAAAGAGCAAAGGACTCAAGAGCAAAAGGTTCTTTCCATGGTACCCTGAGACCTCTGATG
This sequence comes from Nomascus leucogenys, assembly GCF_006542625.1. Taxonomy (NCBI): domain Eukaryota; kingdom Metazoa; phylum Chordata; class Mammalia; order Primates; family Hylobatidae; genus Nomascus; species Nomascus leucogenys. The sequence continues at coordinate 64,738,956 of NC_044381.1, read as the reverse complement.
AGTTAGATTATACTTGAATGGGGTCTTAGGTTGGCTAGGCCAGCTCCCCAAAAAATCAAGTTGTGGGCATTTTCTTATTGAGATGGGCTAGAAGTGTCATTTCTGCGTGACAGTACCTACCTGGCACTCTGAAATGCTACACAGTGTAAAAGAAAGGACCCAGGATTTAGGTGCGGAAGAACTGATCTCTGCTACAACCAGACGAACGAACCACAGTAAATCTCATAAGCTCGAAGCTGCCACATGCTGGTATATAAAATAAAGGAAATAATTATCTTGCTCCTGAATTATAGTGAAGACTCAAAAAGACCTTATTTGTACAAGGGCTTGTAAAATGTAAAATGATAACAATGGCTACTCACCTCCATTTGGGAGAAATTTATAATGCAAAGGAAACACAAAAAGCCATACATTTACCTAGCACTTTTCAGTGTACTTTTTAGTTAACTGAGGCTGTTTATAATCTCTTTTAGCTTTGGCCATTTTTGTTTTAAACAGTTACATTGAGATATAATTCACATACTATACAATTCACCTATTTAGTCTACAATTCAATGTCTTTTACTATATTCGTGGAGTTGTTAACCATCACCACAATCAATATTAAGACATTTTCAAGGCTAGGTGTGGTAGCTCATGCCTGTAATCCCAGCAGTTTGGAAGGCTGAGGTGGGAGGATTGCTTGAGCCCGGGAGTTCAAGTCCAGCCTGGGCAACATAGGGAGACCCCTGTCTCTAAAAAACTTTAAAAATTAGCTGGGCATGGTAGTTTATGCCTGTAGTCCCAGCTACTCAGGAGGCCGAGTTGGGGGATCACATGAGCCCAAGATTGGGGCTTCAGCAAGCTATGATCATGCCACTGGACTCCAGCCTGGGTGACACAGTAAGATCCTGTCTCAAAAAAAAAAAAAAAAGCATTAAAAAAAAAAAGAAAGATGTTTTTAATGCCCCCCAAAGAACATTTTCCCCAATAAACCCCCTCCACCCCTTAGCTGGCTCCTGTCAATATTCCCCCCCTACCCCCAACCAGGCTACCAGGAATCTACTTTCTGTCCCTATAGATTAGCCTATTCTGAACATTTTATATAAATGGAATCATAGACTATGTGGCCCTTCATTGTCTGGCTTCTTTCACTTAGCATGTTTGCAAAGTTTATCTACACGAGCTGTGGTTCATGCCAGTAATCCCACTCCTTTGGGGGACCAAGGTGGGAGGATCACCTGAGTCCTGGGCAACCCGTCTCTACAAAAACAAAAACTAAAGGCTTTATGTACATTGTAGTATGTATCTGTTCCTTTTTTTTTTTTTTTTTTTTTTGAGTCAGGATCTTGCTCTGCTGCTCAGGCTGGAGTGCAGTGGCACAATCATAGTTCACTGCTGCAGCCTTGAACTTCTGGCCTCAAGCAGTCCTCCTGCCTCGGCCTCCCAAAGTGCTAAGATTATAGGTGTGAGCCATCATGCCAGGCCAGTACTTTATTCTTTTTATTGCTGAATAATCATCCATTGCATGGACATGTCATGTTTTGCTTATCCATTCATCCATTTCGGGCATCTGGATTGTTTCTGCTTTCTGGCTATTATGAATAATGTTGCTATGAACACTCATGTACAAGTTTTTATGTGGACATGTTTTCATTTGCTTGAGTACATACCTAGAAGTGGAAAATATATGGCAACTCCATATTTAATATTTTCAGGAATTGCTATATTGTTTTCCAGAGTGGCTGTATTCTTCTACAGTCCCACCAGCCAGGTATTCAGGGTTCCAATTTCATGTCTTCATCCACATACATTATTACTGTTGTCTGTCTTTTTCAATTTTAACCACGCTAGTTGGTGTGAGTTTTTGGTTTTTACTTCTCTGATGGCTAATGATGTTGAATATCTATCTTTTCATGTGCTTATTAGACCATTCTTTTTTTTTTTTTTTTTTTTTTGAGACGGAGTCTTGCTCTGTCGCCTAGGCTGGAGTGCAGTGGCACAATCTTGGCTGACTACAAGCTCCGCCTCCCAGGTTCACGCCATTCTCCTGCCTCAGCCTCCCGAGTAGCTGGGACTACAGGCGCCCGACACCACGCCCGGCTAATTTTTGTTTTATTTTTTAGTAGAGACGGGGTTTCACCATGTTAGCCAGGATGGTCTCGATCCTGACCTCGTGATCCGCCCTCTTCGGCCTCCCAAAGTGCTGGGATTACAGGCGTGAGCCACTGCACCTGGCTATTAGACTATTCTTCCTGGACTTTTTTCTTGATTCTTTTCCAAGGAAAAAGGACATAGGGAAAGAGGAAATTCTGTCTTGAATAGATTCTCCAGTTTCAATGGTTTAGATTAGAAGAATACTGAAAATGTAAATTGAGCCCTTTGCTCTTTTGGAATTTATTTCGGCTTAGGCCTTAGGGCCTAGTGTAATACCTGATGTTCCTAAAGATTTGAATGAAGAATTAATGAATACGTAGTTTCTTGGGGTTGATGGGGAGTAAGTAAGCAGGGACTTACTATTCTACCTGCTGATTTAATGTCCATGAAAATAATCATACACTAAGATGTTAATAATACACACACACAAATGGACTAGTGCACATGGTGGGCATTTTAAACTCTTTCGCCAACATATTTATAGATTAACATCTGTCAGGGCCAGATGAGGTGGTTCACGCCTGTAATACCAGCACTTTGGGAGGCTGAGGTGGGCAGATCACTTGAATCCAAGAGTTTGAGACCAGCCTGGCCAACATGGTGAAACCCACTCTCTACTAAAAATATGAAAAATTAGCCAGGCATGGTGGCGTGTGCCTGTCCTCCCAGCTACTCAGGAGGCTGAGGTGGGAGAATCCTTTGAGCCTGGGAGGTCCAGGCTGCAGTGAGCTGTGATAGCACCACTGCACTCCACCTCGGCAACAGCAAGACCCTGTCGCAAAAAACAAACAAAAACAAAACAAAACAAAACAAAACATCAATTCCACTTACTAAAATATACAATAATATACTTTAAAAATCATATTAATACATTGTCTATATATTTTAATAGGGTACTCTTTATTTTATTCTCAAGTATTGCCAAAAGAAGAGTAGACTAAGGCTGGGTGTGATGTCTCATGCCTGGAATCCTAGCACTTTGGTAGGCTGAGGCATGCGGATCACTTGAGGTCAGGAGTTCAAGACCAAAGCCCGGCGAAGTGGCTCAGGCCTGTAATCCCAGCACTTTGGGAAGCTGAGGCAGGAGAATCACCTTAGGTCAGGAGTTCGAGACCAGCCTGGCCAACATGGTGAAACCCCATCTCTACTAAAAATAAAAAAATTAACTGGGCGTGGTGGCGTGCCTGTAATCCCAGCTGCTTGGGAGGCTGAGGCAGGAAAATCGCTTGAACCCGGGAGGTGGAGGTTGCAGTGAGCCAAGATCGCACCATTGCACTCCAGCCTAGGGGACAAGAGTGAAACTCTATCTCAAAAAAAAAAAAAAAAAAGAAAACATAGTAATAAAAGAGTAGATTAATAAGACATTTTTCACGAGTCAGTGCATTTTTGTTCTTTCTTTCCCAAGCTGCATGGCAGTGTTTTTCCTTTGTAGTCATGGAGAATTTTCTTCATTCTCTACAGTCACAAGCCAATATTGAGTTTCTTAAATATCTGTTTGTTTTGGAGGCTTGCTATAACCTGACCTCAGGTTATACTGTTTGGATCTTGTATTATGGGGAAATGTCAGTAACAGCAGAGAACTAGGGAAGTCAGCTGGATTTAGAAAAAGAAAACTTCCATTTGAGGATTCTTTGAGACAGCAGTGGGATAGGTGAGTGGAAGTGTGTAGCGCAGTGATTCTGAAACATTAGTTTGCGTCTGAACCATCTGGAAGGCTTGTCAAAATACAGATCACGGGCCCCCGTCCTGGAGTTTCTGATTGCGTAGATCTGGGGTGGGGGCTCAAGAATCTGTGTCTCTAATGAGTGCCCACCCAGGTCATGCTGCTGCTGCTGCTCTGGGAATCCCACTTTGAGAACCAGTGGTTTGGAGGCCTTTGGAAGTGCAGGACTGGAACTCGCATGAGGGAAGGGGCCGGGCTTGAGGCTGGTCTGGGCATCCTGTGTGTGCAGGGGCTTGGTGGAGCAATGGAAGTGGGTACCAGCCAAAGCAGGGCACATAGACAAGTGCTGAGGACGGATGCAGGAATACTGTGGGGAGGGGGTACTGCGAGGAAGAACAGAGCGGGCTAAGAGATAGGGAAGGAATGGACAGAGGGTTATGAGGAGACCTGGGTGAGTGAAAACCCACAGACTCCTGTGTAAAGGTTCAGGAGAGTGAGGACATGTATGGGTACTGGTGTCAGGGGAGGGACTGAGCGGTCACCCGGATGGTAGGTGTTGTAGCTGTGTAGGCCTGGCCTTTCCACCATTCTTTCAGGAAGGGCAGCATCCCCGGGCAGTGGGATGTGCTGCTTGTGGCCACAGGGTCACATGTGGACTTTCCTGTAGGATAAGAGAATTCCTTCAGTCTTTCTGGCCGTAGTCCCAGGGGTCATGACTAAGTTCTTTCCCTTTTTCTGCCTGTCACTGATAATTAACCTAAAACCAGGATGAGTTTTGCAAACCAGAAGCAAGATTTCTTTGTGCAAGGAGTTACTGTCATCTCTAAAACTGGAGTTTGTGTCCTTGTGTGCATTTGCCTGCTCAGGTTAATAGCTTTAGGCATCCAGTCTTCTTAGCATAACTTGATATAAGCCGATTCTGAGAGTAGGTGCTGACATATGGAAGTGTTTTTGACAGTCCATGTTGTGAAGGTCAGGAGGTCTGCTACAGGAAAGAAATCCAAGAAGGGCAGTGGCCCACTGGTGTTGGGTCCTCTGAAAGTGAGCTGTGTTCTACTCTTCCTACTCATGTCACAAAGTCAAGAGAAACATCCCCTAATTTGATTGTATATTTCATTTTAAAGGAATCCTCATTGCATCTGAGGATGTAAAATATTTCTCTTGGGTTCGGAAAGAGGCCAAAGCCTGCCCCAAGATGTTCTCTGTTACCATTTGGGGCACCTGTTGTTAGCAGAGAGCAAGGTGATTTAATATCAGTGCTTGTAAACCAACTGCCTGGTGACTTGCTGTATGGTCAGGAACTGAGTAGCAGCTCCTTAATTTAGACTTTCCAATTTGCCTTTGATCCCACTCAGCCCTTTGCACACATGAACATTCCTGCTGGCCCCTGTAGGCCCTGGGTGTGTGATTCCTCTGGTTAACGGACAGGACTGGAAAGGAAATATTTCACAACCCTGCATCTGTGGAGAGGGAGTGTCCTGGAATCCCCAAGACCACCCCCAGGTTCAGTGATTCACTAGGAGGACTCACAGGACTCAGCATAGAGTTGTACTCATGGCTATGATTTATTACGGCTCAAAGATGCAAAGCAAAATAAGCCAAGGGGAGAAGTACAGGAGCGAAGTCCAAGGAAAGCAGGCACCAGTTTCCAAGGCTCCTTTCCCAGTGGAGTTACACATGATGTGCTTAATTCCCTGGCAACTAGTTGTGACCACACGTGTGAAATGTTATCAACCAGGGAAGCTTATAAGGGACTCACTGCCCCGGGTTTTTACTGGGGGATTGTTAAACTGGTGTCCTCTGCCTACCAGCTACCCAAATTTCAGACTCACACAAGGAAAGCAGCTGTTCAGCATAAACCACGTGGTTTGTACAGTTTAAGGACAGTGTGAGACTCTTACCAGTCCTGGCAATGGTGGGAATCCAAATTCCCAGGCATCAGCTGAGAGCCACCTTGTAAGTGGATCTTTCAAAGGATAACAGTCAGGCTTGCTGTGTTACCTTTTGGATGGGGATGAGAGTGGCAGGTGAGGATGGTGGTGGGGACCCCTGAACTTGGAGAAGGGATCTGTTAATGCAGCCTCAGGGCCTGGTGCTGCAGGAGAAGGTGGAAGGAAGTGAACTGGGGTTTTACACCTAGATCCTGGGCTCAGAATGATAACTGGGATTCCTGCACTACACGGTTAGAGAAGGGTGGAAAAGAGTTCAAAGTCCTGTGCATTCATTCATCCATTTATTCATTCTTAACAGGGGCTTATCAATGCCTATACCCTTTGAGGCACTGTGGCAAGGTGCTAAGGATACCACTGTGAGCAGGGTAAATTCTCTGCTCTCATGAGACCCACTTCTAGAGGGAATGAATGAGGAAAGGGGCAGTTAAATTCATTGCTATGGGGATATACCAAGGGCCCTAGGATATCCCCATATCCTAGGGTACCCACCTGGTAGGCTTAGTGGGAGTCAGAAGGCATGAATTTTATAATCAGACCAACCTGGGTAGGAATCATACCTCTACTACTTATTACCTGTGTGCCTTGGGCAAGTTACTTAGTCACCTGGTGCCTAGATTTCTTCATTTCTTCATCTAAAAACAGGGAGAATTTATAGCCTTTTTTTAAGATAGGGTCTCACCGTGTTGCTCAGGCTGGAGTGCAGTGGTGCAATCTCGACTCACTGCAACCTCTGCCTCCTGGATTCAAGCGATCCTCCTATACCTCAGCCTCCCAAACAGCTGGGACTACAGGCATGTGCCATCACACCTGGCTAATTTTTGTATTTTTTATATAGACAGGGTTGTACCATATTGCTCAGCCTGGTCTCGAACGCTTGAGCTCAAGCAACCCTCCTGCCTCGGCCTCCCAAAGTGCTGGGATTATAGGCATGAGCCACTGAGCCCATCCTTTCTTTTAAGGCTGTTGTGAGAACTAAACAAGGCTGTGTATGTAGAGTACTTATTTCAGGGGCTGGCACAGTAGAAATGTTCACTAAATAATGGCTTAGCGATGCCTAGCCAAGGAGAGGTGGGTATTCTCCGGAAAGACTGGCATCTGCTGCATCTTCACTCTGCAAGTCACTTCAGAGGCATCCCCTTCAGCTGTGGGCTCACAGGTGCACACAAGCCTGCATTCCTGCCACACTGCTCTGCTTATTGGTCTAAGAACGCTTTCCTGTTTCATTTTTCTGGCTTTTTTTTTTTTTTTTTGAGACAGGGTCTCGCTCTGTCACCCAGGCTGGAGTACAGTGGCGCGATCTTGGCTCACTGCAGCCTCCGCCTCCCAAGTTCAAGCAATTCTCCTGCCTCAGCCTCTTGAGTAGCTGGGACTACAGCGTGCACTATCATGCCCAGCTAAGTTTTATATTTTTAGTAGAGACAGTGTTTCACCATGTTGCCCAGGCTGGTCTCGAATTCCTGACCTCAGGTGACCCGCCTGCCTCAGCCTCCCAACGCCCAGCCTCATTTTTCTTGCTCTTGAAGTCACTTTTCTCTTTGCCTGGATGCCCCAGATTTCTTTTGTCAGCCTAAGGAATGTGTACTCCTATTATTAAGACCCAGCTCAAGTACTTTCTCTTTTCTCTCTTTCTCTTTCCCAAGCCAAGTCCCTCAGACAGGATTGTTCATGCTCTCCTTTGTCCTACCCCGGTTCCATGGTCACTCACATCCATATTACAACATGCTGGGTTGCAGTTGCTTGTTGCACCATTAGATTGAGTGATTCTTGAAGGCAAGGATGGTTTGGTATTATCTGAATCTCCAGTGTCAATCAGACTGTTTGATAGGGACCAGCTCAGGGGATGTAGAGGGAGTGAATGAACGAATGTGGAGTTGGACTAGAACACACAACATGAAATGGATACAATGTCAGCAAAATCGGTCTCTGCCCTCAGAGCAGAGCTTACAGTCTGGAGGAGGCAGATGGTGCACAGGTAAACATAAATATAACAATTAGAGACTAAGCAGTGACACAAGTCCCACAGCAGGTGCAGGGAGTCTCTCCCGGGAAGAGGGAGAAATAGGAAGTTGGAATGTTGATACCCTGGGCAATGTGGGGCTGTTGTCTGGAGTGTGGGTCGTGGAGGCCTGAAGGGCTGGTCCTGTGGGGTGCACACCTGGAGAGCTAGGAGGTGGATGGTGAAGCAGTGGTCACTGGCACCTCAGCTGCCAGAGGGCAAGATTGCAGCAAGATTTAAGTGTCCACTTGGAAGGCTGAAGTGCTTCACTCAAGCAAGACAAACTGGGGTCAAGGAACCCAGGGTCGATAGAGGAAGTACGACCAAGCGAGCTGAAAGACCTGTCTGATCTGGGCCTACGACCTGTGCCTTAGTCAGCTCGGGCTGCTATAATGAAGTACCAATGACTGGGTGGGTTAAGTAACAGACATGTGTTTCTCAGGGCTCTGGAGACATAAGAAGTAGCAAACATTTGTTTCTCACCGCTCTGGAGACATGAGGTTTGATACCATGTGCCAGCATGGTCGGGTTCGTGGTGAGGACCCTTTTCCTGGCTTGCAGACAGCCACCATCTTGCTGTATGCTCACATGGCCTTTCCTGGGTGCACTGAGTATGGAGAGAGAGAGAGAGAGAAAGAGAGAGAAGAGAGGAGAGAGAGAGAGAGAGAGAGATCTGTTTCTCTCCTTCTCCCTCTTGTTGTAAGGACACTAATCCCATCATGAGAGTCCCACCCTCATGACCTCATCTAAACCTAATTACCTCCCAAAAGTCCTATCTCCAAATAGCATCACACTGGAGGTTAGGGCTTCAGCATATGAATTTTGGGGAGATACAAACATTCAGTCCTTAGCAACCCAGGCCAATAACGATTTGCTGAGTAAATAATCATGGCTGGCACTCTAATAGCTCTTTGAATGGGACAGGACCTAAATGTTTTGCATATAGTCTTTAAAATTCATTCTCAAACAATCTCACTAGGTATGGCCATTATTATCCCCGGTTTACAGATGAGGAAACCCAGGCCCTGAAGAGTTTAAGTGATTTGCTAATTAAGTGTGAAGCTGGGATTCTGACCAGGCAATCTGCTTCTAGAGTCTACGGTTTTTTATTGTTGTTGTTGTTTGTTTTTTGAGGCAAAGTCTCGCTCTGTCACCCAGACTGGAGTGCAGTGACACGATCTCAGCTCACTGCAACCTCTGTCTCCCGGATTCAAGTGATTCTCCTGCCTCAGCCCCCTAAGTGGCTGGGATTACAGGCATGCACCACCACACCTAGCTAATTTTTTTTTTGAGATGGAGTTTTACTCTTTTGCCAGGCTGGAGTGCAGTGGCACGATCTTGGCTCACTGCAACCTCCGCCTCCAGGGTTCAAGCGATTCTCCTGCCTCACCCTCCCAAGTAGCTGGGGCTATAGGCTCATGCCACCACGCCCAGCTAATTTTTGTATTTTTAGTAGAGACGAGGTTTTACCATGTTGGCCAGGACGGTCTCGATCTCTTGACCTCATGATTCACCCGCCTCGGCCTCCCAAAGTGCTGGGATTACAGGCGTGAGCCACCGTGCCTGGCCTAATTTTTGTATTTTTAGTAGAGATGGTGTTTCACCATGTTGGCCAGGCTGGTCTCAAACTCCTGGCCTCATGTGATCCATTTGCCTCAGCCTCCCAAAGTGCTGAGATTACAGGCGTGAGTCACCGTGCCTAGCCAAGTCTAGGGTCTTAATCATTATACTTGCCTGACTCTTAATTAAGAAGTAAACTCTAATATTATTGGACATCTGTCAAGTGCTAGTTCCTGAGTGAGGAGAGATATTAGAGATAGAAGGATGACTATGACATCATACCTACCTTTTAGGCTATCTCAGAATGCTCAAAGAGACATCATTTTTGGTGTCAATTCAAATGTCAATTCAGATGCTAGAGGATCCACTTCCAGAAGGCACTGAGCAGATTGGAAAGAGTCAGCCCTGCCGCGTAGGAGCTGTGCGATCCAGGGCAGATTCCTTAGCTCTGCCTGATCCCTCAATTATGTGGCTCGAGTTTCATTGTTCTGTTGGTTATTCTCTGTCTCAGGTCTGCAGCCTCTCATCATGAGCTGAGGTTTTGTTCAGCTGCCCACACTCTTCAACCAATGATCATGAGCTTCTTTGTTTTCTTCCTTCTTTCTTTCTTTTTCTTTTTTTTTTTTAGACAGGGTTTCGCCCTGTTGCCCAGGCTGGATGGAGTGTGCAGTGGTGCTATCACAGCTCACTGTAACGTCTGCCTCCCAGGCTCAACCGATCCTCTCGCCTCAGCCTCCTGAGTAGCTGGAACCACAGATGCGCACCACAAGGCCCGGCTAATTTTTATATTTTTTTGTTGAGATGGAGTTTTGTCATGTTGCCCAGGCTGGTCTCAAACTCCTGGGCTCAAGTGATCCACCTGCTTCGGCTTCCCAAAGTGCTGGGAATACAAGCATGAGCCACTGTACTCAGCTGAGCTTTTTTTTCAAGGGACAGAATCTGGCCTTGAGAATAAGAAAGAGATTTTCCAGCTTTTCTTCAAGGTCTTTGAATCTCTTTTTGTGGGTCCCCAGATCTCCTGGTCACAGCTCATCTTGTCATTTGCCTCAGATCTTTCCTCCTCTTCGTCTACTTTGACAGGTAATATCCCAGCAGGCTCCATTTCTTTCTTGTGACAACGCGCAGTCATTTCATTTCGTCTCTCCGGAAGACTTTGGGCTGCTCAATCTGGACATCTTTAAGGTGCCCCTTTGGGTCTGCTTTTCTGTTCTGTTCTTCCACAGGGTTAGTATAGAATTGATTTTTCTCTCCCACTTGGTTGGTCAGAGGCATGCTTGACTTTGGAACATCAATCACTTTCTGGCCTCATCATTCTGCCTGTCATCAACAGGATCTCCATCCCCTGATTCCAACTTATCAGCCCTGTTCTCTTGTCTAAGAGGAACTGCCAGTTCTCTCATCTTGAACCAACATTCCGCCCGTTCCATACCCAGACCCTCCGTGCTGTCTGGAGGTCCCATGTCTTTCTTGTTTGCTCATAATAGTTGTAAGTGGGTTTTAGCTTCTTCCTCTTGAGTTTGGATGGATTTGGCTTCTGCTGCCAGAGTCTAGATTGTTCTCACATATCAGACATTGGCTTATCTAGAGAGTGGAGGATTGTCTTTTCCCAGCTGGTTTGCTATAAAGTATATGATGGGCCCAATCACGGGGCTGGACAGATCCAGGCCATCAGGAATTTCTGGGCTTTCACCTTTTTCCATCACAGGATAAAACTGGATGAGAACTTTACAAAGAAAAAAAAAAAAGGGCCAGGGACCATGGCTTATGCCTATAATCCCAGCACTTTGGGAGGCTGAGGTGGGCAGATCACTTGAGGTCAAGGAGTTCGAGACCAGCCTGACCAACATGGCAAAACCGCATCTCTACTAAAAATACAAAAATTAGCCAGGCAGTCGGGTGGTTGGGAGTTTGAGATCAGCCTGACCAACATGGAAAAACCCCATCTCTACTCAAAATACAAAATTAGCCGGGCATGGTGGTGCATGCCTGTAATCCCAGCTACTTGGGAGACTGAGGCAGGAGAATCGCTTGAACCTGGGAGGCAGAGGTTGTAGTGAGCCGAGATCGCACTACTGCACTCCAGCCCGGGTGACAGAGTGAGATTCCATCTCAAAAAAAAAAAAAAAAAAAAGGGCCGGATGCAGTATGCAGTGGCTCAGGCCTATAATCCCAGCATTTTGGGAGGCCAAGGCAGGCAGATCACCTGAGGTCAGGAGTTCGAGACCAGTCTGGGCAACATGGTAAAACTCCCGTCTCTACTAAAAATACAAAAAATTTAGCCGAGTGTGGTGGCTTACACCTGTAATTGCAGCTGCTGGGGAGGCTGAGGTGGGAGAATCACTTGAACCCTGGAGGTGGAGGTTGCAGTAAGCTGAGATTGAGCCACTGCACTCCAGCCTGGGTGACAGAGTGAGACTTTGTCTCAAAAAAACCAACCAAACAAATAAACAAAATGTTTTACTTTAGTCAATGTTATGGGTTGAATTATATTTCCCACCTCCAAAATTTATATGTTCAAGTCCTAACCCCCAGTTCCTCAGAATGTGCCTTTATTTGGAGATGTGGTGTTTATAGAGGTAATCAAGCTAAAATGAGACCATTAAGGTGGCCCCTAATCCAATCTGTTCTTACAAGAGGAGGAAATTTGGACACAGACACATACAGAGGGAAGGTAATGTGAAGACATAGAGAAAAGATGGGCCTTCGCAAGCCAGGGAGAGTGGCCTGGAGCAGCTCCTTCCCTCACAGCCCTCGCAGGACCTACCTTCCCAGCACCTTGGTCCTGGACTCGCAGGCATAAGATAATGAATTTCTGTTGTTTAAGCCACACAGTCTGTGGCATTTTGTTGTGGTAGCCCCAGGAAACTAATTCAGGCAGAATAAGAAATTCTACCTAAAACCAAGAGAGCTATTAATGCTCATGGCATAGCTACCATCTCCCATTGATGAGCAGCGAGGACGAGATCAGGTCTCCCGTAGCCAGGTCCTTCTGTCTCGAACTCGGCAGTGTCTCCTGGGTTTACCAAGAGCAACAGCTGTGTAGCAGGACGAAGTTCCTCCATAGGGCCCTATACTGCCACAGAGTCCCCTGGGGCCTTCCTGGCCAGCTGGGGCACAACACTGTGGTCACTGGGCAGGCTTCTGCCTGGAGTCAAACCTTCGTCTAGAGCAAGTAGGCAACTGCTGCCGAGAGCGCTGGGGGCAGGCTTAAATCAGTATGGAACTCAAACACCCTCAGAGCTGCCCCGGCCTCCTTCTTTCGTCTGCTTAATCTTCCATGGCCTCAGAGTGCCCACCCTTTCCTCCGCACATGCTTAAACACATTTTAAGTCATCGTGGTTCCAGTTTTAATAGATGAAGCCCAAAGTATGTGAGAGGGCAGAATAGGAACACCAAACACAGTCTGGGGATTCAACCAAAGAAAGCTTTCTGGAAGAAATGAAGCCACAACTAGTCAGCAAGGAAATTAAAATACACTTACATGGTGTATATTATGTGCTGGATGTTACATGTGCTCAGTGCTTTCCATGTAATAACTGGTGTAATTTTAAAAACAACTCTATGAGGTAGGCACTATTATTAGCCCCACTTTACAGATAACTGAGGCAGAGACATTGACTCTTCCAAAGTCATAGAGCTAGTCAGTGATGGAGCTGGACTTCAATCTCAGGCAGTGTGGCCCCCCCAATTCATGCTACAGAGTGGGAGGGGTGTGTCAGCAGGTGCAGCATGGGATCATGTGAACTACTCTCTCCAACTACTGTCAGCCGACTGCTGTATCTCAACACGTCATACCCGGTGTAGTCACTACCAAGTTCCCAATTCTGATGTGAGGGGTGTTCCTTTCCTAAAATTCCAGAGCAGAGGTGACTGATATTCCCCTCACCCAATGAATGGCCAAGCCACACTTGTCTTAAACCAGCTTCTGCCAAGATTCTGAATACTGTGCAACACCTCATCACTCATGTGCTCCCAGGCAAGGGAACTGCTAGAATCCTACAATTCTAGGCTCATAGTAGAAACAGCGTAAGATCAGTTTCTACCAACAGTAATAGGGAGCGGTGTTCCCTCACATAAGGAGTTCAGTTTTTTATGTCTTTTTGTTTTTTTTGGGAGACGGAGTCTCGCTGTCACCTAGGCTGGAGTGCAGGAGTGCGATCTTGGCTCACTGCCACTTCCGCCTCCCAGGTTCAAGCAATTCTCCTGCCTTAGCTTCCCAAGTAGCTGGGACTACAGGCGTGCACCACCACACCCAGCTAATTTTTGTATGTTTTTAGTAGAGATGGGGTTTCACTATGTGTTGGCCAGGCTGGTCTCGAACTCCTGACCTCAGGTGATCCACCCGCCTCAGCCTCCCAAAGTGCTGGGATTACAGGCGTGAGCCACCAGACCCGGCTTAAAGCTTTTTATTTCTTAGGACTGAGAGTACTTAGAGAATCCATGAATTATTATATATATGCCAGTTGTTTGGGAAGGGCAGTCAATTAAGTGATTTTAATGTTGGCTTTAACTATTCAGTAGCAGGGGTTAAAAATCTACGACATATCACAACCATAAGGGAGGGCCTCCCCAGTTGGCCCACCAGAGCCAGGCCCCTTTCCTCTGCTCCCTGCAGCAGGACTCAGGAGCCTACTTGCCTTTCTTTGTGGTGTTTTCCACTGCTCACTCCAGCCCTTGGGTCCCTGTACCCTCCAGCCAGCCTGTCTTTCAGTCTCACTGTTTTTCCCACAAGGACCACTCTTCCTGAAGAGGCATTAGGAATGGAGAAAGAAAGACAGATGGGAGAGAGGAAGGGAGGGAGGGATGATATCTACCGAATGTATACACATTATGGCATTATTTATTCATTTATTTTGAGACAGAGTCTCACTCTGTCACTCAGGCTGGAGTGCAGTGTCATGATCTTGGCTCACTGTGACCTCCACCTCCTGGGTTCAAGCGATTCTTATGCCTCAGCCTCCTGAGTAGCTGGGATTAGAGGTGCCCACCACCACGCCCAGCTGTTTTTGTATTTTTAGTACAGACAGGGTTTCACCATGTTGGCCAGGCAGGTCTTGAACTCCTGGCCTCATGTGATCCACCCACCTCGGCCTGCCACAGTGCTGGGATTACAGGCATGAGCCACCGTGCCTGGCTGCATTTATTATTTAAAACAAGCCCTGTGTTGTGGTCTTAGTCTAGCTGTACGAATGATGGAACAGAGGTTCAGAAAGGTCAGTAACTTGTTGAAGGTCACCAGGTCTTAAACAGTAGAGGTGGGATTCAAACCAAGTCTTTCCCCTGTATCATGGGATTGGTATGACTGGGGACACACAGGAATGGGTGAGGGTGTCTTCAAGGTCTCATGCTGGGTGAACCAGGAGGTGGATGCACAGAAGCAGGAAAAGGCAAGGGGCACTGTAGCTGGGGCTGGGCACATGGGTTATTTCCAATAGATACTGGGTTGTGCCAGAGGACAGGATTAGAACGATAAATTTGATGACATCCAGTTGAAGGTAATAGTTTAAACCCAGTAGTGAATATGTTCTGAGGATGACTCTGAAGAGAGAAGGCTAGTTTGGGCTGAGCAGGGTGAGTCTAGGAGAGCCACACTAAGCTTTATTAACTCTTTGGTAATTCTTTTACATCATGTAATCTGCTTTTCTTACAGTGTATTGGTGGGGCATCTGAGTAGCAAATATGTAAAGATATTATTTATGAACATATTAAGGAGGAGAGAAATGAAATGCTTTTTTCAGTAGAGCTAAAAAAGCAAAAACAAAAAAAATTGCTGTTTCCTTAACTCTTCTACTTTTAGTTAAAGCTTTTTCCAGCTCCTGAAAAGCAGACCACACCCTATAAAACAGACTGTACAGGGCATTAGTTCATTTCCATTTTTATACTTCCAAAGCACAGTAACTGTTAAAACACCCCGTGAAGAAGCATGGCCACTGTCTTTCTCCAGAAGAAATAAAGTAGAAATATTAGTTCAAAGGAAATGTCAGTCTGATCTGTGAAGTTTTATGTTCAATTTTAATCATCCAGAAAGAAAACTTGAGCATCCTGACTTAAAAGCTTTTTTTGGATCATGTATATTTAAAAACATTTTTAATAGATAAATGATTTTTAGTTAATAGTTCCAGTTATAAACAATTTCTAGAACTCTAAGGGAATTAACCCAATATATGCATATTTCTAAATAATTTCTAGGATTATAAAGAAAGTGTCATATCTGGAAGGGGTATTTGGGTTAGATTTATTATTCTCTGCGTTATTAACCTTATGTACAATTATGAGAGATTCCACACAAACATGATAATTTTAAAAAATGAATAAATAAATTAGCAAGTTGAACAGTCTGATTTATGGAAGAAAAGCAAATTCTTTCTAATATTTGCTAAGGCAGAATTATTTTCCTAATGAAAGATGCAATTTTAATTTTATATGAAATCATCATAGATAAGAATCACTGTGTAAGAGCTGCATGTTAAATGCATCAAAAATTCCAATAAAAATGAAACTTTAAAACATCCCATTTACAAAATATCATGTCACTTTTCACTGCAGGAGAACGGCTTCCAATGGGTAACAAGTTTAAGTTGATTTTTTCTTGTTGTTAGCTCAGGCTTTGTTTCTTATTTGAGAGTACTGTATAGTAATTTTTATCATGCGTCATCAGAAATACAATTTGTTAGAACAATGACTGTTGTGTGAGTGTAATTACATCTTCCTGTATGATTAAATGAGGGCTGTATGGGACCTTTACTCAGAGGTGGCAGCTGTAACCAACCAAGTTGAGCCTATAAAAGAATTCCTGGGACTAACTGGTACTAATTGTTTGCAGGACAACCAGTGGGAGTAATATTCATGAATACTATGGAAATGAAATATTCCAAGACCAAATGGTTTAGCCCTTGTTTTTTACTTTATTGTGGTCAGATTATATTAATTGCATAATCAGGCCAAGTGAAGTGGGAGCTCTTGGGCTTTTGTTGTTTTTGGAAGAAAACTTAGCCTTCATCTATTCAGTCCTCTCATCTTATAAACGGGGAAATTGAGGCTTTGGGAATAGTTGAAGGGTTATTTAAAGTCACCGAACTTTAATATACCATGTCAGATTTTTTTGTTTTGTTTTGTTTTATTTTTGAGACAGAGTCTCCCTCTTTTGCCCAGGCTGGAGTGCAGTGGCGCAATCTCGGCTCACTGCAAGCTCCGCCTCCCGGGTTCACGCCATTCTCCTGCCTCAGCCTCCCAAGTAGCTGGGACTACAGGCACCCACCACCGCACCCGGCTAATTTTTTGTATTTTTTAGTAGAGACGGGGTTTCACCGTGGTCTCGATCTCCTGACCTCGTGATCCGCCCGCCTCGGCCTCCCAAAGTGCTGGGATTACAAGCGTGAGCCACCGCGCCCGGCCATCGTGACTCCTATATGTTGCCATAGCACATCAAATAGGAAAAAAAAATAGCTTGAAGAAGTTGGTGAGGAAGGAGCTACATAAGTCAGAACTCTCAGAGTGACAGAAACTCAATTAAAATTAAATTTCACAAAAGTCAATTTATTTGCTTCCATAAAACGATAACTGGAATATCCTAGGGTGACAGTGGCCTCTGGCATAGCCAGATCCAGAAGCTCGAGTGATGTCATGACATTTCTCTTGGCACTGTTTTTCTCAACTATTGTAATACTAGTGAAGAGCCCTCTCCATGTGGCGGGGCACATGACTACTATGAAGAGCTCCAACTTCCTATCAGCCCTGGTTAGCAAATCCAATGGAAACAGGACATTTCCCTCTTACAGTCATATGTTCACCCCAGGGAAGACTGGTTGACCCAGTATGTGGATCATGTGTACCATGGCCCATTGAGTGGGCCACCATGATAGGTGGTCCACCTTTACCCATGGACAAAGGGTAAGGAAGCTCTTCAAAGCCAAGAGGAGACTTAAAAAAATGGAGATGAGGTAGATTCTGAACCTCTCCAAACAATATATTTTCATGATGGCAGGGATCACACATGTTGGGTTCTAGAAGTATTTAAAAAGATGTTTTTAATAATAATTTTAAAAACCCACCAATTTGTTTCTTAATTAATCTTTGCTATTGACCCAAGCAAGGAGTTTATAGTATTTAGAAATGCGTTGCTATAAAATGACAACTAGAATTCCTTCCTCATTTGTCAAAGCATAGTCTTTTAGAGAGAGATATTTTTGTAGAAAGAGCAAATCTGCTTCTGATTTTAGTTCATCCAGCGGCAGGCAGGCTTTTTGGACCAATTATTACCAGACCTTGAGATAAATCACCTCATGAGCCATTAGTTCTTGAAGGATTAGCGGCCTCAAAGATTTATGTGCGGATTAATTGGAGTGTACATTAGATCGCCGTGTTTAAAACCGCAGTCATTCCTGCAAATCATTTTCGTTAGTGCTTTATTCAGAATTGTTTAGCCTTGTATAATACTGCCATTGCAGGGAAATCTGAAAGACGTTCTCTTTATTTGTGGTCTGCCCCCCCATCACCACCGTTTTGTTTAATAGATCTAGCTAGGGCTACATAGAGAACATCCAAAGGAACAGCAGCTTCCAGTAAAGATTAGTTCAGTTGCTTCAGGTGAACAGTGACTGAAATTTATAGGACCTCGTACCGAGAGAGACAAGATGAGGTACAAGAAATATATCGGTATTCTGGAAGCAGCAGTTGGTATTACCCCACTTAACAAAAGAGAACTTCTACCTGAGAGCAGAAGACACGTGAACCTTTGGCAACAACCTGGGTAAGCAGAGGAGGCTGGAAGCTTCTCACTACAGATGTAAATACTTTTCGGCTGTTTTGGGGACCCATAATGAGTTCTTCATTAAGAACTTGTTTCTTCTTGGTGGAGAATGGAACTCCTAGACTGATTTAAAAATAGGAATGAAATTGTTGGATAATATTCTAATACCCAAGGAGATGAATAATGGGTGTGTCTAGAGCCCATTTTTACAATCTAGATATTTAATTTTCTGATTTTGAAAGTGTTTTTTTTTACATGATTTACAAATGTAGCAATTCTTAAGAGTGAAGAAAATATGCCTTATTACTATAATGTTTTTCAACAATACAAGTGTTTTTCTGATTAAAGTGTATGTGCAGACTATGCTTTGGGGAAATACTTTGCTTGAAACAGCAGTTTTCATTCGACATCTCTTTCTGCAGCCCCACTGATTTACCATGATGAAGAAAGGCTGAGAAGTTCTTTATGCATAGCCACAAGCCTTAGTTCTAACTTTCTTCTCTGAAGTCTTTCTTTTGTGCTTTTTACATATTAAACACAAGTTGAATTTAAGGTGCCTGTATGGTAGACAGTATTTTTAGGGTCTGAATTTCATTTTTAAACTGAATGAGTCACATAGTAGCATGTACTGATCAACTTGCATCTGTGTAGCAAATATTTCTTTTTAACAATTGGTTACTAGCTTATTTTTATCATATGAACAATGTACATTCATTATAGAAGATTTAGAAAATACAGAAAAATAGGGAAAATTACCCATTGTCTTATCTCCCCAAGAGAACTACTAGAATCATTTAGGTCAGTGGTTGTCAACGGGAAGGTGGAAATAGGGAATTTTGCTCCCCAGGGGACAATTGTCAATGTCTGGGGGCATTTTTTTGTTGTTATAGCCCAGGGATTGCTATTGGCATCTAGTTGGTAGAGTCTGGGGATACTGCCCAACATCCCACAATGCACAGGACAGCCCCCTGCAACAACGAATTATCCAGCCCACAGTGTCAATAGTGCCACTGGTGAGACATTTGATTTAGATAGATTTTCTTCCCATCTGTAAAATGGTATATTTTATTAGAAAAAAAAATTTCTTTGGGAAATCTTAGGGATGCTTTAGAATGGAATTCTGAGGCAACATTTTAATTATATTATTATTATTCTACTGTTATTGTCTTGAAAGTAAATGGAAGTACGTATATGTGTGGAGAGGGCAGGGGCCGTATAGAGACTCTATCGGAGTCCACGCAGGTTACTGCTGTTCAGCCAGGACTGTGGAAAACATTGCAATGACTAAACTGTGATTCTCCAAGTAGCCTCTCGCGATTGGGCATGCTGTAGCCTAGACCTTAGTCTCAGAATGATGAAAGTTTAGAACTGGGAGGACCTTTGCCAGGGATGGCAAACAGGTTTCGTGTGGAAGGCAGGTGTCAGTTGATGGTTGGCTGCTTGGAGTATCTAGCTAGAAGGACCCCGAGGCCAAACCTGGGCTTAGCGGGAAAGGAATATCGCAACTGATTAAGGATGTTTGTTCTAAACCTATGATTAGGGAATTGGGGAGATGCAAGCCGTGGCCTATATATTTACCATTCCTGAATTCTAGTTTAGTGTTCGAATTTTACAAGTGGGAAACTCAGCCTCATTGGAGTCATCCTGATCAAGGGCCTGGCTCTCAGACAGAAACGGGATGTTCTTAGTTTCTGCCTCAGGGTCTTCCATGAAGGGATTCGCCCTAAACAAGCTCACACGATTCAGATGTGCAAGTTGATTGCTAGACTATTAATTTTTGTTCAGAGATAACCTCTTCTAGCAATTGGAATAAGTACCCTAAATAGACCTAAATAGATCTCTGCCTCTCCTCATTCCCCCAAATCAAACCAAACAGAAGTCAAATTATTACAAAGTGGCCCTTAATAAGGGATGTTGAATGTGCCTTTTTTTTTTTGAGAGAGAGAACATTTCCTTAAGCTGGATGAAATAGCATTGGATCAGAGGACAAACAAGATCTTCCTTGTACCTATAATACTCTTTGAGTTCTGTGAATACACAGGGACGAAACATTTCACTGATTACTTTTTTTTTTTTTTTTTGAGACAAAATTTAGCTCTTGCTGCCCAGGCTGGAGTGCAATGGCGCCATCTCGGCTCACTGCAACGTCCGCCTCCCGGGTTCCAGAGATTCTCTTGCCTCAGCCTCAGGAGTAGCTCGGATTACAGGCATGCGCTACCACGTCTGGCTAATTTTGTATTTTTAGTGGAGATGACCACCATGTTGGTCAGGGGGGTCTCGAACTCCTGACCTTAGGTGATCTGCCCACCTTGGCCTCCCAAAGTGCTGAGATTACAGGCGTGAGCCACCGTGCCTGGCCCTTTCTTTTTTATATATTTTTTAATTTTTTTTTTTTTTGGGGGACACAATCTCCGTCTGTCACACAGGCTGGAGTGCAGTGGCACGATTTCAGCTCACTGCAACCTCTGCCTCCCAGGTTCAAGCGATTCTCCTGCCTCAGCTTCCTGAGTAGCTGAGACTACAGGTGCGTGCCACCACACCCAGCTAATTTTTTGTGTTTTTAGTAGAGACAGGGTTTCACAGTGTTAGCCAGGATGGTCTCGATCTCTTGACCTCGTGATCTGCCCTCCTCGGCCTCCCAAGGTGCTGGGATTACAGGCGTTGAGCCACCATGCCTGACCTCTTTCTTTTTTAAAAAAATAATAGGGAGAGAGTCTCGCTGTGTTGCCCAGGCAGGAGTGCCGTGGCTATTCACAGGTGTGACTTCACCATTGATAAGCCCAGGAGTTTCAACCTGCTCTGTTTCTGACCGGGGGCCAGTTCACCCCTCCTGATTAATCTTGCACTTTCTGATCTTTCTGATGGCTTTTAGTCCCAATACCTCCCCTCTCAGCAGCTGTTAAAGATATCAGCAGTAGGAGAGTAGGTTATTGGCTGAGCTTCTATGGAAAGAAGTCCTACAAACATTTTAACCAGAAATTTCTGTTGGCCTGGTTGACTAGTGAGGCTGATTTTTTTTCTTCCAAGAACTCTGTCTCATTCATTCTTTTCAAGAAGTATTCTGATTGCTACAACATACATGTAATACTGCATAGTTTTTAGGAGCAGCTGCTTTTGCATTTTAAAACACAACTGAGGCTGGGAGCAGTTGCTTATGTCTGTAATCCCAGGACTTTGGGAGACTGAGGCAGGCAGATCACCTGAGGTCTGGAGTTCGAGGCCAGCCTGACCAACATGGTGAAACCCCATCTCTAAAAGTACAAAAATGAGCCAGGAGTGGTGGCGGGCGCTTGTAATCCCAGCTACTCTGGAGGCTAAGACAGGGAGAATTGCTTGAATCTGGGAGGCAGAGGTTGTAGTGAGCCAAGATCGCACCTGGATGACTGCACTCTAGCCTGGGTGACAGACGGAGACTCCCTCTCCAAAAAAAAAAAAGAAGCCACAATTGGAAGTCAGGTTATAATCCAGTATTTAAAACCTCAAGGAATTCGTTCATTCTTCTCATGCTTCCCCCTCTGTAATACTTTTTTTTTTTGAGACGGAGTCACACTTTGTCGCCCAGGAGGCTGGAGTGCAGTGGCAGGATCTTGGCTCACTGTAATCTCTGCCTTCCGGGTTGAAGCAATTCTCCTGTCTCCACCTCCCAAATAGCTGGGACTACAGATACCACCACGCCTAGTTAATTTTTGTATTTTCAGTAGAGATGCAGTTTTACCATGTTGGCCGGGCTAGTCTCGAACTCCTGACCCCAAGTGATCCACCCGCCTCAGCCTCCCAAAGTGCTGGGATTACAGGCATGAGCCACCGCCCCCTCTGTAATACTTTTTCTTGCTGTCTGCAAGCAGGGATGTGCTTGGGCTTCTATTCTGCAAACTGTACACTTGCGTGATTGGCCAAAACGAATGGCTACCAACTGACAATTGACTGAGTGTTGCAAGTTCATTGAAACAGAGATTGGATGACTTACACATGTGTATATTTGCCCATTGCCCAGCACATGGTAGGTGCTCAGGAAATATTTTCCAATGCCAACTCAGTTTCAGTGTAGCCACAAATGGAGAAAGATGGAATAAAAATAATTGATACCCAAATACTAAACTAAAATACCCAGCCACCTATGAATCTTCCTTTTGAAATCTGTAAAGTTTTTCAGCTTTAACTCATGTTACCTGACAATTTTACATTATCTGTCAATACTATTGAAATCCAAGAATATATTTTATTTCTTTCTACCAAGTGTTCTTTTAATTTAGAGGCCCTATTCAATAATACTGTATTTTAGAAACAACTGATTGTTATTGGGGGTTTGTATACATGAAAAAACTCCCTGGATTATTGTAGAGAAAGTTAAAGCCAGTATGCATTAGAAATGCAGAAAACTCCTTGAATTAAAAAGCAAGCCATTTTAATAAAAGAAATAAGCTATCATTGGAGCTGATACCTGTAGAAAAGTTTGCATATGAAGCCAAAGGCATAACCAAGCACCTCTCGATTTGCAAGCCATTTATTTATCTTTGGAAGTAATAATAGAAACCATGTATGGGCTGGGCTTTAATCCCGTTGCTTGCTTTGTAGGATGTCCAGATGGCCTAGCTTTAGCCTTTGCCTACATTTCCTGCTGATCCTGGGAGAAGGGAAATGTGCCTCCCGCCTGTACAAATAAAATTGACACCATCTTTTCTTTCTATTTCATCGTGTAGGGAGTAGAGTGTTTTGCACAGACGCCACAATATCACTTTGTCTAGCAAACCGAAGAGTATGTCCAGAACTGGTGAGAGGCTGCATTCTTCCTCCCACTGAAAGTTTTTCCTGTGACTGCCCGAGTGAAGCTGCCTTCACAAGCTCAACCCAGAAAGGAGCTTGCCTCCTTGTGGTATTTGAAAGGCACATGCAGGCTTCATAAGAATTTGCAGAAGGGGTATTTCTTGGGTTTTCTTGGTCTTAGGGGTAAAACGAGAAAGTATTTGCCATCTTTCCTGCTGGTGAGCAACCCATAAATATAAACACAAGCCTAGGCCGGGTGCAGTGGCTCATGCCTGTAATCCCAGCACTTTAGGAGGCCAAGGAGGTTGGATCACTTGAGGTCAGGAGTTCGAGACCAGCCTGGCCAACATGGTGAAACCCAGTTTCTACTGAAAATACAAAAATTAGCCAGCCGTGGTGGCATGTGCCTGTAATCCCAGCTACCTGAGAGGCTGAGGCAGGCAAACTGCTTGAACCCAGGAGGCGGTGGTTGCAGTGAGCCGAGATTGTGCCACTGCACTCCAGCCTGGGCGACAAGTGAGACTCTGTCTCAAAAAACAAAACAATAAACACAAGCCAGTATTATAAATGCTATGAAAAACAAATTCCCTTTTGGTTTAAAATGTTTTCTCTGTAGTATACTTTGGCATGGTAAATTTTATGTTATGTGTATTTTACCATAATAAAAATTTTTTTTCTTTTTTTTTTTTTTTTTTTTTGAGACAGAGTTTCACTCTTGTCACCAGGCTGGAATGCAGTGGCAAGATCTCACCTCATTGCAACCTCTGCCTCCTGGGTTCCAGCGATTCTCCTGCCTCAGCCTCCTGAGTAGCTGGGATTACAGCATCTCCCCACCATGCCCAGCTAATTTTTATATTTTTAGTAGAGACGGGGTTTCACCATGTTGGCCAGGCTGGTCTTGATCGAACTCCTGGCCTCAGGTGATCTGCCCGCCTCAGCCTCCCAAAGTGCTGGGATTACAGGCATGAGCCACCATGCCCAGCCTAAAATATTTTGTTCTAGCTATTTTCTCACCTGCTGATATTTGTTTAACCTGAAAGGCGAATTCTTATAAGATCTTGTTTCTCAGAGTGACCCTCAGGTGGACTGGTGATACCAAAGTTTAGGTGGCAATTCACTTTCTCCATTTTTTGAAGACTGAAAACATTAGGGGCAGCAATTCCATTATTTCTGAGAGAAATGAAAACATATGTCCACAAAAACACTTGTACACAAGTGTTCATAATGGCCAAAGAGTAGAAACAACTCAAACCTCCACCAACTGAAGAACAGATAATAAAATGTGGTATATCCATACAATGTAATATTATTTGGCCATAAAAATGAAGTGCTGATGTATGCTGTAACATCAGTGAACCCTGAATACATTATGCTAAGTAAAAGAAGGCAGTCACAAAAGGCCTCATATCATATGAGTCCATTCATATGAAATATCCAGAATAGATAAATTTATAGAGTAAAAAATTTATAGAGTTAAAAGATTGGTGGTTGCCTAGGGCCAAGAGGCAGGGAGAGAACTGGGGGCTCGGAATGGTGGCTAATGGTTATGGGGCTTTTTTTGGGGGGCTAATGAAGATATTCTAAAATGGACTGTGGTCCGGGCGCAGTGGCTGACGCCTGTAATGCCAGCACTTTGAGAAGTCGAGGTGGGCAGATCACCTGAGGTCAGGAGTTCGAGACCAGCCTGACCAACATGCAGAAACCCCGTCTCTACTAAAAGTACAAAATTAGCCGAGTGTGGTGGCGCATGCCTGTAATCCCAGCTACTTGGAAGGTTGAGGCAGGAGAATTGCTTGAACCCGGCAGGCAGAGGTTGCGGTGAGCCAATATCACACCATTGCACTCCAACCTGGGCAACAAGAGCAAAACTCCGTCTCAAAAAAAAAAAAGGATTGTGGTGACAGTTGGACAGTTGCATAACTCTGTGAAGGTACTAAAAGCCATCCTAAAAACGGGCAAATTGTATGGTATGTGGACTTCAGTGCATTTCCCAAAATCTTACCATTGCAGGGAATGAGTAAGTTGGATTTTTAACAACACTGTCTTTTTCAGGGTGCGAAGTACCACATTACTGTCATCTCCCTGTGAGTGGGATTGGCACCCCGGCTGCAGCTCCAGGCGAAAGTATTCCAGGAAGCACAGAGCTGTACCAGTACACGGCCCACATTGCCAGGTATTTGCTTATTTAATCTCTCATCAACCTAGTTACTGGTCTCCCCCAAAATTTGTTCTAAGAGTTACCATTTTCACATCCTAGAGGTAGTCAGAGTTACCATTTTCGATGTTGCTGATATATACATTTTCATAGAAAATTTAATGGTAATGTCCTGTTTACCGAAGAATAGAAACATCTTACCTGAATTAATGGACTGAATTGATAGGTATAACTTTGCCATGGTTGGTGAATGCTTATTGAGGATGACCTTCCTGGCATATAAGTACAACTTCTGTGGTTCAAAATAAATGCCTAAATTGGCATTTAGTGCTGATGATGTCTGGGATTGGAGGTCATTTTAAGAGGTTATATTTTTTCATTATCATTGAGGTAGTAAAATTATGTAACAGTGGTAAGCACTTTGATGAAAAGATAAAGGACATCAGTCACACTGGCTTCTAAAGATTAATTATGTCCAAGCTTTTAGTGAAAGAGCTAGGAGCGAGTATTATCTATTTACTGATTCACTTTTAAGAATGAATCAAATGAGATTTACAAGGTCTTAAATTTTGACAGATGTGGGATGCATTTGTTTTTTGTTACACTTTGACCTCTGTTTATAGGCCAGGCCATGGCTAGCTGGAATGGGGTTGTAATTTTTTTCATGTGCTTGTTTTATAATTCCTGTCTGTTGAAGTTGGCAGCCCCTAACTGGGTGGATTCCAGATAAACGTGTGAACTGGAGTTTAGTGGAGTGTGAATGGCACACTCCAGAAGAGCAGATAGTCATTCAGATCCTAGTCCTGCTGCCTTCTAATTGTGTGATCTTGGGCACATGTCTTAATGCTTCTGAGCCTCAGATCCTTCATCTGTAAAAAGGGAATGTCGACATGAAACTAAATGAGTTAATGGGCCCAGCAAGTACCAGGCCCATGCTAAGGCCTTTCTCAGTGTCTAGTTGTCCAAATGAGGACATTCAAGTGGGGAAAGTCCTCATTTTCCACTGAATTAACAGGGCTGGATGTGGGTTTTGTTTACTGAAATGTTCTCTCTGGAGCTCTTAAAGGTCCCAGCCAGGCAAGGCAGCTCATACCTATAATCCCACTGTTTTGGGAAGTAGAGGTGGAAGGATTGCTTGAGGCCAAGAGTTTGAAACCAGCCTAGGCAACATAGTGAGACCCTGTCTCTATTTTAAAAAATAATAATAGTAACTAAATAATAATAACTTGCTGGGCAGGGTGGTGTGCTCCTGTAGTCCTAGCTACATGAGAAGCTGAGGTGGGAGGATCGCTTGAGCCCAGGAATTCGAGGCTGCAGTGAGCTATAATTGCACCACTGCACTCCAGCCTAGGCAACAGAGTGAGACTCTGTCTCAGCAACAAAAAAAAGTCCCAAACATGAGAAGACAGATACCTGCTCAGACTCCAGAAATTGTTTTCCTTGGCTGGGCATGGTGGCTCATGCCTGTAATCCCAGCAATTTGGGAGGCCAATGTGGAAGCATGGCTTGAGCCCAGGAGTTTGAGACCAGCCTGCGCAACATGGTGAAACCCCATCTCTGCAAAAAATACAAAATATTAGCCAGGCGTGGTGTGCCTGCCAGTAATCCCAGCTACTCGGGAGGCTGAGGCACGAGAATCACTTGAACCCAGGAGGTGGAGGTTGCAGTGAGCTGAGATCATGCCACTGCATTCTAGCCTTGCGATAGAGAGAAACTGTCTCAAAAAAGAAAAAAATTGTTCTCCTAAAATCTTCAGATTTCTAGATAGGATCTGTTGATTATTCAAATAAATTGGAGGGGTACTATAGAGTATGGCAAAGAGAGATTGGAGCTAGCATTGTCTGTTGGAGGAAAGGCTCTTTTTGACTCTAGTCAGCCCCTCCTGATAAATACCTCCCTTGTTCTGGTTCCCTGTACCTGCACTATGAACCACATGTCTTTCCAACATCAATTTGATTGCCTAAGTCAGTGCCTTGCTCCAGAGTTCTTTCATGTGTAAACACTTTAGCTTGGCTTTCTGGGACGAATTAGCCTTGGGCGAGTTTGAGTGATGAGGATTTTTTTCCCAGGCATCTCACATCGTCCTAGTTTCAGATCCAGCAAACACTCATTAAGGGCCTTTTATGTGCCAAGCAAGGGCAAGGTGCTTTCACTCATATTGTTCCTCCTCACAACAACCCTGAGAGGAAAGTATTAACTAGCTCCCATTTGTAAATAAAGAACTTGAGATTCAAAGATTTTAAATGATTCCCTTGTGGTTGCACAGCCCCTACCTTCCAAGTTCAGTGAGATTTCTATTTCTACACTAATTCTACAGAGCTGGAAGACTTAACTCCTTAACTCAGATGAGTAAAAAGGTTTCTCTCTAAGGCCAGTTTGGATCAATTGCTAGGTGGCTGCTTGGAGTTAAGGATTTGCAAGTGCCACTCAAGTTTGTTGAGCAACAATGTTGTGATCGATTGGCAATGTCCGGTGTGGGTGGAGCAGGTGTCTGCCAAGCTGCTCTGGACCTGAGGTTTCTAATCATCACCCTCTACTCATTCTGCCCTCCTCTGCCATTCTGGAGTCTCTCCTCTGATGAGCACTGTTTGCCTGAGGCTGGATTTTTGCTACTTTAAGGGGCTTTGATTATCACCTTTCTGACTTGGCAGAATCATCTTTGCATTCAGAAATAATGCTAAGGCTTTGGGAGGCTGAGGTGGGAGGATCGCTTAAGCTCAGGAGTTCAAGAGCACCTAGGCGACATAGCCAGACCCTGTCTCTATTAAAAAAAAAAAAAAAAAAAGGCCAGGCATGGTGGTTCACACCTATAATCATAGCACTTTGGGAGGCCGAGGCAGGAGGAACCCTTGAGCCCAGGAGTTCAAGACCAACCTGGGCAACATAAGGAGACCCTGTCTCTTTTTCAATTTTATAATTTTATGAAAAAAATAAAAAGAAAAAAGAAAAAAGATGCTAATAGTCTGGTGAAGAGCTTCATTTTCTAGATATGAAATCTCATTGTTAGGCAATTTAGATAAACTTAAAGTTATCACTGACTCACCCCATCATAGGCTTAGAAAAGTGAGTTGAGGCTGGGCTCAGTGGCTCATGCCTATAATTCTAGCACTTTGGGAGACCGATGTGGGTGGATCACCTGAGGTCAGGAGTTCCAGACCAGCCTGGCCAACATGGTGAAACCTGGTCTCTACTAAAAATACAAAAATTAGCCTGGTGTGGTGCTGGGCTCCTACAATACCAGCTACTCAGGAGGCCAAGGCAGGAGAATGGCTTGAACCCAGTGGGCCAGAGATTGCAGTGAGCCGAGATTGTACCACTTCACTCCAGCCTGGGCGAAAGGGCAAAAGAGTGAAACTCCATTTCCAAAAAAAAAAAAAAAGAGAGAAAACAAAAGAAAAGTGAGTTGAAGGTGAAAGCTCGAAACTTTTACTTCTGTGCACCTGGGAGCCCCTCTATAGCTTCTTTCCCTCTTCCCTAGGGGCTCCTCGGTTTACAGGAATTCTCAGGGAAATCACTCCAGCAGCCAAACTTCCATACTGGAATGGACAGACCCAGAGCAGTGGCACATCGGTATCACCTGGAGGGCGTGTTAAAACACAGATTCCTGGGCCCCACCCCCAGGGTTTCTGCTTCAGGCAGTCTGGGGTAAGTCCCAGGAATTTGCATGTCTGGTTTCCACTACTTTGACAACCACTTTGACAACCACTAACCTGGAGAGTACTTGTAATGGCCGGTTTAGAGCATGGGCTTGTTTACAGATGGTGTGTGTGGCCAGTTTCTCTATCTGTGGGGAAGAGATTCTGTCCTCAAATATTTAATAAGCATCTCGTACTGTGCTGCTGAGGGAAATGTAGAGGAATATTAAGCTTGTCCCTGGTAGGCTTTGGAGCTTAATTTGGAATCAGTAAATTGCATTGCTCTGTGTAAAGTACTGCCCTCACCCCCTTAAGAGGATGTGGCAAAAGGCTTGAAGCAGTGACTAAGCCAGGGGAGGATTCCTGGGGCAGGTGATATTTGAAAGGAAACCTGAGGCTAAAAAGTTATTGGCTATGTGCGCTTATGGGGGAAGAGAAACTCACGGAGCAGAGCCTGTACATTAAAGGGTCTGGAGATGCTGCACTAGGTGAGAAGAAAAGGTTTGTGTTTGTTCTCAGAATTCCATTGTGACTCCTATATGTAAACCAGAAAGTATCAGAGACAAGTCTCAATCAACTTAGAGAGTTTGGCCAGGCAGGGTGGCTCACACCTGTAATCCCAGCACTTTGGGAGGCCAAGGCCGGCAGATCACTTGAGGCCAGGAGTTTGAGACCAGCCTGGCCAACATGGTGAAACACCACCTCTACTAAAAACACAAAAATTAGCTGAGTATGTGGTGTGCGCCTGTAATCCCAGCTTCTTGGGAAGCTGAGGCACCAGAACTGCTTGAACCTGGGAGGCAGAGGTTGCGGTGAGCCGAGATTGCCACTGCACTCCAGCCTGGGCAACAGAGCAAGACTCTGTCCCCCCGACCCAAAAAAAAATTTAGAAAGTTTATTTTGCCAAGGTTACAGGACATGCCCATAACACAGGCCCAGGAGGTCATGTGCCCAAGGTGGTCAGAGTACAGCTTGCTTTTATATATTTTAGGGAGACATAATACATCAATCAATACATGTAAGATTTACTACATTGGTTCCATCTGGCAGAGCAGGACAACTCAAAAGGGGTGGAGGGGCTGCCAGGTCATAGGTACTCTACTCTAGGGGTACCTAGGGGCTGCCAGGTCATAAGTACTGCTATTCTAAAGCCTCCAAGTAACAGGCTTTAGAGAATAAACTGTAAACATTTCTTATCAGACTTAAGGTCGGTGTTGATGTTAATATTGGAGGGGTATGACAGGGCTTGTCCAACCCCCATTTCCCTTCATGGCCTGAACCAGTCTTTCAAGTTAAATTTTAGGGTTCCCCGGCCGAGGAGGAAGTCCATTCAGATGGTTGCAGGGGCCCTTCAAATTTTATTTTTGGTTTATAGATACGAAATGAAGATGCAACTATATAATGATAAGGATAAAATGTGGGTGCTTACTGTGTAGTTGGTGCTGTGCTAAACATGTTACTTAAACATGTTACTTCCATCATCTTATTTCTCATACCCATCCCATGAGGTGGAGGTACAGCTCTAATCCCCATTTGTAGTAGTTTGCCGAAGCCACAGTAACAAAGCACCATAAACTGGGTGGCTTAAACAGAAATTAACATAAATTATTGTCTCATGGTTCTAGAGGCTAGAAGTCTGAACTCAAGGTGTCTGCAGAGTTGATTTTTTTTTTTTTGAGACAGAGTTTCACTCTGTCGCCCAGGCTGGATTACAGTAGCATGATCTTGGCTCATTGCAACCTCCACCTCCCGGGTTCAAGCGATTCTCCTGCCTCAGCCTCTTGAGCTGGGATTACAGGCACACGCCACCATGCCTAGCTGATTTTTGTATTTTTAGTGGAGACGGGTTTCCCATTTTGGCCAGGCTCTAACTCCTGACCTCAAGTGATCCATCTGCTTTGGCCTCCCAAAGTGCTGGGATTACAGGCGTCAGCCACCATGCCTGGTCCTTATTCTTTCTTACTTTCTAATGACTTAGTTAAAGCTAAACATATTTTCCAAACAGAAATCAGAGTGTGTGCTTTTTTATTCATGAACCAACAAGACAGAGTGCTGGTCATTTGGCCTATCCTTGGAAATCTGCGATGTTTGGACATCTTAAGCATAGCATATAGATGAGTAATACTCAAGCTAGGTTCTGAAACATAATTTAATTATACTCCTGCATGTTTAAAAGAATTCAGAACCTAAGAATTAAAAGCTGACCCAGAGCCAGGCACGGTGGCCGGCTGGGTGTGGTGATTCACTCGTGTAATCCCAGCACTTTGGGAGGCTGAGGCGGTGGATCACCTGAGGTCAGAGTTCCAGACCAGCCTGACCAATGTGGTGAAACCCCATCTGTACTAAAAAACAAAAACAAAAAATTAGCCAGGCATGGTGGTGCACGCCTGTAATCCCAGCTATCCCAGCTACTCTGGAGGTTGAGGCAGGAGAATCGCTTGAATCCAGGAGATGGAGGTTGCAGTGAGCCTAGATGGCGCCACTGCACTCCAGCCTGAGGGACAGAGCAAGACTTTGCCTCAAAAAAAAAAAAAAAAAAAAAAAAAAAAAAAAAAAAAAAAAGCTGACCCAGAGCCCTAGATCTCTTAACTTTTCACAGCCAAATCTTAAAAGCCTTCTCTGTGCTTTTTGTTCCTTTTCCTCACTATCACCTGCCCTTCTGAACACTTTCTCCTCTACCTATGCTAGAAACTTAGAGGCCCAGTAAGTGGTTTCAGGTGTCCTATGGGCTGGGCACAGCATTAAATAAAAGCTCTTCCCTTAGGAGGAACTGCAGTCTAATTGGCAATCGGCAGTCACGTTGCTGTTTAAGGAAGCTTATTCTTCTTATTATTATTTTCAAGACAGGGTCTTGCTCTGTTCCCCAGGCTGGAGTGCAGTGGCATGGTCATAGCTCACTGCAGCCTCCATCCCCTGGCCTCAAGCAATCCTCCTGCTTCAGCCTCCCAAAGTGTTGGGATTATAGGTGTGAGCCACTGCACCAGGCTGGAAGCTTATCTTATGATTTCCATTTCATCTGATAAAATTGAGATGAAGAATTTGCTTCTAGTTCTGGCTAGAATGGGGGGTTCTTCACTCACATCGGTTTTGATTCTTCACTCATATCAGTTGAATGGTTGGTGACAAAACTTTTTAGTTCAGTCAAAATTTTTATTCATTTAGAGGTAATCTGATTGTGTAGTGAGACTAGGCAATCCCCTTGGGCAGGATTCACTTCCCCCCCATCAAAATTGATATTTGAAAAAAATATGCCAGGCATGGTGGTTTACACCTATAATCCCGGCACTTTGGGAGGCTGAGGTGGGCAGATTGCTTCAGCTCAGGAGTTCGAGACCAACCTGGGCAACATGGTGAAACTCTGTCTCTACAAAAAATACAAAAAAGAAAAAGAAAATAGCTGGGTGTGGTGGCGGGTGCCTGTAGTCCCAGTTACTTGGGGGTGCTGAGGCAGGAAGATCACTTGCGACCAGGAGGTCCAGGCTGCAATGAGCCATGATTATGCCACTGTACTCCAGTCTGGGTGACAAAGTGAGACTGTCTCCAAAAAAATAAAATAGTGATGTTTGAAAAAATATATACAATTTTTATTATAATTATTGCTGTTTGATATTGATATTTGAAATATAATATTGATATACAAGTAATCAAAATATTTATGCATATGTACAATTATTTTTACTTCACATCTTAAGACTGGTTACTTAAAATAATTACCTCTGTCAATACACTTTGAAAGAGGCTTTGTAAATTGTTAAATTTGTCTCTTCTGATAGCTGTAGCTCAGCAGAATAAATATGGCAATAGTCGGCTGGGTGCAGTGGCTCACGCCTGTAATCCCAGCACTTTGGGAGGCCAAGGCGGGCAGATCAAGAGGTCAGGAGATCGAGACCATCCTGGCTAACACAGTGAAACCCTGTCTCTACTAAAAATACAAAAAATTAGCTGGGTGGTGGAACGCGCCTGTAGTCCCAGCTACTCGGGAGGCTGAGGCAGGAGAATCACTTGAACCCGGGTGGCAGAGGTTGCAGTGAGCTAAGATCACGCCACTGCACTCCAGCTTGGGCAACAGAGGGTGACTCTGTCTCAAAAAAAAAAAAAAAAAAGAAATATATATATATATATTTCTTTTTTTCCTAGAGTGTGTGTGTGTGTGTGTGTGTGTGTGTGTGTATATATATATATTGTTTTATATATATATAAAACAATAAAGAGGGATGCTTTCCCAAGACTTGGAACAAGAAATCAAAATACTTTAGCAACTGAAGGATGATTCAAGTAAAGGCAGAACTCGATCAAGAAGGGAAAAGATATGTAAAAAATAAAGTGTCATTGGGAAGAATAGCTAGGACTGGCTGTGGAAAAAATAATAGAAAAACACTCTGCTTATGTGATTTAGTGTTTACAATGTAAATCTGAAGGACATCTGAATCTTTTGGAAATAAACCTGGGTTGACTTGTGTAAAAACTTAGATCATGTCTCAGTGACAGAGCTCAGCAAAAAACAAAAACAAAAAACCAAAACAGAAACAAACAAAAACTTAGCTTATGACTTTGGAGGTAGGAAAAGCTGAAAGCTCCCTACATTCCTGAAATTAAATGAGAGATTTCACTCTTGTGTTTAACCTGGCCTTCAGATCCTAGATTAGCAAAGAATTTGATGTGCCTTCTACAAACCTGATTTTATTCATTATGATTCCCCACCTTGCTTGCTTTCCTTCACTACTCTGGGAATGTGGAAAAGTTTAGCTGGATGTAGTCCTGGACTACCAGCAAGCTCTCCCAGAGATCATGGGACAGAAAAGCTCAGAGACCAAAACCAGGTGTTAAAATCACACGATTCACTCAACTTGAAAACATAGTGAGAAGCAAGGGGAAAAAGATGGTATATTAGTCCATTTTCATGCTGCTGATAAAGACATACCCAAGACTGGGCAATTTACAAAAGAAAGAGGTTTAATTGGACTCACAGTTCCACATGGCTGGGGAGGCCTCACAATCATGGCAGAAGGTAAAAAGCACGTCTCACATGGCGGCAGACAAGAGAAGAGAGCTTGTGCAGGGAAACTCCTTTTTAAAACCATCAGATCTTGTGAGACTTACTCACTATCATGAGAACAGGATGGGAGAGACTTGCCCCCTTGATTCAATTACCTCCCACTGGGTCCCTCCCGTAACTTGTGGAAATTCAAGATGAGATTTGGGTGGGGACACAGCCAAACCATATCGATGGAGACTAACATAGGTAGGTGAGGATACAAATGGGGTGAGAGAGCCACACTTCTGGAACCCTGTGCTTGCAGTGTCAGCTTTCCCTGCTGATGGTGTGGTCACAAAAACCAAAGTTAAGGTTGAACAAGGGGCTTCAGCGGATGGGAAGTATCTGAAGTCAGCACATGCGTGCTCTTTCAGGGGGATGCAAGGCAATATGCCTGGCTAATAGCTGTAGGTCATCAGTGATCTGTGTGTGTGTTTTTTTTTTTTTTTTTTTTTTTTTAAGATGGAGTTTTGCTCTTGTTGCTCAGGCTGGAGTGCAATGGCACGATCTTGGCTCACTGCAACCTCTGCCTCCTGGGTTCAGGCGATTCTCCTGCCTCAGCCTCCCAAGTAGCTGGGGCTACAGGCATGTGCCACCATGCCCGGCTAATTTTTCTATTTTTAGTAGAGATGGGGTTTCACCATCTTGGCCAGGCTGGTCTCGAACTCCTGACCTCGTGATCCATCTGCCTCAGCCTCCCAAAATGCTGGGATTACAGGCATGAGCCACTGTGCCTGGCCTGATCTGTGGTTTTTTTTTTTTTTTTTTGAGACGGAGTCTCACTCTGTTGCCCAGGCTAGAGTGCAGTGGCACCATCTCGGCTCGCTGCAAGCTCCGCCTCCTGGGTTCATGCCATTCTCCTGCCTCAGCCTCCCGGGTAGCTGGGACTACAGGCGCCCGCCACCATGCCTGGCTAATTTTTTGTATTTTTTTAGTAGAGACGGGGTTTCACCGTGTTAGCCAGGATGGTCTCGATCTCCTGACCTTGTGATCCGCCCGCCTCAGCCTCCCAAAGTGCTGGGATTACAGGCGTGAGCCAGTGCGCCCGGCCCTGATCTGTGTTTTATCTACATTTTGAGGCAGAGTATATGTGGGGCCAGAACTGAACATGATGGATGTCACTGATGGGTGATCAATTTAGGAATGACATAGCTGTCAATCTTGGGGTAACATGAGCTGAGCACTATTATATATTATTAATGTTTATGAAGTGTCTATTATTAATGTAAATCATAATCTAGAAAAATATTTTATATATAATTATATATTATATAAACAGTATATAATTGACCAGGTGTGGTGGCTCATGCCTGTAATCCTAGCACTTTGGAAGGCCGAGGCAGGTGGATCACCTGAGGTCAGGAATTTGAGACCAGCCTGGCCAACATGGTGGAACTCCATCTGTACTAAAAAATACAAAATTAGCCGGCATGGTGGTGCATGCCTGTAATTCCAGCTCCTTGGGAGGGTGAGGCAGAATTGCTTGAACTCAGGAGGCAGAGGTTGCAGTGAACCAAGATCATGCCATGGCACTCCAGTCTGGGTGACGAGCAAAAACTCCATCTCAAATAAATAAATAAATAACAGCATATAATTATACAAATTATATTTTATAAAATTGTATTACATGATAAATATAATTTTTATATATTATATATGAATATATATGCCATTATATATTATATAAATATACATAAAATATATAATTTTGTATTATATATTATATATAAAATATAAGTTAAATATTAAATTTACTATTAAGTAAATATTGTAAGATTTAAAATTTATTTCATTCTTCAATTTCTTTGTATGTATAAGTAAAACTCTCATTTGTTTCATTCTTTTAATCTATATTTAACACAGGAATATTCTATTCTGTTTAACGTATCTTACAGGTTATCTTACATGTCTTACAACTTACTGTCTACACTTAACACATCTTATCAATTCTGCGTGAGTCTTACAAGCTACTTATTTCCTCATTATCTATGCTAAATAAATCAGGAGTTTCATTCATCTGATTTTTTTTTTTTGAGACAGTCTCACTGTCGCCCAGGCTGGAGTGCAGTGGCGCGATCTCGGCTCACTGCAGGCTCTGCCCCCCAGGGTTCACGCCATTCTCCTGCCTCAGCCTCCCGAGTAGCTGGGACTACAGGCGCCCACCACCTCGCCCGGCTAATTTTTTTTTTTTGTATTTTTAGTAGAGACAGGGTTTCACTGTGTTAGCTAGGATGGTCTCGATCTCCTGACCTCGTGATCCGCCCGCCTCGGCCTCCCAAAGTGCTGGGATTACAGGCGTGAGCCACTGCTCCCGGCTCATCTGATTTTTAAATTGTCCTCTATACTAGTTTGAAGGAGAACTTTAAATGAAAGTATTTATTCAGCCAATTATGGTATATTCATACAAATGGAATATTATGCAGTTAGAAAAAATGATGATATAGATCTAGTTCATGAAACAAAAAGTCAAACTCTATTCTTATGTAGAAATAGGTTGCAAAAGAGCAAATCTGGTGTATCCCAAGTGTATACCCCACGTGTCTAAGTTGTGTACAATATGTACCTACTTATCTGTGCAGAGAGATACCTGGAAAGGTGCTCAGTAGTTGGCTCTGGATGGTGACATTTTAGTTGCACTTTACCACTTTTTGGTGATCTACTTACTGCATAGTTTGAGTGAATAAGCAATTATCACTTACATTAAAAACTGAAATCCAAATGTGTGTTTGTACATACATAAATAACATAAAAAGAATTGTAAGACCAGACCCTTTTCTTTTGAAAACCGTACACAGCATTTTGCAAATAATTATTTTTTAAAAAGTATCTTTATTTTAAAACTTTTTTTTTTTTTTTTTTTTCGAGATCGGGTCTCGCTCTTTCGCCCAGCCAGGAGTACAGTGGCGCAATCTCGGCTCACTGCAAGCTCCGCCTCCTGGGTTCACGCCATTCTCCTGCCTCAGCCCCCGGGGTAGCTGGGACTACAGGCGCCCACCACTGCGCCCAGCTAATTTTTTGTATTTTTAGTAGAGATGGGGTTTCACCATGTTAGCCAGGTGGTCTCGATCTCCTGACCTCGTGATCCGCCCGCCTTGGCCTTCCAAAGTGCTGGGATTACAGGCGTGAGCCACCGCGCCCGACCTATTTTAAAACATTTTTAGCCAAGTGCGGTGGCTCAGGCCTGTAATCTCAGCACTTTGGGAGGCCAAGGCAGGTGGATTGCCTCAGTTCAGGAATTCAAGACCAGCCTGGGCAACATGGCGAAACCCCATCTCTACCCAAAATACAAAAATTTAGCTGGGCATGGTGGTGCACGCCTATGTTCCCAGTTACTTGAGAGGCTGAGGTGGGAGGATCACTTGAGCCTGGGAGGCGGAGGTTGCAGTGACCTAAGATTGTATCACTGCACTCCAGCCTGGGCAAAAGAATGAGAGACCCTGTCTCCAAAAAAAAAAAAAAAAAAATTGAGATGGGGTTTCACCATGTTGCCCAGACTGAACTCAAATCCCTGAGCTCAAGCGATCCATCCACCTCAGCCCTCCCAAAGTGCTGGGATTACAGGCGTGCGTGAGCTGCCACGCCCAGCTGCAAATAATTATTTTTTTAAACTTCAAAATGTTTTACCTGACTTCAAAATTGTAATCTTTCTGTCTTGTGTCAGAGAATTGTAATGATGTCCCTTTAGCAGAATTTCCTAAACCTATCCCATGATGAGAATCACCTGGGGGTGCATGGGAACGCTGTCAGATCCCAATGCCCTTCTCAGACCCACTGAATTGGAATCTCTAGCAAGGGACCTAGGACACTGGTTTTAACAAGTGCCTCTGGTGATTCCTATCATCAGAGAAATTTAGGACACTGTCTTACAGAACCATAAATTTTATGAGCCACATTTTCAATTTTTATTGAACATCTCCTGGAGGTGCCTTTTCCGGGCCAGTTTCCTTTGTTTAAAGAGGCCCATGCAAATTTGCATAGCTACCCTGGAAAGCTATTTGTTTGCAGGTTTTTTCTAAGGCCACTTTCAGATCCGAAAATTCTTTGTGAATCTAAGATACTCTTCAACTTTAATCTGTGTTGATCGAGGATCCTGAATTCTTAGAGCTAGTGGATTCTGGTGATAAGTTTTTTAAAGCAATTCAGGAATGCAGAAGGCCCTTTGGTTTCCCCAGAGTACTCGACAGTCCCCTGGGCCTTGCTCACCTTAGATTCCCTTTTAGAGCCCCTGACAGGAGGGCCTTTTTATTTAGTGAAAACATTTGTTTACTGAAGTGTTTTTCTTAAAGTATTTTGGGGGTGAAGGGAGCTCTGAAATTCAGTTAGACAACAGAACGGCATTTGAATCAAGGATTCTCTCATTGGAGGGAGTCAAATCGCATTTGTGGCATCGACCTTTTTAATAGCTTATAGGAAGAGTTTCACAAACTTGATTCCCCAGCATTGCTTGGATAAAACTCACTTTAGTTGCTGCGAGAGCAAAAATCGTCTTGCATTCTGTTAAAAGAAGCTAAAAGGAAAGCAACAATAACAGCCACACCTCTCCTCCCACTCCATGCAATTGTTTTACTGTGTAGAGGCAAAGAATAGAGAGGCCGGAAAGCTGGGAAGTGAATGGGCTTTTAATCTGACAGACCTGGGCTTGGATTTTTTTTTCTTTTTTTTGAGACGGAGTCTTGCTCTGTCGCTCAGGATGGAGTGTAGTGGCGTGATCTCGGCTCACTGCAACCTCTGCCTCCCAGGTTCATGCAATTCTCCTGCCTCAGCCTCCCGAGTAGCTGGGATTACAGGTGCCCATCACTACGCCCGGCTAATTTTTATATTTTTAGTAGAGACGGGGTTTCACCATGTTGGCCGGGCTGGTCTTGAACTCCTGGCCTCAAGTGATCTGCCTGCCTTGGCCTCCCGAAGTGCTGGGATTACAGGCTTGAGCCATGGCGCCTGGCTGGATTCTTTCTTTTTTTGAGACAGGGTCTCCCTCTGTCGCTGAGGCTGGAGGGCAGTGGCACAATCACGGCTCACTGCAGCCTCAATCTCTTGGACTCAAGTGATCCTTCTGCCTCAGCCTCCTGAGTAGCTGGGACTTCAGGTGTGTGCCATCACGCTGGCTCATTTACTTTTATTATTTTTATTTTTTGTAGAGACAGGGTCTTCCTATGTTGCCTAGGCTGGTCTTGAACTCCTGGGCTCATGCGATCCTCCCACCTTGGTCTCCCAAAGTGCTGGGATTACAGGTGTGGCCACCATGCCCAGTGGGTTTGGATTCCATCTGCTTGAGGATGACCTTGGGCAAACTGCTTTCTCTGAAGCATAGTTTCTTCACATATAAAGCAGGGGCAATAATACTGACTATATAGTCACTACGTAGAATGACAGTGTAGTATATGAAAAGCTCTTGGCACATAATATGTATTTAGTCAATCATTGTTTATTAGAGTTTCTGTTTCTGTTTGTTTCTCAGTGGAGGGCTAACAAGAGGTCCCTATCCCCGAAAAGAGGGTGTGGCTTTCATATATTCTACAGTGTAAACAGCAGTAAAATAGTAAAAGCTGTCATACTTTGGAGCACCTTGGAGTGCCTCTGAGGACCCAGGGTGTCCTGCCAGGAAGAAGTGCTCCTCCATGTTGCAAAGCATGCTCCCCAGCAGGTATGTCTAAACTAGACCGTGTGCCATAGGATGCTTCCTGGCTTTCCAGGAGTGGATCTGGGTTACACTCTGCCTCAGCCCCAGGCGGAGCACCACTGTGGCCTCTGCCTACCACCTGAGCACATCCAGATGAGCCCTATGAGTCACCTAGGAGTCTGCATGTGGTCAGCCTAGACTACAGCCATCTCCTTCCAACCCAGGACTCTCCCCAAACACCAGTCTAGGGCACCCCAGCTTCTTCTTTTTTTTTTTTTTTTTTTTGAGACAGAGTCTCGCTCTGTTGCCCAGGCTGGAGTGCAGTGGCGCGATCTCGGCTCACTGCAAGCTCCGCCTCCTGGGTTCACACCATTCTCCTGCCTCAGCCTCCCGAGTAGCTGGGACTACAGGCGCCTGCCACTGCGCCCGGCTAATTTTTTGTATTTTTAGTAGAGATGGGGTTTCACTGTGTTAGCCAGGATGGTCTCGATCTCCTGACTTCGTGATCCACCCGCCTCGGCCTCCCAAAGTGCTGGGATTACAGGTGTGAGCCACCGCACCCGGCCTGGGCACCCCAGCTTCTTAATCCATTCAGGCCACAGCTGACTCTGAATTGCACAGCTAATTCTTTTTTTATTTTTTTTTTGAGGCAGGGTCTTGCTCTGGCATCCAGGCTGGAGTGCAGTGGTGCGATCTGGGCTAGGCAGCCTCTGCTTTCCAGGCTCAAGCCATCCTCTTGCTTCAGCCTCCCAAGTAGCTGGGACTACAGGCATGCACCACCAGGCCCAGCTAAGTTTTTTGTAGAGATCAGTTCTTGCTATGTTGCCCAAGGCTGGTCTTGAATTCCTGGGCTCAAACAATCCTCCCATCTTGGCCTCCCAAAGTGCTGGGATTACAGGTGTGAGCCATCTGCCTAACCTTATTTACTGTTTTTAATTAAAATAACACAGGGCCAGGTACCTTGGCTCATTCCTGTAATCACAGCACTTTGGGAGACCAAGGTAGGAGGATAGGTAGAAGCCAGGAGTTTGAGGCCAGCCTGTGCAACATAGCAAGACCTCATCTCTACTAAAAATATATATATTTTTTTTTTTCTGAGTAGCCGGGATTACAGGCGTGGGCCACCATGCCTGGCTAAGTTTTGTATTTTTAGTAGAGACGGGCTTTCACCATGTTGGCCAGGCTGGTCTTGAATTCCTGGCCTCAAGTGATCTGCCTGCCTCCCAAAGTGCTGGGATTACAGGCTTGAGCCACCGTGCCCAGCCTTAACAATATTTTTTTAAAAAAATTAGCCAGGCCTGGTGGCGTGGGCCTGTAGTCCCAGCTACTTGGGAGGCTGAGGTGGAAGGACTGCTTGAGCCCAGGAGTTGGAGGTTGCTGTGAGCTATGATTGTGCCACTGCACTCCAGCCTGGGCAAGAGTGAGACCTTTTCTCAAAAATAAATAAAATAGGCTGGGTGCAGTGGCTCACGCCCATAATCCTAGCACTTTGGGAGGCCAAGACAGGAGAATCACTTGAGGTCAGGAGTTTGAAACCAGCCTGGCCAGCATGGTGAAACCCCGTCTCTACGAAAAAAAACCCCAGAAAAATTAGCTGGGCGTGGTGGCACATGCTTGTTGTAATCCCAGTTTGGGAGGCTGAGGCAGGATAATTGCTTGAACTCAGGAGGCGGAGGTTGCAGTGAGCCTAGATGATGCCACTGCACCCCAGCCTGGGTGAAATCAAGACTCTGTCTCAAAAAAAATAAAAAATAAAAATAAATAAAAATAATACTGTAGTAGGATCTCATTTTTGTAAACATTTTTCATTTCTTGATAGTCATCCATGTGGTCTTCTGTCTGTATATATGTCTAGAATGTTTACCTAATGTCAAAGATAGGTATTAGGACTTCAGTTTTTAAATTTCTTTGTGCTTTTCTGAACTCCTCAGATGCTTTATAATGAGCACCTTATTCTTGCAAAACTCAGTGGTCTAAAAAATTAACAAAAATGAAAATAGTTTTTAGTAACTATGGAACAACGTAAATAGCCTTACATCTGAAGTTACTTGCTTTACTAAATAGAAGTGGCCTGGTGTGGTGGCTCACGTCTGTAATCCCAGCACTTTGGGAGGCTGGGAGGTTGAAGCAGGCAGATCAATTGAGGCCAGGAGTTCAAGACCAGCTTGGCCAACGTGGTGAAACTCCACCTCTACTAAAAATACAAAAATTAGCCGGGCATGGTGGCACATGCCTGTAATCCCAGCTACTTGGGAGGCTAAGGCATGAGAATTGCTTGGACCTGGGAGGCAGAGGTTGTGGTGAGCGAAGATTGCACCACTGCACTCCAGCCTGGGCAACAGAGCGAGAGTCTGTCACAAAAAAAAAAAAAAAAAAAAAAAAAGAAGAATGTCTGCGTGAAAATTTGTTCTGTTCTTTGAGATACTAGAAATGTAGATACCAACATATTGGGTTTAATGGCAAAAACCGCAATTACTTTTGCACCAACCTAAAATAATTGACAAGTGGCAACTTAAAAGCAGCTTTCTGTTCTTTCTACATAATGTCAAGATATGGGAACAATCCTGAAGACAGGCAGTCTGAAAATTACTTATGAGTGATCCACAGAATGTTTCTAAAGGAAAAGCAAGAATCTTCAGTTGCCCAAAAGATGGAGGAGGCCTGAGAATTCTTACAGTGGTTTAGAATGTGTTCCTCTGTGCTGGAAGATAGCTTGAAAATACTTTGCTGTCTTTGTAATCTTTACACATCTATGATTGCTATAAAGTGAGCTTTGTTCTCTATTTCTAGAACCATCATATATTAGAATGAGGACCATCTCAATTCACAGGTCTATTATTTCTTGGGGGTGGGTGTCAGAGGGCATATGGCATTAGAAGCAGCTCTATATACAACTGAAAACAGTCTTGTAGCTATTTAGGATCTGGGAAGTAAGTGTACAAGTTAACTACCCCCACCCCCAAAAAAGAAAAAAGAAGAGGACTTTAACTTTGAAAGTGATCATGAGGGCCAGACGCGGTGGCTCATGCCTGTAATCCCAGCGCTTTGGGAGGCCGAGGCAGGTGGATCACCTGAGGTCAGGAGATTGAGACCATCCTGGCCAACACGGTGAAACCCCGTCTCTACTAAAAATACAAAAATTAGCCAGGTGTGGTGGTGGGCGCCTGTAGTCCCAGCTACTTGGGAGGCTGAGGCAGGGGAATCGCTTGAACCCGGGAGGCAGAGGTTGCAGTGAGCTAAGACTGCGCCATTGCACATTGCAATCCAGCCTGAGCAACAAGCGCGAAACTCTGTCTCAAAAAAAAAAAAAAAAAGTAATATATAATAACTAAAAGTGAAAGCATAAGGGGGCAAGCAGAACGTTAGATGCCGCTCTCCTGGAGGTAATCAGAGGGGCCATTGAGTGGGGTGATTATTGTGGGAGGAAGCCTGCAGGTGAACCAGGTGGTTATTGTTAACTGGTGTTTGGACTGAGGAAGATGGGTGGAACCCGGAGAGGAGACGAGGCTACCTGGACGTGGGGGCGGGGACGGGGACGGGGGAGGACACAAGGCCTTTACCATAAAAAACATCAGGTCCTTCTGTCGGAGTTTTAGCTGCTGCCTCAGCACTTTAGTCATCTCTGTGGTTGAGCAATTCTGATGTGTCACAATGTGTTTACATATCTTTGTCTTCAACACACTGAGCAGGCTCCCTTTTATAAATTGTCATTATCTTCTCTATAGCTACCCCAGGGTATATGGTAGGCATTCAAGAAAGGTTTGTTAAAGGAGAGTTACAATTCCAGTCTACTTTACAGTGTACACGTTAACCAAATTGTTTGGTGAACCTGTAAACTTTTCTTTTTTTTTTTTTTTTTTTTTTTTGAGACGGAGTTTCACTCTTGTTGCCCAGGCTAGAGTGCAGTGGCGTGATCTGGGTTTACTGAAACCTCCACCTCCCGAGTTCAAGTGATTCTCCTGCCTCAGTCTCCCAAGTAGCTGGGACTACAGGCGCCTGCCACCACGCCCAGCTAATTTTTTGTATTTTTAGTAGAGACAGGGTTTCACCATGTTAGTCAGGCTGGTCTCAAACTCCTGACCTCAGTTGATCCACCCGCCTTGGCCTCCCAAAGTGCTGGGATTACAGGCATGAGCCACCACACCCGGCTGAACCTGTAAACTTTTCAGTGTTAGTTTTCTTTGCTCCCAGTTGATGATACTTTATAACCATATTGCAGATATACACATATATATATATATATATGTATATACACACACATACATATGTGTTTCTCAAGAATCTCCACATT
Source organism: Nomascus leucogenys (assembly GCF_006542625.1). Taxonomy (NCBI): domain Eukaryota; kingdom Metazoa; phylum Chordata; class Mammalia; order Primates; family Hylobatidae; genus Nomascus; species Nomascus leucogenys. The sequence goes on along the minus strand of NC_044381.1, from coordinate 64,695,400 downwards.
CTTGAGAAAATACAACTAAAAGGCATTTAGTTTATCACATTAATTTAAGGTCTTCTGACCAACTTATTTCTTATTTTTTGAGACAGTGTCTCTCTCTGCCACCTAGGCTGGAGTGTAGTGGTGCAGTCATAGCTTACTGCAGCCTCAAACTCCTGGGCTCAAACAATCCTCTCCCCTCAGTCCTCCAGTAGCTGGGACTACAGGCACATGCTACCATGCCCAGCTAATTTTATTTTATTATTATTTTTTGTAGAGACAGAGTCTCACTATGTTGTCCAGGCTGGACTCGAATCCCTAGGCTCAAGCAATCCTCCCGTTTAACCTCCCAAAGTGCTGGGATTACAAGCATGAGCCCCTGCACCCAGCTGACCAACCTATTTCAGAGACCTTATATATTGTAATATACACTGAAAAGTGTTGAAAAAAATTGTCCATTGCACAAACAATAACTAAATTTAAAAAGAAAAATATATGCACAAGCCTGTCTTTTCATGAAATCATTTTTTTGCATAATTTCCAGTTTTTATTTTTTTATAATTTTATCATTATCATCATACATTAGATGTAATTTGTTTTTTTGTTGATAATTATAGCATTATCATTCTCCTTGTTGTATAGACTTCCTTATTACAATTTTAAATGATATTTTGCTATGCCAATTATGTTGATTTACTGTAATTTAACAGCCCAGCCCACCATCATTGGACATTGGTGGTTTCTATCGTTCATTATTAGATATAGGCAGATAGTGAAGTGCTGCCTCACACCTAGTCATCCACTGTAATCTAACCTCCAGTCGTATCTTTCCATTGAAACAGCTCTGGCCAAGATAAGCAGTGGTCCTCTACTTAATGAACATCATCAGTTCTTACCTTAATTGAAATTAGGTAAGACCTCCTTGAAATTCCATGTTTTTGGCCTCTCCCTCTTTGCTGAAGTTTGTTCTTTCCTTGGCTTTTTGGACACTCTCCTCCAGAGGCGTTTCCTTTCTGGCAGCTCCTCTTTGGTCTCTGTTCTGGCGACTCAAGTCTGCTCCCTAAATATTGGCATTCCCAGAGATGAGTCCTGTCCTTAGTCCTCTCTTGGCTTAATCTACATCACGTCTCTGAATGTGGGATTGTCCCCTCCCAAGACTTCAACTTTTATGATACATTGATGATACCCAAATCACTTCCTCCATCTCAAATCTCTCTACTCAAATACTCATTAGTGCCTAGCACATAGGAGACACTTGATACATGTTTGTTAAATTACTGAACATCTTCACCTGGATGACTCATAGCGCTTGAAAATCAGTCTATAACTAAACTATCCTTCTTCAAGCTCCTCCCAAGATCTGCTCCCGCTCCTGTGTTCTGTTTTGATAAAAGCCACCGTCATCTCCTTTAAGTAAGCCAGAAACCTGAGAGTCAGTGTAGGCTCACTTCCCTCTCGTGTCTCCCCATATCTAGTCAGGCAGTCATCCAGCCTGCTGATCTACTTCCTTAGTTTCTCTAGAATCTGACTCCCTTTTGTCTAACACTGCCTAACTTCACGGCCACGTCATCTCTCACCTGTATTCCCACAAAAATGCATTTTTTGCCAGTCTTGTCATTCTTACTAACATTCTCCTCCCCCACAGCCCGTCTCCCACCAACTGTCAAATCCATCTTTATACTTGCCTGGGCAACTTCACCTCCTGGCACCTCAAGAGTAAGCCTGCTGCCTCTTCATTCCTTACATCTCTCTGTGTTATTTATTCCCCTTACCTGGAAGGCTTTTTTCCTTCTTTGTGTCTTAAAAATGCATTCCAACCTCTCCTTTAGAATGTATAAGCAACCCCATCTCTGGAAAGCCTTCCCTAACTCTCTCCTGCTAGACCACTCTGAGCCTGCCAGGAATCTCAGTACTTACACAGTTTATCATTACTTGTTGATTGTCTACTGCAATAGACTGAGTTCCCTGAGGCAGGATCCTGAGTATTTTATCAAGGAGTTGACAGAGGTGTTCAGTAAGTACCTGTTGAGTAGAAGACTTTTTTTTTGTTTTGAGACGGAATCTCGCTCTGTCACCAGGCTGGAGTGCAGTGGTGCAATCTCGTCTCACTGTAACCTCTGCCTCCTGGGTTCAAGCGATTCTCCTGCTTTCAGCCTCCTGAATAGCTGGGACTACAGGCGTGCACCACCACGCCCAGCTAATTTTTGTTATTTTTAGTAGGGACTGGGTCTCACCATGTTGGCCAGGATGGTCTTGATTTCTTGACCTCGCAGTCTGTCTGCCTCGGCCTCCCAAAGTGCTGGGTTACAGGCTTGAGCCACCGCGCCCTGCTGAGTATAAGTTCTGTGGATAAACACATTCTAGGAGTAGGGTTAAAATGTGCAAACCCACATGTGAAGAAGATGACTAATAAATTGCTTCTCCAAAGAGTTGTATTGATTTACACTGCCACCAGCAAAAAAGCCAGTATATCAACTGAACCATGTTTCTAACAACCATTTACTGAATGCTTATCATCTGTCAGGTGTTGTGCCAGAAGAATGGAGTTTCTGTCTATAAATATTTCATCATTTTGAGTAGTGCAGTCCAATAGAACTTTCTGCAGTGATGGAAATATTCTATATTTACACTGTCCAATAGGGTAGCTATTAGCCACATGTGGCTTCTGAGCCCTTGAAATGAGACAAGTGTGACTGAGGAATTTAATTTGTCATTTCCTCTAATTTTAGTTAATTTACATGTAAATGTAAACACTCACTGGTGGCAAGTGGTCATCTTATTGAACAGTGCAACTCCAGAGAGAAAAAAGGAAATCAGTCAGTAGATGTAACTGCCACATTTTGGATTATTTTTTAAATGTTAGTGGCTCTAAGCCCACATCACTGAGGTGTGGCCAGCTCTCGAGTGCTATCATTTGTATTAGTCAGCACCACCTAATTTGGGAAATATTTTATTTTTTCCTTTTTTTTGATTAAAACAATTTTAAAAAAATAGAGATGGGGTCTCACTATGTTGCCCAGACTGGTCTCAAACTCGTGGGCTCAAGTGATTCTCCCGCCTTGCCCTCCCAAAGTGTTGGGATTACAGGCATGAGCCACCATGCCTGGTCAGATTTGGGAAACATTTTATAAATAGGTGCTTAGATTAGGAGAGCAACGCCTTACATCAGGAATACAACCAAAATCTCTAAGTCTGGAGACTTGAGGCAAAGTGGGAAACGTTACTCACAGTGCTTTTTATCCAGACTTAGTTACTCCAAAGGAGGCCAGAAGCCTAACACTTCTGGAGAGGCATCTACTGGACTTGTTTTTCCACGAAACTGCTAGACTTGTTTTGATCAGGCAGGAAGTGAAGCAACTTTTCAGGGAGAGAGCCCAGCATCTTCATCTCCTCTGGGGCAAACCACACCTTTTACCTTCTAGTTGTGAGCCTAGGTCGAGTTTTGCTTTCCAATTAAGAGAAGAGCAGGGCAGGCAAAACTATTCTCTTACAAGATGGTTTTTTAAGATTTCAAACCCAAGGTTATATTTTTAATCGGTACCTGTTTGGATTCTCCAAATTAATTTGTATGCTCTTAAAATAAAGACACTTACCTCACTGCACAGTTCTTTGCACATAGAGGACTTCGAAACGAATAAGCACACTGAGTTGCATTACATGAATCCTGTCAGATAAGCACTTGTGACCTACTGGCAACCTTTTATAAGCTGATGATGGGAGAGGAGTTTCAATCTCTTTATTGGAGTTGTTGGAAGTGTGCCAAAGAGATAACCTGCAGTATATTGTCCTGAAAAGTCATGTTTTAATATTTAATACGAACATCTTATACCCTCGGAATTCGGGTAGGCAGTTGTTGGGCTGAGAAATCTGGGGTGCAAGGCCGTGTATGTGCTGGTTGGCCGGGCAGGCCTCTAGACAGGACCCAAAACTTTGAGGTTTTCCCAGTTCGACTCTTCGTAAGAGAGCTGAAGCTGCCTGTGTGAGGCCCTGCGAACCTCGCCAAAAAGTCTTCCTACAGGATACCCCCGCGACCTCACCGGGGAAACACCGCGGACACTCGGGCCAGCAGCGTCCGGAGCTCACTCCAGGTCTCCAAACTTGCAGCGCTTCCCAGAGCGCGCGCGCTCGGAGCGGGACCTGCTTGCTCCAGTGCACGCCGCGGAGCGAACCATCGGGCTGGCGGGGGTGGAGGGGTGCAGGCGTGGGGGCTGCGGGCCGTTCGGGCCTTCGGCTTCTCCTGCCGCCGCCGCCGCCTCCCGCCCCCGGCCAGGAGTCGCGCGTGACGTGGTTCGCTGCGGGAGCCTCGGAGGCGCGGCGCCGGCGAGCCCTTCCCCGGCAGGCGCGTGGGTGGTAGCGGCCAATTTGAGAGTTTCCCGGGCCGGGCGGCCGGCGGGGAGGAGCAACGCTCGGGTCGGGGGCGGGCCGACGCCGCCGCCGCCGCCGCCGCGGGAGGAGGGACAAAGGGGTGGGTCCCCGCGGGTCGGCACCCCGGCGGCTGGGGCTGCGGGTCAGAACACTGTCCGGTGGTGCCCAGGAGGTGTAGGAGCAAGAGCAGAAGCGGGGCCCGGAGCTGCGCGCCTACGCGGGACCTGCGTCCGAGATGCCGGTGCGAGGAGACCGCGAGTTTCCGCCCCGGCGAGAGCTGTCAGGTTTGCTCCGTGTAAGCGCCTCCTTGCGCCGCGCAGTCGGGAGGAGGGTCGCTAGCGTGAGCGTGGGAGCGCTGAGGGCTCTGCTCGCGTGCTGCTCTGAAGTTGTTCCCCGATGCGCCGTAGGAAGCTGGGATTCTCCCACCGGACGTGGGATGCAGGGGAGGGGTAGGTTTCAGCGTCTGGGCTGATGGCTCGTGGCCTCCGGTGCTCCTGGAACCTTTACTCTGAAGTCACTTGGGCTGGAGATTAAGGCGCGAGTAGGGGACACTGTCTTGAACCCGGTGTCCTGTATTTCTGCTGGCTTGGAGGCATCTCGTGTCTGTTGTGTCGCTTCCGTGTCTTTGTGTTTTCCTTCTCTATTTGAAACCACATTCGGTATTGATGCAAAGTTACAGGCTTGTGTACGTGAGAGAAACTGAAAACTCATCACAGAGCAGAATTCCTTTTCCTTTTTAATCAGCTGCGTCTGTAATATAAGTAAAAGTTTTTTTTTTTTTTTTTTCCAGTAGGGAATGGGGATGGAGATTTGGAAGGACCCACAAAAGAGGAGTGTGATGAATGCTTTGTATTCTAGTACTGTCCTACCTGTCACCAGTTCATTTTATTTTATGTCTTCATTTGTCAAGTTTCTGCTTTTACACGGTAGTTTAAGTTATAAATAATCAGGGGTTTCTACCACAGGGTTTTAACATTCTTGAAATGTGGACAAACTTGGGAGTGAGTGCTCCCGCGCTTAGTAATGGAATACAGCCTCCCACCTCTATTTCAGCTTCAGTTCTTAGGCTAGGCTGCTTTTCTGGCAGCTGTCTGGGCTTAGTAATGATGGTTGTTTTTTTCCCTGAAGTTCCCAGCGGAGAGTCATCCCTTGATAGAAACTGCCTTGCGCTCCTCACTCCGGCTCTCAGCCCGGGGAATCCCAGCGGGGAGGAGGGAGGGAGGCCGTTTTCTTCAGCTCCCCAGGTGGTCTGTGCTGGGTGTGCTGACGGTCCTTTTGGGAAAACAGGTCCACCTTTGCCTGCATAATTCAGAAAGAGATGTAATTTTCTGAGAGCGCACACCTAGACAGGAGATCGCTTGAAGTGAGAAATTCGTGGTGGTAAATGTATTTGTAGCAAAGTACCACTGCATATCCTGCTTGAGAGAATGAAATTTTATTATTCAGTAAGTTTTCATGAACAGCTCCACTTCAGTGTGGGGATTACGCAGATGGGCAAGAGCGTGGCTCTGTGACACAGTCCCGTTGGGAATGCCTGCAAGTCATTAAGAATCCGATGAGTGCCATTTAGAAATATGGACAGGGTACTGGAGCTTCCTCATTGTGGGGAGATGGCAGAAGCGGAGGTGCTTTACTAAAGCACCGGTGGCTTTTGAGGTGTTTCTTGTGGTTTTTCAGAGCTACTTCTGCAGTGGGGCCACTTTAGTTCTTTTCAGAGCTACTTATGCAGATTGATGAAGAAAGGGAACATTTCCCCTCTGAAATGCTGCTGTTACTTTTTCAGTACCGTCCAGCTATTATAATACTGAATGAGCCCCTACTCCTGCCAGTCACTGTGGGGGATACAAAGATGAACAAGATTCAATTTCTCCATTTAGGAGTCTAGTGGACCTGAAACTGTTAGACTTTACTCTGCAATCTCTGTCGGGATTCCTGAGACTGAGGGAGGGAATGTATGATGCCGATGCACACTCTGCAATACAGAAATTTAGCCAAGAGTGGGATTGGTCCTATATGCATTCCCTTCAGGGGATTCTTGCTGGGAATAAAGGGCATTTGAACAGATACCTCACCGAGCAAGCTACTGTAGAAAATGGGGCTAGTAATGCGTCCACTTCACCGGGCTGAGTGAGGTCTGAATGAAAGGACGTAGAGTACAAGGCATGTGGTGGATGCTAAATAAATGGTACCTAGTAATATGAACCAAACGGGTGCTGAAAACTCTTAAGTGCCGGGTCCTGGGTTGATAAGGGAGGTGAGATCTAAAGATACAAGTAGGAGGTGCCAGGTAGGTGTCCGGGAAAAAAACTGAAAGAGTTGTTGTTCACACTCTGTTGAAAGGCCTTGAAGGCCATAACGAAGCTTTGGGTGGGGGGAAGTCATAGAAATCCCTAATGTATTAAATGACTTGACTTTCCCTCCAAAGGAAGCGAACTAGTTTCCCAGTAAACATCCCACCCCATAACTATTTTTGAGGCATTCATAGGCTTAAGACCAATGAATTTTTACATCACCCCCGGGGGAATTGCATTTGCAATGACTTCTGCCTACATTTAACTTTTGATCTAGTTCTTTGTACACTGACAAAAGTTCACGGCCAACCATTTCTCTTCAGGACAAGTGTGAGAACTTTCTGCATACTGCTGAAGGCAAGGGAGATTTTGAGGTTAGCAAGGTTTTCCCTCCTTAAGAAGGTTATCTTTTTACGAGACACAAGTTCTTGAAACTAGGCGGGGCCACTTTAGTCCTGTGTGCAATAATATGTGTAGTAATATAAATAGTAATTTAAAAAGTCATGCAGACTTGGTTGGGGAGAGGCATGAAGTGTGGGTGTGGCGGGGGCGGGGTGAAGCGGTAGAAGGGTTCGCAATCACTGCTGAAACTTTCAACATATTCTACCAACAATATGAGCCACCAGGGAATTCCTTGCCTTATCTCTAGAACGAATCCCATTAAGCAGTTGCGGCTACAGATGAATTTATCTAGGTTGAGAGCTGATTCCCAATAACATGCCTCATTGATTTGACTCTAAGCAGTAATCAGGGGCCCAACAGTTGTTGGACCAACCAGCCTTGATTTTCCAGAGAAGGTGATTTGGTATATGGTAGTACCTGAGGGTGAGATTGCCCCAGACGGGAGTGGAGGGAAGCAGAACAGTTTTCTCTGGCGTTTTACTGAGTTTGTGTCTTGATCCTAAATCCAAGGGTTAGGGTCAGAAACATAGACTCAGAGGTTAGATTTAACACCCATTTAGTGGGTTAAACACATCAATGGTTATGTGAACTTTGTTAAGGTTAAAAAAACTATTTAGGGCCTATTTCACCCTCATAGGAATTTTTGCAATCAGCCTTTTTAGTAGATGCCCATATAGAAAGTGAATTTGGGAGGGTCTAAGGTGGTATTACTATTAAAACTTTTTGAAAAGACTATGTGATAGCAATGGGAAAAAAATTCAGGCATTTTCATGATCCAGTATGCAGTATTGCAATAGCTAGTTTTAATTTTATTTTTGTTTTTGTTTTTTTTTTTGGGAGATGGAGTCCTGCTCTGTTGCCCAGGCTGGAGTGTGGTGGGGCAGTCTTGGCTCACTGCAACCTCTGCCTCCCAGGTTCAAGCGATTCTCCTGCTTCAGCCTTCGAAGTAGCTGGGATTACAGAAGTGAGCCATCGTACCTGGCCACTAGTTTTAATTTTGGATGGTACCTAGGAAAGCAGTTGAGCTAGTATGCTGCATACATTGTAGTGTGAGAGGCAGAGTTCCAGGTTGGAGAGTGTCTGCTTCCACTTTTTCCATTTGATTAGGAAAAGCACTTCTTAGAACTGGGTGACTGACAGCTAGAGCCCCAGAAGACCTGCACAAGCTGGGGCAATGGCTACCCATAACAGTGACGATTCCATTTTGTTTTTTAAAGGGATTCATGTCTCTATCATCCAGCTGGCCATTAAACAACCAAAGCTTCATCATCCTAGATAACCTCTGAACTCTCAGAGGAGACAGTGTAAGGACTGTCATACCCCCAAAATACCTAATCATTTAATAAAGCATTTTCTTTACCTTTTATGCTATCCCCAAAACAGTGCTTTCCAAAGTCTGGTATACAGACAGACTTACAGGTGGTGCAGAGAGATATATATTCTATTTTTCAATTATGATGCATGAATATTATACGTTAGGAATAAAAACAGAAAACCAGCTACCACATCCATTTATTTCATGGCTAGATTGCTTAGAATGAGACAAAAATAAATATTAAGTAAAGCAGTGAGTTTGCTTTAAGAAAAATTATCAACTCTGGGAATGAGTAATATGAGGCTAAGGCAAAAATGGTAAAGCTAGCCCTTGACATTTGAGGTATGCATAATACTGCTTAAAATATGAGTGTGGTGCTTACTTATAGAGAGCCTGGTATACCTCGACCATGCCTTCAAGAAAGTCAAACACAGAATGGCCCAGAATAGCCAGGAAAGTTGAATTTGATGGACTTTCTGTCTTAAGCGTGTGCATCCTGCTCTTATCCACTCAGATCTCTTAGATGTGGTTGCAGACAGTGTATTTGTAGAGCTAGCTGTTTGTTTTAATGTCTGGCCCAATTCTCATTCCTTTCTCTGCTTCCACAAGCCATTCTGCAGTTTTTAAAAGTCTGTTGGTATGACATTTTTGATATGATAGAGTGATAGGAGAGGAAGTATTTTGGCACCGATGAAGGACATCACTCTATTATCAAGTGACTCTTGCTCATGATTCATTGCCGAAGAATGTGGACAGCCAAACAGCCTCACCTGTAAACGCATTTAATTTCTGAAAGTCTTTCGGAAGAATGCCAACTGGATGAGTTGTTTTTTTTTCTTTTTTCTTTTTTTTTTAATATGAAGCTTGTATTGGTCTGTAAAATAGGCTTTAACAAGGATTTTCGTAGGAACAGGAAGCCTTGAAGTAGAAAACAAGTATCCCTGCTTTGACCTAGAGAGATGCATGCTCATGGCAGGCAAATGAATCAAGGAGAAGAGAAAATACTGTTTCAGTAGACTCTAGTGATGTGTGTGTTCACACCATTTATGAGAAATCCTAAGCTTTCAATTAGTAACTTGTACTTTAGTCATTTCAAATCAGCACAGATATTTGTTTAGTGCCTCTGCCAGAGGGTTAAAGTTAAATCAGGTTTTTTAACCTGAAAAACATAATGTAGCTTTCCTTAACCATTTACACACCGTTGTGTATTGCAGACCATAGTCAGATACATTTTGTTATAATGAATGTTTATTTTACTTTTTAGCTCAATTAGAATATCAGTGGTTATTGTTTCTATTTTGTTTCTCTTCCTACAGTTACTGTATGGGGGTGCAGTAACAGTAGTGGTGGTGAAAGTAAATTTCTTTTCTTTTTCTTTTTTTGAGACGGAGTCTCGCTCTGTTGCCCAGGCTGGATGGAGTGCAGTGGCACAATCTTGGCTCACTGCAAGCTCCACCTCCCGGGTTCATGCCATTCAGCCTCCCGAGTAGCTGGGACTACAGGCGCCCGCCACCACACCTGGCTAATTTTTTGTATTTTTAGTAGAGATGGGGTTTCACTGTGTTAGCCAGGATGGTCTCGATCTCCTGACCTTGTGATCCACCCGCCTTGGCCTCCCAAGTGCTGGGATTAGAGGTGTGAGCCACCATGCCCAGCTGAAAGTGAATCTCTTAATGGATATTCCATGAATCAAATATTTGTGTTTTAGGAAGTTAGGCTGACCAAAAGATTTCAAATCATACCTTTAATCATGGCAAAGATCTTATGTCACATTCTTGAGTGCACACGTTCACTAAATTTTACCTATGTGTGTATGTGAACATGGGCTTCAGAATTAATTAGTGTGGTAATTATTATTTCTATTGTAGACTTTAATCAGCCATATTAAATATATGCATTATGTTCACAGAGAAAACATGGTGGTGTCATCTTTGGAAACTTTATAGTATGCCCTAAATTATAGATACCCTATATAACTATGGTACTAAACACATGAGTTAGTGACAAGTCAGGCATTTGGAGGGAATGTTTGTAACCCATGGTGGGAGAGAGTTATTAGCATAGTTATTCTTACTGGTAGATAACAGTTATGACTGTAATGAAGAGAATGTGACTAAAATCCAGTTATGCCTTTGCCATCATATTAAAAGCTTTGATGAAGACGGGAGAACATTGCAGATACTTTGGATTTTGTCACTTGAGTTGAAGGTAAATAGAGAAAACAGTACTTTGTAGTCATCAGTAGGAATTAATGAACTCTTCCAGGACATGTAGCTTCAAGGACCTTCTAGGTTCTTCTGAGGGGGAAATAATGTTCCACTTGGAGCCATTTTTTCCATTTGTTGAGAGTCATTTGTTTTCAGAGTATTGAAGGAAGTGTTCCGAGTTCTAGGTTGTGTTTCTTTGATGCCTTATAAAGCCGAGCACACCTGAGACCCTGGGTGGAGCTCTGTAATAGGAACAGGAGGAGTAAGTAATGTAGGTTTCCAGAGACAATCATTCTGCTCTCAGTCCTTGGAAGACGGTTCCTAGGTGTATATGGCAAAGCAGATGGAATTATTTGAGGGAATTAATTAGCAAAACTAAACATTTCTGTTTTTGAAAGGAATGAATCATTTGGAAGGAACTTCCTGGTGAGCTCAGTTTTAGCAGCCTGGTTTCTCCCTTACCCTTCTGCAGTCTGGCTGAATCAATTGTGTTCTTGCCTGTGATTGGTGAGGATGCACATGCTACTATTTATTCTAGCCCTTATCACTTCCCATCAGCCCTGAGCCCTTCCCTGGTCTGAGTCATCTTGGTAACCCCAGAAGCTAACAGAGCACCAAACACATCCACTAAACATTGGACTGACTTGATTTGGGGCAGGCTTGTTGTATAAGCTAGTAGGAATAAGAGACTAATTGAGAAATTAGGACAGTGGATTCCTGACATTTATATAGTGAGTAGATGATCGTTCGTTAGAATTGCGAATTTCATCCAGAAAATTTTGTCCAAAAAAAATTATAGAATTTCATCCAGACCATTTTTGTAACGGCGTGGAAGCAGCATTAGCTGCACCACTGATTAGCTGGGTGGCTTTTGCTGTCTTGTGACTCTAGTTTTCAATTTCTTTATTTTTTTATTTTTATTTTTTTTGAGATGGAGTCTAGCCCTGTCACCGAGGCTGGAGTGCAGTGGCCCAATCTCAGCCCACTGCAACGTCTGCCTCCCAGGTTCAAGCGATTCTCCTGCCTCAGCCTCCCAAGTAGCTGGGATTACAGGCACGTGCCACCACGCCCTGCTAATTTTTTGTATCTTTAGTAGAGACGGGGTTTCACCATGTTGGCCAGGCTGGTCTTGAACTCCTGACCTCGTGATCCGCCTGCCTTGGCCTCCCGAAGTTCTGGGATTACAGGCATGAGCCACCGCGCCTGGCCTAGTTCTCAGTTTCTTTATCAGAAAATGAGTAGTTACAGTTGATCATCTCAAAGTCTTTTGTGCTTAAGATTCTGAGGGTTTTGAAGTCTGAGTATAAAGCCTAGAGAACATTCTAAATTATTTCTATTGGTTCTTATCATCTTAAAATGTTTTTGTGCTCCTTAAACTACGTTTGTGTTTTCCCTTTCTTTCTTTCTTTCTTTCTCTCCCTCTCTCTCTCTCCCTTTCTTTCTTTCTTCTTTTTTTTTTTTTCTAGAGATCCAGTGGATTCTCTCTGAAAAGCATTTTTTAAAAAGACAAACAGAGCCCAAGAGTGGCTGGTAGTTGTTTTGCTCATGAAGTGATGGAAAGATCTATTATTCAGTTGCAGCTTAAATTATGTACCAGCACCACGTGTGCTGGATTCTCTTCCTTACTTTGCAGGCTAAGCCAGCAACTGCAACCATCTTGCAGAGCTTCTTGAGAATCCTTCTTCCTCTTCCTCTTCCTCTCCACCCCCCATGGACTTCTCCCCCGGCCTCATTGCCTGTGACACACGCTTGCAAAAAGGGGCAGGCCTGCAGCTGGGAGCCCTTTCTGATTTGTTCTTCACAAATGTGTTGAAGATGAGCCTACTGGTCACTACTGCAAAAAACCACATTGTTCACTGGTGTAAAATCACTGCTGTCATCTGAGTTTCAGCATAACTTCAGGCATGTTGGAGTTTTTCAACATCACCTCAGGCAGAGCACTTTGCCTTCCTTGGGCTGGTCTGTTTAGTGTCTGGGTGAGTTTTAAGAGGGGAGAGAGATTGTGGCATCTTAGACGCTCACTGAAATTTTCCAGAAATGGAACTGGAAACATTTGTGCATTTCCTTCTGGTGTTATTGTTAAAGGCTAAAAACAAGGGCAAGTGGCAACACATTGAAATGAAGAGGCCCCAAGTTTGCAACACATTGAAAGGAAGAGGCCCCAAGTTCATTTTGAGCCTAAATTGAATTTTAATCAAAGGTCTGGGAGAAATATTTAGTCTACTCATACTATTTAAGTGCACAATTTGGCAGATGACTTTGGGCAGTGAAGGATCTGGAAGAGGCAGAAAAGGTAGACTCAATTTGCCAGACTTAGAGCTGAAAAAATTTGCCTGGTATATTTCCATGAAGAAAATTTTCCTGTAGAAGCAGTGGCATGACCTCTGTTACAAGTCTGCATATTGATAATGAAGCTTTTTCTGTGTTATCAATTTCATTGAATTTATATATATGTATATACATATACACACACACACAAATCTCAAGTAGAGTGCTTGATGAATTTCTTTTTTTTTTTTTTTTGAGATGGAGTTTCATTCTTGTTGCCCAGGCTGAAGTGCAGTGGTGCCATCTCAGCTCAGCACAACCTGTGCCCTCCGGGTTCAAGCAATTCTCCGGCCTCAGCCTCCGGAGTAGCTGGGACTACAGGCGCGCACCACCATGCCGGCTAATTTTGTATTTTTTTTTTTTTTTTTTTAGTAGAGACAAAGTTTCTCCATGTTGGTCAGGCTGGTCTTGCGCTCCTGATCTCCGGTGATCCACCTGCCTCAGCCTCCCAAAGTGCTGGAATTACAGGCGTGAGCCACTGTGCCTGGCCAGTGAATTTTATTTATAGTGGTAAAGTACATATAACATTAAGTATACCATTTTAACCATTTTAAAATATAAAATTCAATGGCATTTAATACACTCACAGTATTTTGTAAACACCATCATCACTCTAGTTCCAGAGGTAGATGAATTTTTACGTGAATGTATTCACCTGCATGATTACCACCTAGATTAAAAACTAGAATTTTCCATCGCTCTGGAAAGTTCTCTCTTGCCACTTTTCCAATGATTACCACACCTACCTAAAAGGGAACTTCTCTTCTGACTTCTCTCACCGTGGAACACTTTTGCTTGAACTTGGGAGAGGACCCATATATAAATAAAATCAACATTTTATGTCTGTCATCTTTCACTCAGCCTAACCTCTGTGAAAATTCATCCATATTTGTTGCGTGAGATTCAGTAGTTCTTTTTTGCTGCTGAGTCGTATTCCATTTATATGCATCTGTCACATTTGGTTTATCTCTTCTGTTGATAGGTATTTGGGTTATTTTCAGTGTTTTTGCTATTATGAATAAAGCTGCCATGAAAAGCACCTACACATTGCCTTGTGGACATGTGCACCCGTTTCTCTTGTGTGAATTCCTAGGACCATAGGTTAGGGATTTTTTAAAAAACTTATTTTAAATTAAAAAAAAATTTTTTGAGACAGTCTCACTCTGTCACCCAGGCTGGAGTGCAGTGGCGTGATCTCAGCTCATTGCGACCTGTGCCTCCCAGGTTCGAGTGATTCTCCTGTCTCAGCCTCCCAAGTAGCTGGGATTACAGGCATGCGCCACTACACCTAGCTAGTTTTTGTATTTTTAGTAAAGACAGGTTTCTCTTCAACTCCTGAGTTCAAGCAGTCTGCCCACCTTGGCTTCCCAAAATGCTAGGGTTATAAGCGTGAGCCACCACACCCAGCCAGGTTACGGATGTTTAACATTGATTCTTTACCTCTGAAGTCAGATAAACCTGGGTGTGAATTCTTTTGAACTGCCACTTGCTTGCTTGACCTTGAGCAATTTACCTTTTTCTCATGTTCGGTTTTCTCAGCTGTAAAATGGGCCTACCCTATCAGTCATGGTTCAATCAAGAAGACATGTCATTCTAGCTATTTCAAGGAGAAGGGGATTCAATACAGAGTATTAATTGCCTTCAGAACAAAGAAAAGGCGAGATGCGCAAAAAATGGAAGACCACCGCTGGCTTTCTGATTTGCCGCAAAAAAAGTTAGAAAGCTGCTGCCACCCAGAGCAGACCCAGAAGGTCTTGACCTTCCACCTTCTCAGCCTCTCCAGCCTTGAGGCTGGTGAAAGGGCAGGGAATCTGGACATGCTGTAAAGCTCGTGTCTGAGGAATCCAACTTTTGCCTGCTACTGCTGCTGTCTGTAGGAAGAAGAAAAACAAACGGCTTCTGCTTTCCTTCATCCTTCCAGATCTCAAACACGTGTACCTCGCTGGTAGAACCCTGTTGGCAAGAGAGTTGGGGGATCTCTGGTAGAAACAGAAACTCAGTGCCAGCAAAGAAGAAGTGGCATAGATGCCACCTGGGGTTGCTTTGAGGTGCTCAGTAAATGGCAGTGGTTATAATTTATTATTTTCATCATTATTCCTCAAGAACTGCTGCTGCAGTTCAGACTGATTTCTCTCTCTCTCCCTTTTTTTTTTTTCTTGAGATGGGCTTGCTCTGTCACCCAGGCTGGAGTGCAGTGGTGCCGTCACAGCTCACTGCGGCCGTGATTTCCCTGGCTCAAGTGATCCTCTCACCTCAGCCTCCTGATTAGCTGGAACCACGGGCATGCGCCACCACACCTGGCTATTTTTTAAATCTTTTGTAGAGATGAGGTCTGTCTGTGTTGCCCAGGCGGGCCTTGAACTCCTGGGCTCAAGCGATCCTCCTACCTCAGCCTCCTGAAGTGCTAGGATTATAGGCGTGAGTCACCATGCTTGGGCACCAGACTGATTTCTTTTTTTTTTTTTTTTTTGAGACAAGAGTCTTGCTCTGTTGCCCAGGCTGGAATGCAGTGGCACAATCTCAGCTCACTGCAACCTCTGCCTCCCGGGTTCAAGCGATTCTCTTGCCTCAGCCTCCCGAGTAGCTAGGATTACAGGCGGGTGCCACCATGCCTAGCTAATTTTTGTATTTTTAGTAGAGGCAGGGTTTCACCATGTTGGCCAGGCTGGTCTCGAACTCCTGACCTCAGGTGATCCGCCTGCCTTGGCCTCCCAAAGTGCTGGGATTATAGGCGTGAGCCACCGTGTCCGGCCCAGACTGATTTCTATAATGCATGTTCATTCTTTTCACTTTATAGTCACATGGATGCCACTGTAAGAGCTCCCTGCCACATAAGGTGTTGTTTTTCTGGAAGGGCCTCTCAGATTCTGCATCTATTGCTCTGTGATTCTAGGTACTTTTCTAAAGGTATAAGCTTGAGAAATTAGTTTTCAAGCCTGTAATTAATGTAGAGCTGAAAGGTGACTTAATTCTAAGAGCTGCTGCTTTAATGTATAATTTTATGGAACCTAATGAGTGTTTTCAAAGTCATTCCACTTTATTATTAATAAAATAAAAGGTAATATATAAATCTGGCTGATAGATGGGGTTACTTTTTTCTCTGTCTTTAACTTCCTTTGTCTTTTGATAAATGAGATGGAAGATTTTTATCATATTTTGTACCTCAAATCTCTCGCGGAGGGAACACTGTAGTCTACCAAAACTTGGCAGAAGTGTCTGTCCTATTGTGAGCTTATTTTATGAAACATGAGCTATAATGTAGTGCTTTTTTTTTTTTTTTTTTTTTTTTTTTTGGAGACAGAGTCTCTCTCATACCCGGCTAATTTTTTTGTATTTCTTAGTAGAGATGGGGTTTCACCGTGTTAGCCAGGATGGTCTCGATCTCCTGACCTCATGAGCCGCCTGCCTTGGCCTCCCAAAGTGCTGGGATTACAGGCGTGAGCCGCTGCACCTGGCCAATGTAGTGCTTTTAAGACATTTAAAAATCTTGGATCAATGTTGGCAACAGCTTGTCTGTAATGATGTCACACGTGGAAAGAACCGAGTTTTTCTTAACTTTAGAATGTGAATTTTTTCCTCCTTCAAATACTTTTTCCTATAACCCAAATCTGTTTTACTTTCCAGGGACCCTACTATTACTGCCCTAAGGTAATTTGCTAGAAACGGAGTGGTCAAGATGTATTGATTAACGTTTTAGGCTTACTTCTGTAGTACTACTTCTGAAGGCTCCTTGCAGAGAAATTTGAAGTGATAAGGAAAGCAAATATTCAAAGTGGAAAGATAAGTATAACCAGTGACTATTTCAGCCACTGGTTTAGCAGTTCAAGTGAGCTGGCTGTTTGTAAAGCTTGCTTAGTAAATGAATGTGCTAGAAATATATTGACAGAATTTGGTTTTATCTCTTTTTCTCCAGACTTTTAGTCGGCCAGGGCTAACAATGGATGTCCAAACAGTTTACAGTGGCTGATATACAATGCACAAAGGGCTTCACTGTTTGGAGACTAGAAAATAGAGCCAGAGGGGAGCTTCTTATGGGCATTGACCTAATTCACTCCTTTTGGCAAAAATTCTTGGTTTTAAATCAATATACATATTTCTGACCCAAATATCTATAAATATTTCAGCTAGTAGTGTTACAGCTGGAGGAAGGGACCCGTGGTGTTGCTTTGTGTATTTTTATAAAGTACAGCCTTTATTTTCATTTGACAGTATTCTTTAGAAATAAATTGTCAAGTGAACTAATATTCCACAAAAGTTAGGGAAAGTTAAGAGAGGCAGCTGAAATTCCATCCGTTTCCTCCTTAGTCCCTGGAACCTCCCCACAATCAGGAATTTGTTAGTCACCTGGTTTTTAAAGATAAATTTCTCTGTGGGCGTTTCTGCTGAGAAATGTGGGGAAACAGGACTGAGCTAAAAATAAAATTAGTTCAGGCATTGCTAAACTTCTAAGTATCATGTTTGTGATGTACTTTTTCAGGAAACATAAATTGGCAATGTTTTTGCTCCTTTTTGTTACCACAGAAAGAATATTTGCAGTCAGCATGCACGGCCTGAAAGAATATCTCTCGCCTATTAATAGAACAGAAGGAACATACACTTGTCTGTGTGGGGGAAAAACATCTCATTTGGCTTAGTAGTAAGCTCCAAGTAACAATTGCATTGTTGTTCTGAATTGTCTTTGAGTGTGATTGGATGATTAAATATAAATGTTGACCTGATTGGATTATATCACAGCAATGAACTGTCCTGAATAAACAGCTGTAACATACCACTCCAGACGGTTACCAGACTTAGTAAGCTGGCTTTATATTTAAGTGTTGTAGAAACTGGGATGCTGTCATTTCTGTTTCTCTGTCTCTTTCGTCTGTTCCAATTTGAGATATACTGACTATGTTAGTGTAGTCTGCTACATGGATAGTCCTTTATCTTTCAGCAACATAAGCAACATAAGCTTTTTGATTGAGACGAGCGTAATCAAAAGGAATGCTGGGAAACAGTGAACTGTAAAAAATGTCCTCAATTCGATACAGGCTTCAGTGCACATGTTTATCCTTTCAGAAGATCAGTGTGTTTTCAGTGAGGGTCTAAACCCACTGGCCTGGATTCCACCTCTTGTTGTATGGGTGGTCAGTTTTAACATTAGGGAGTGTTGATTGTGAGCTCTTGAGAGCAGGGCTGGTTCTTTGCATTCCTAGGTAGGCATGATGTAGAGTAGTTGCTCAGTAAATAGGGGAAGGTGAAAGGAAGAGAAGGGAGAGAAGGTGAGTCTCAAAAGACTGGAATGTGATAAGCACACGTTTATCACACTGGGTGTGTATTCTCTCCCCTTTCTTAGAGTATTCCTTGCCTCCTGAAAAAAGCACTTTGCAGGAAATATGGAGATCTTTTGAACCTGTGACTTTGTATTATTGGACTGAGAAGTCCAAGATATGCATTAGTGGAGCTTATAGAACTGCTCTGAGAATGTGTTCTTGAGTTCTACAAATATTATGGGGTGTCTTGGGGGCTGGCTCACTCCAGCTCAGTTCCCATGTGTTAAGTGGAACTTCTGATCTGTTGAATGCCTAACCATGACGGAGCCCAGGAGACAAAGTGAGGTGTGGTTTGCTTTGCTGTAAGACCATGTTTGGTTAGCTTTTCTCTAGCAAAGCTGGGGAAGGAGATCACAGGGCTGATGTAGTGATAGGCCCTTGGTGTAGATCTCACTGACTTTTCCCAATCAACTAGGGGTAAATGTTAACCCTATTTTATAGGTGGGAAGCAGAGGCTCAGAAACATTAAGTAAATTGCCCAGTGTCACACGGCTTGTGTGACAGGGAGGGGATTTGAGCCAAGGTCCATTTGACTAATTTGAAACCTGTAGATTCTGTCAATTCCACCAGTCTCTGCTTTTTAGAATCGCAGTGGCAAGAAAATAGGAGAAGCTCAAGGCCCTGTGTTGATTATTAGGAGTTTAAACATCATCGCTGAAAGTGCATAGAAATATTTGTATCCCCAGAGAATCTTGAGTAAAAGTAACATATCAGTGTTGTCAAGAGATGTCTTCATTCATCAGAGACCTCTGTGTGTTCATTACTGTATGAGACCCCAAAGACTCCAAGTTGCCTCTAAGAACAGCCTTACAGGGAGATATTAAGCGATTATGTATACAGCTAGCTAAAACCACAACTTTAGTATAGAAATAATAAGAATATGTCTTATCATGTGAGAGTATTCTTTCTTCAAGTCCATAGCCTCTAGTTAGAAATGACTGTGTTGTCCCATCAACCCCTTCTCTCAAAAACTATTATCAATATCAGGAAAAACTTATGGTTACAAACTCCTGGGTTGTAGAATTGGAAGGAACAACTTAGATATGCTGTGTTTGGGAGCTTGCCTTGAGGATTGGAATTCCCACTGCAAGTTTCCTTGGGGTCAAAGTACATCTCCTAAAACATCAAATACCTCCAAGAGGTTTTAGGCTATCAGACAGCCACACTTTAGTGTGGAGTAGACTAGTCAGCTTTCTTCTACTATCTAACTGACACCAAACACATTGTTAAAGAGATAATTTTGATTGGGGATGAAGATAGGGAATTCTGAAGCCAGAACATTCTGGTGATGGAGCAGATACTGTTGAGATGTTGGCCTCGGGACAGGGTGGAGGAGGAGGACACTGATAACCAGAGCAACCAGCCCAAGGGGTAGAAAGACCTAGGAAGTCCCACATACAAATTTTGCTTCTTTCCTGTTTCTCCACGGAACCCTGGGAAGGGTGCTTATTTCTCTTCCTCAGTGTCTTTCCCCAGGACCCAGAATTGATAGGTTAGTTGAGTTTCTGTGGGCAGTCTAAGGATGTGTTACTATTTAAAATGTTAGTAACGTTTTCAGATTCACTGAGATTCTTACTGAGTGTGGTGGCATATGCCTGTGGTTGTACTTGGAGACTGAGGCAGGCAGGAGGATCGCTTGAGCCCAGGAGTTGGAGGCTGCAGTGAGTTCTGATTGCTCCTGAGAATAGGAATAGCCACTGCAGTCCAGCCTGGCCACCACAGTGGAGACTCCGCCTTTTTTTTTTTTTTAAAGTTTTAAAAAGTTTAAAAAAAAAGACAAAGAAAAAGGAAAGTTGACAAATGGTGGATATATGATTCTGACCACATTCTAAATTGGACTTGATGGTGGGCAAGGGAAACTTCCAGTACTTATCCCCTCTTTAAAAAACTTCTCCTGGGCCGGGCGTGGTGGCTCATGCCTGTAATCCCACCACTTTGGGAGGCCGAGGCGGGCGGATCACCAGGTCAGGAGATTGAGACCTTACTGACTAACACGGTGAAACTCTGTCTCTACTAATAATACAAAAAGAAATTAGCCGGGTGTGGTGGCAGGCACCTGTAGTCCCAGTTACTCGGGAGGCTGAGGCAGGAGAATGGCGTGAACCCGGTAGGTGGAGTTTGCAGTGAGCCGAGATGGTGCCACTGCACTCCAGCCTGGGCAACAGAGCGAGACTCTGTCTCAAAAAAAAAAACAAAAAACAAAAGAAAACAAAAAAACAAACTTCTCCTGTAGCAGTTTGCCTTGAGTTGTGGGTGCCACCTCCCTCACTGTCTTTTTCTGAGGGTACATAAATAAATTGCATCCTAGCTTGAGATCAGGAGCCATGGTTTTTACTTCTCTGTGTCCAACACAATTCTTCTACACAGTGTCTTGCCCATTACATGTGTTGATAATACTGACAAACATAGTTAATCTTCTTTGAAGATTATCTGAAGCAAGATTTTGACCTTAGGTCAGCTTCCCCTGCAGTATGTGATTGGAAACTGCGAACAAGTTCAGATTTTAGTTTAGGTAAAAATATAACCAGAGAATTTGCTACCAAGCATAGTTGACTTTGAGCTGACCTAACTTTTGGATTATGTACTCACTAAGAACTTATCTCTTATTAATTAAACAAATACAAGGAAATAACCCAATAAAAACACTCAAAACAAGTTTATCCCCAAATAGTGTACTTGATGCTAAGGACAGACCTAAAGTTTGTTGAGAATAGAAATGAAAAATGAGGCAAAAGAAACCAGGAATTGAGATGTGTGTGTGCCTGTACCCGCACCCGTGTGAGCCCCTGGCAGGTAAGGATCCATGGCCCCTGCACATCAGTCTTCTGTTACTAACTTTTGCATAAATTGAGTCTGGTGGTTAGCAAGCTACATACAGCCGGCTGCCTGTTTGTTGTTGTTTTCTGCCTGCTAGCTAAGAACTGTTCTTGCATTTTAAATAGTTATATAAGTATCTATGTGATCTCCTTGATTTTGCCTCTTGTAGTGGAAAGGCTAAAATATTTATTGTCAGGCCCTTTGATAAAATGTTTCCTGGCCTGCCTCAGACCTCCCGGAAGCTGGGTGTTGGCTTGATTTGTCTCCTGTTCTGCAATTTGGGAATAGTCGATCAGGATGCTGACTTGTGGGAAGATGCTGGCTGCATGAGACGCCCCTGTCTGCAGTCACTCATAGCTTGGAAGAGCAAAAAGGAAAAAGGGTTGGATCTGAGCACTGACAGGCAGGTTTGCTTCTGGTTTCAATGTAGTAAGGTGACCTGATAACAAGGGCCACTTGAGAAGTTGCAAATGCAGATTTCCTCCGTGTTAGGTGGTGATCAATAAAAGCATACTTTGTTTTTAGGATGTAGAAAGGCTATAAAACTGAAATATCTTTCTATCATCAAACATTTCTGTGTTTTTGATGTTTCGGATGTTCCTATTTCTCTGGATTGCAGGATTTCAACTTTGCAACGTGTACTGTTGTCTTTCTGACTTGTTGACTATTTCAGTTCCAAACAGTTCGCTATTTCCTGTCAGAGGAAACTTCAGAGTAACAATAAAGTGCTGGTGAAGGTTCAAAGGCTTGGAGAAATGAAAAGCAGTGGAGAAATTTTGTGAGGTTCCTTTGGCTTGGAAGGTTCAGAAAGGCTTTGAGCGAGTAAATGTATGTATCAGTCACTGTTACTCTAGGTCCGTTAGCTGTTTCCAAGCCTTTCTGTGTCCTAAAAACCAACATCATTTTGAGGGTGGGGACTGTGTTCTATGTTGACAGGTCTTTGTTTTCAAAGTCTGATGTACAATAGAGATTAAATGTTCAATGACTGAATGCAGTTCATTTTTATTTAATTTTTTTTGAGACAGAATCTCACTCTGTTGACCAGGCTGGAGTGCAGTGGCATGATACCAGCTCATTGCAACCTCTACCTCCCAGGTTCAAGCGATTTTTCTGCCTCAGTCTCCTGACTACCTGGGATTATAGGCACGTGCCACCACGCCTGACTAATTTTTGTATTTTTAGTAGAGACAGGGTTTTGCCTTGTTGGCCAGGCTGGTCTCGAACTCCTAACCTCAGTGATCCACCCGCCTCTGTCTCCGAAAGTGCTGGGATTACAGGTGTGAGCCACCATGCCCAGCCGTATGTTTTAAATCTTATATTAAGCTTATACCACTGTTGATTGCCCTTGCTACAGTGGGGCTTATATTAATATTAGAAACACCCCTCATTTGACTGGTACTTTACAGTTTATAGCAACCTCTACATAAAGTTGGGCATGGTGGCACATGCCTGTAATTCCAGCTGCTTGGGAGGCTGAGGCAGGAGGATTGCTCCAGCCCAGAAGTTTGAGACCAGCGTGGGCAACATAGCAAGAACTTATATCAAAAAAGAAAAAAAAACTTTCATATTAAATTGTCACTTGATCCTCACCAAGAACCCTGTGAGATGAGTGTTGCTCACCGGATGCTCAGAGAACCTAGAGATCATACAGCTGGCTAGTGCATACCAGGAACTTGAACTACTTATAAACTGGAGCAGTCGGAGAAAGCTTGGTGTGTTGTTTGACATTGTCTGTCTCTTGGTCTCCAGGCCCCAAGAGGAAGCAAAAGCCTAATTCATCTTGGCAAATGCTGTAGAAGTTCTTGCTTGGATTTTCTTTTAGTAGACAGTTTTTGGTGGTGGTTTGTTGCTCTCCTTCAGATAAACATTTCTTGATAGTGCAGTTTCTTCCTTCAATATGTTCTTATTCTGGTGTGTACATCCGTTTCTCAGAATGTTTAGTAAACATTTCTGTTGCATACCCTAATGCCAGTTTCTTACCTACTCCTCAGTAATGTGCTGCAGCAGTGGCTTTGGGACCTGGTGTAGACATTATGCATTGCTTTATTCATTCCTCATGGTGACAAGGGGATCTTGATTGGTGCCAAGTCCTTGGATGGTTCCCTTGGCCTCAGTGACTCTGAGAGAGCCATCACTGCAGGTGTGATCAGTGCCAGGGTCTTCCTTTCTTCCTTCTCTCTCACTTTTTTTTTTTTTTGAGATGGGTTCTCACTCTGTCACCCAGGCTAGTGTCCAGTGGCACAGTCTCAGCTCACTTGAGCCTCCTGGGCTCAAGCTGTCCTCCCACGTCAATCTCCTGAGTAACTGGCACTACAGGCGTGTGCCACCACGTCTGGCTAATTTTTGTATTTTTAGTAGAGACAGGGTTTCACCATGTTGCCCAGGCTGGTCTTGAACTCTTAAGCTCAGACGATTCACCCACCTTGGCCTCCCAAAGTGCTGAGATTACAGGCATGAGCCACCGTGCCTGGCTTTTATTGTAATTTTTAAAGTCTATTTCTAATTTCATCTAAATTATGTTTTGAAATTTTCAATTAGTAGGGAACAGGCAGTCTCTCCCTTTTTGTTTCTGCATTGCTGCACCACCTAGTGGATAATACATCTTTTACCAGGCAGTGGCCTTTGATGATTTCCTATAACTACAAATTCTACAAAAAGGAAAATTGGGTGCCTTTTTATGCAAATCACATATAATTTCTGCCAGTAATTTTTGTTTCTAGGCAAGTACGGACTTTTTGAGAGGAGCTTAATAACGTTTCAGAATTTAAAAAAAATGTCAGCCCATATCTGAAGTTTCCCATGACACCAATAAAGGATAATGATGCAGACTGTCAGTTTCACTCAGTTTATATGATAATGGCATACAAGATAGAAGAATGAGGTCTTTTTCTAAGTTTAGAAACAAGGCTATTTCAAACACCTGAACTTTTTTTTTTTTATAACTTGCTTCAATTTCATCTGCTCTGTTATTAAGTCAAAAGAATTAGGAAGGCTTGTTGATTTGCATTTTCATTATTTTTAGTAGCTTGGCTTTGGCTCCACATTTGATACAGGAAACCTCACCTTTCCCCTCCCTGTCTCTTGTCTTTGCTGCCCCCTGCCTGGATGGAGTATGTTCCAGTATGACGGAGCAATTGTTTGTTTTTGTCTGTTGATTTCCATTAGGTGCAGTGGGCATTGGTCATTGTGCTAAGTATACCATGCAAGAACACATTCAGTTACCACGTTTATGGTATTTTAAATATGTAACATACTTATGCAATTGAAACCATAAATTGTAAGATTTTTAGTCTTGCCCATAGATTAATGGTTTAAAATAAAATTATTGTGTCTCTTACTAGCAGCTAGTTAAAACAGTATTTTCAAAGTATCAGTTTACTAAGTTTTGTCATGTGCCTCTATAAGGAATTCACAGTCTTCGTCTGCGCTCCCACAGCCTTTTTATTTTTCCCTCCCAGGAAAAATTTTAGAGATTACCAAAACGATTCTTAAAGTATAAAAATGAATTTCACTGTTTCTGAAAATAAGTACTATTTTTTTCTTAATACCTGGCATTCTGCTCATGGTTGCAGCACTGTAAATTGCTAAAAGTTATAGGTCATTAGACATGAAGAGGCTTAAAAATGCCTTTTGATCCATAGTTAACTACAAAATATGGAGGGGGAGCTATATGCACACAGTGTCTGCCATAGCATTGGTTATAGTAGCAAAAAATCGGAAATGGCTTAAATGACTGCTAGGGGTATGGTTAATTATATAGTAAATGTGGCTATTTACAAATTTAAATTAACTTAAATTAAACATTGCATTCTTCAGTTGCAGTAGCCACATTTCACATGTTCAGTAGCCACATGTGGCTAGTGGTTACTGTGTTGGACAGCACAGCTATAGAACGTTGTCACCATGGTAGAAACTTCTGTTGGAGAGTAGTGCTAGACAGGTGGTTCTCGAACGTTTTTTTCCCCCGTCACCTCCCTGATGGGAGGTGCTTCTCAAACGTTAATGTGCATATTAATCACATAGGGGCTGTAGTTAGAATGCCTATTTTTATCAGTAGGTCCAAGTTAGGGCTTGAGATTCTGTATTTTTAACAGGCTCCCAGGGGTTGGCTACGTAATACCCAAAGGGTGGAGTTCTTGCATTTATTCTCCAATTCTAATAGTAAAGGCATGTGTTTGAAGCTCAGGACTCCGTATGTAGGCTCACTGGCTTTATGGGATTAACCAGGCGCATTGCTAGGTGGTACTAATGTGTCCCTCTTTTCTGTGGGAACCATCCTCTGATGGTGCCCCAGGTCTGGGAGGGAACGCTTGACCTTGTGCGTTTCCTATGGGGCCAACCTTGATGGTGACATTTAGCTGAGCAGCTCTAATAATTGTTTTTTCAACTTGCCTTTTGACAAAGCCGTTTATAATTATCTTTGTCTTGGTGCCTATTGTGGGGGTGGTGGTTTGTATGTATGTTTGTTTTTTTAAAGTGAAGCTATGTTTTAGTGTTATATGAGCTTAGTCAGGTTTAAAATCATAGGGTAGACAGGGCTGTGCCTGTGTTGCCAAATTAGCACCTTCCTTTTGGCTTATTAATGGCTTCTTTGTAATTACAAATAAGAATGATCTGTTTATAGCTTAGCTTAGTGTATCAGAACTAGGAACACAGAAGTCTTAATGTAACTATCAGCTGATTTTTTTTTGCCTCATTATCTTATGAAAATTGGACTCATGCAAATTTGCATTAAAATTGTGACCAGGCACCTGTTAGCTGTGGGGCCTTGCCATGGGCAAGTTCCTTGAGATCTCACGCCTTCTATTTTTGTATGTGAAAAAAGCAGGAGTAGGGTTAGGGCATAGGGTTTTTGGAGGATTAATAGGCAATAGCCATAAAGTACTTAGCATGGTGTCTGGCATATTGTTAACATCCAATCAGTGATGATATGTTTCAGGCCCCCCCTTTTCCATGGTGTTCACAAAGGCATAGGCATTAGGGAGCTTGTGCATATACACCAAAGCTGACTGTTCAAACAGCCAGAAATAAAATCCGACCCGACTCCCTTCCTGCACCCTCTCTTTACCAACTCACTGCAGAAGAGTTATTGAGCTGTGTCGACTGGACTCAGGCCAGTGGCATGGAAATAGCTGTCATGCTTGTGAAGATGTTCTGAGTTGTCAGAGTGATTGAATCCATGATTGGTCTGGTGCCCAAGCACCAACAATCATGTTTTTGTTTGTGTGTTTGTTTGTTTTTTAAGAGACAGGGCCTCACTCTGTCACCCAGGCTAGAGTGCAGTGGTGCCATCATAGCTCACTGCAGTCTCAAACTCCTGGGCTCAAGCAGTGCTCTCTCCACGGCCTCCCAATGTGCTGGGATTACAGGCATGAGCCACTGAGCCAAGCTGGGATTTCTTTTGGTTTGAAGGCCAGTGATCAGTCACTAGTAGGTTTTGGAAGGCACAATAGGTGTATAGTGGAGAGGCAAGGTTCTTCAGTGGAAAGGATATAAGCTTTCTAGCCACACCAGCCTGAGTTAGAATCTGTCCTCTGCCAGTTTTTACTTGTATGACCTCAACCAACTTACTTTACTTCTGACTTCAGTGTCCTTTCTGTAAAATGAGTCCATTAATAATGATATTGATAATAGCTAAAATTGAGCATGTACTATGTGCCAGGCATTACCTTGATTTCGCTACATGTATTGTCTGATTAAATTCTCACAACAACCTTAGAGAGGTGGGTCTTATTACTGCTACTGCCTCTGCTTTACAGATGGAGGAAACTGAGGCAAGGAGAAATTAAGTAACTTGCCCAAGGTAAAGGGTGGAGCATGGATTTGAATCCACACTTTCTGACTACAGACTCTACGATGTGATCTTTTTTTTTTAAACAGCTTTATTGAGATATAATTCATATACCATACAATAAAAGTATGCAACCAGTGGCTTTTAGTACTGTATATTCACAGAGTTGTGCGGCCATCACCACAATTCATTTTAGAACATTTTCTTCACCCCAGAAGGAAACTGTGTACCCATTAGCAGTCACTCCTCATTTTCCCCAAACTCCCGTAGTCTTAGGGAACCAGTAATCTTTCAGCCTGTTTGGATTTGCTCCTCCTTGACATTTCACATAAATTTGTCATTTTATGTCACATAATTTGTCATTTTATATCTGACTTCTTTTGCTTGTTATACACACACACACACACACACACACACATACACACACACATACACACATGTTTTCTGGAGGCAGAGTCTCGCTCTATTGCCCAGGCTGGAGTGCAGTGGCGCAATCTGGGTTCACTGCAACCTCCGCCTCACCAGTTCAAGTGATTCTCCTGCTTCAGCCTCCCCAGTAGCTGGGATTACAGGTGCCACCACACCTGGCTAATTTTTTGTATTTTTAGTAGAGATGGAGTTTCACCATGTTGGCCAGGCTGGTCTTGAACTCCTGAACTCAAGTGATCCCCCTGCCTCAACCTCCCATAGTGCTGGGATTACAGGTGTGAGCCACCATGCCTGGCCCTGCTTATATTATTTTTAAGGATCATCCACGTTGTAGCATGTGTAGATACTTTGGTCCACCTTATTGTTGACTAACAGTTCCTTGTATGGATATACCACATTTCGTTTATCCAGTCATCAGTTGATGGACATTTGGGCTGTTTCCACTTGTTTGCTATTTTAAATAATACTGTTATGAACATTTGTATACAAGTTGTTGTGTACACGTGTATTTTCAATTTTCTTGGGTTCTGTGATGTACTTGTTGGTTTTGTTTTTCTTTTTTTCTACCGTGTGTTCATAATGCTCTTCTGAGGGGAAGAAAACAGACTTTTCTTACTTGGGAGTGGTCAGCTTATTTGCTGCTACAATGTTAATGATGGAAAACCCTTATCAAGAATACTTATCCTGTGATGGGTACTGAGCAGTGCTCTTCACGAGCATTACTTTATTCAGTTCTCACAATTCTAATAGGGTAGGGATCTCATTTTGCAGATGAGGCAACCAAGCCTTACCGAGTGAACTGTTCCAGATCACAGAGCTTGGAGAGTGTGTAGGGGACTGAGCTTAGATCCAGGTGTGTGTGACGGCCTCCAGAACTCCTGCCACTGTGTTATGTCTACCTCCAGTCTACCTCCCACTGGAAGGTTTACCAGCCTGGATTTTACAGAGTGCTTTCATGGGGTTTGCCTGGTTTCATCCTGTGAAATGGGTGATGATGTCATCGTTTGATGAAGTGGCAGTGGAATTGAGTGAGCGCCCAAGCTCATGGGTGAATTGAGGTGCAGTCTTGGATGGAGGTCTGTTTTTGGAGTTTAAGTTTATTGCTGTTTGCATTTCAACACAACTGCTTTGAAAGCTACAGATTGCCTCAGGCACCCTATCATCCTTTCCCAGTTCTTTTTTTTTGAGACTGAATTTTGCTCTGTTACCCAGGCTGGAGTGCAGTGGCACGATCTCAGCTCACTGCAGCCTCTGCATCCCAGGTTCAAGCGATTCTCTTGGCTCAGCCTCCCAAGTAGCTGGGACTACAGGCACGTGCCACTACACCCAGCGAATTTTTGTATTTTCAGTAGAGATGAGGTTTCACCATGTTGGCCAGGCTGGTCCTGATCTCCTGACCTCAGGTGATCTGCCCGCCTCGGCCTCCCAAAGTGCTGGGATTACAGGCGTGAGCCACCACGCCCGGCCACCTTTCTCAATTCTTTATTATTTACTTAAATGCACGCTAAAAAATTTACCTTAGGTAAATAAAGGACAATGTGGTTAAAAAACACAACTCAGTAAATCTGGTACTCTTCAGTAGTAGGTCTGGGATCTAGTTGTGTTAATTCTGGTGACCTATCACAAACCCCTCTCTAAGCTTATTTATGTAGCTTTTTGCCTTTAAACTTGGTCATAACCAAGCTGTGTCCATTGTGAAGTGTGTGCTGTGAGCACATTGCATACACTAGATTTAATCATCCACTGCTGGCACTTAGTGCATTGTGAAGGGAGGGTAAGGAGCTGGTGAAATCACATCTGAAACTGAAATACTTATGGAATAAACGATGAAAGGGTTTTATTTATAAAACAAACACTATATAAGGGGTTGTTGGATTAGGTGACGACTAGTTTATTGCTACCAGGAGGGGTTTAAGTTTGAATAGACCACAGGTAAGTGCCCTGAAGCCAAAAGGACTTGGTTCATAATGTTAAAAATTATTCATTTTTGGAAGAACAAGAGTTGAACTCATTTTCTGCCTTCTCTGGGAAAAAGCATTTCCTGTTTTGTTATTAGACAGCTGTTTCAAAGTTTTGTCCAGTGAGCAGAATTTTGACTAAATTCTTCACAATAGTTAAAAATAAGACCAATTTCCTGGGGGCAGGTGGGGAGCTATAAAAGTCCTATTTTCATCTGGAGGTAGGTTTACCTACCAGCCTAGGCCAGCTAGCTGTTTCTTTATGCTGTCCCTTTCTAAGGATTTGAGTTGGTTTGTAAAATGACATAGCAGACACAACATAATACCAGAGGGGGCTGAACGTGGTGGCTCACATCTGTAATCTCAGCACTTTGGGAAGCCAAGGCAGGAGGAGTCTCAGGAGTTCAAGACCAGCCTGGGCAACATAGCGAGACCTTGTCTCTACTAAAATAAAATTAAAAAAAATTAGCCAGGTGTGGTGGCATGTGCCTTTAAGTCCAGCTACTCCGGGGCTGAGGCAGGAGGACCGCTTGAGCCCAGGAGGTTGAGGCTGCAGTGAGCCCTGTTTGTGCCACTGCACTCCAGCATGGGTGACAGAACAAGATCCTGTCTCAAACACACACACACACACACACACACACACACGCACACACCCCAGAGGGAAGTATCATGCAGAAAACCATTGGCCCATTTATTGGATGGTGTCCTCCCGAAGTTTCACATCCGCTGTTTGGAGCCTGCTGAGAACCTGACTGATTTCATTTAGTGCTCCCTCTGTCTTACTTTGTCTTTCCTTCCTTTCTTTCCTTTCTCCCTCCTTTCCTTCTTTCCAGCTATCCAGTAACATGTATTAAGGGCTCAGCATGTGGAAAGCACACGTCACATTGTTCGTGGAGACGAGGGTCTGGAGTCAGGCAGCAGCTCCGATCCCATCTCTGACAGTGCTGGGCTGTGTACGCTCTCTGGCCTCAGCTTCCCTATTTGTAAAATGGGGATGGTGGTGCTAACTCACAGGGTTGTGGGCATTCAGGGAAAAATTGTATATTTAGTACTTGGTGTGGTGCCCTGCCAAATGTTAATGACTTCCTTCCTCTCCAGTTTTCACACCCATCTTGTCTCCCATTTCTGAGGTGAATATGCATTTTAAGGCTCCTAAGCCACAGATTAAGCTGTTTTGACATGTCTGTCCCTGCTGAGAATGTGAAATCCTGTGTGTGTTATTAAATAAACAGTTTACTGCCCGGCCGCACTGAGTACTCGCAATGTCTTGAACACACCTTGCAGGTTACCCCTTCTAGCTCTGAACAGGCTGTTCCCTCTATGCAGAACACCCACCCACCTGACCAGTCAGTCATCCTTCAGCGTGGAGCTGTGGGAGAGGGAGCCTCCCTGTGGTTGGGACATACCTCCCTCCACCCCAGGCCTCTCATCCCCAGTTAACAACCTGCCTGTGCCATCAATTTCACTGTTTTGTGGTTTTTTACACTTTTTTTTCTAGAGACAGAATCTCACTGTATTGCCAAGGCTGGAGTGCGGTGGCATGATCATAGCTCACTGTAGCCTCCAACTCCTGTGCTCAGTCCCCTGATCCTCCTGCCTCAGTCCCCTGAGCAGCTAGGACTATAGGCACATGCCACTGCACCTGGCTAGATTTTAACATTTCTTTTTGTAGAGATAGGATCTTGCTTTGTTGCCCAGCCCAGTCTTGAACTCCTGGGCTCAACTGATGCTCCCACTTCAGCCTCTTAAAGTGCTGGGATTACAGACTTGAGCCACCATGGGGGCTGGCCTCACTTCACATTTTATGTAGTTGCTATCACCCCATCACTCACCCTGCTCCAGCCCACGTCACCTTTTTTCTTTCCTAAATGTACTAAGCTTGTTTCCCACCCCAGGGCCTTTGCATTTGCTGTTCCCGCAGCAATCTGGAGAGCTGTTCAGATTTTCCTAGGATTAATTCTTCCCAGTCTCCCATCCCATGGCACTTATTACTACCTGAGATGATGATACATATTGACTCTTGTCTGCTTCCTCTGCTAAAATCCTCCCTGTGAGGAAACAACTTTGGCACATATCCCCTGGCAGCATCTGACATGGTGTAAGTACTCAGGGAGTATATGTCGAATGAATGAGCCTCTTGGTTGGGTCTTTTACTTGCACTGAATTGTAATTGCTTGTTTACACATCCCACCTCCCCACTGGGCTGTGTGACTTCCTTAGCATCAGGACTTGGGGTGATTTGTCTTTCTGTCCACAGGGCCAGGTGCATGGTTGCTCTTGGGTCTGTGAGTATGGAAGCTAGGAATCTTTGAGAAGGCACATCCTTAAACCCATAAGCTCTTCTCATGGAGGTAGCTGTCCACCACAAAATGTCCTTCTGATGCCCGTGGTAGAACAAGTACTGGTTGGAGCAGGCTGCAGTTCTTCTTACGTCCTGATGGCCATCCTGTACTGTCCCCTCCCCTTTTTCTTTGTCAGGTCTTTGCCCTGTGCTGTTCTTTGGACCCTGAACAAACCTTTCTCCCCACCCCCCTAATCCTGCCCTTTCCTTCAGACCTCATCTTGGTGTCCCTGGCTCATGGAAACCCTCCCTGGCCAACCTGCCTTGATCAGACGCTGGCCTTAGAAAGGGAGGAAATTCTGACATACGCCACCACGTAGACGAACCTTGAGGACATTATGCTATGTGAAGTAAGCCAGTCACAGGAAGACAAATCCTGTGTGAGTCCACTTATATGATATGTCTAATGTAGTCAAATTCATAGAATCACAAAACAGAATGGTGGTTGCCAGGAGCTGAGGGGAGAGGGAAATGGGGAGTTGTTTGATAGGCAAGAGTTTCAGTTTTGCAAGATGAAGAGTTCTTAAGTTCAGTATATTCTGAAGTGTGAATATACTACTGTCTTAGTCAATTTCTACTCCTGTAACTGGGAAATTTATAAAAAACAGAAATTTATTTGCCCACAGTTTTGGCTGGGAAGTTGAAGATCAAGGCAACAGCAGATTTGGCATCTGGTGAGGGCAGCTCTCTCCTTCCAAAATGGTGCCTTGTTGCGGTATCCTCACATTACATAAGAGGTGGAAAAGCAGGGGGATTTAGGTAGGTCCCTCCATCCCTTTTGTAGGAGCACAAATCCCATTCATGAGGTTGGAGCCCTCTTAATCACCTCCTAAAAGCTCCACCCCTTAATACTTATTGCATTGGGTCTTAGGTTCTAGCATATGAGTTTTGGTGGGACACATACATTCAAACCTTAGCAGGTGCTACATTGTATATCCTCAAAAAATGAGAGGTTAGGAGTGCCGACCCTCACACAGTCAAAAATCCATGTATAACTTTTGACTCCCCAAAAACTTAACTAATAGCCTGCTGTTTACCAGAAACCTTACCATAACATAAACAGTTAATTAACACATTTTATATGCTGTATGTATTATATACTGTTTTCTCACAATAAAGTAAGCTAGGGAAGAGAAAATATATTTATTACTCACTAAGTGGAAGTGGATAGTCCTAAAGGACTTCATCCTGATTGTCTTCATATTGAGTAGGCTGAGGAAGACGACGGTTTGGTCCTGCTGTGCCCAGGCGGCAGAGGCGGAAGAGGTGGAGGAGGTGAAGGGGAGGCAGGGGAGGCAGGCACACTCTGTATAACTTTTATTGAAAAAAACCCATGGATAAGTGGACCAGGGCAGTTCAAACCTTGCTGTTCAAGGGTCAACTGTACTTAGAAATGGTTAAGATAATAAATTTTAGGTTATATATTTTTCAACACAATTAAAAATAAAGAATTACTGCTGCTAGAAACTGTGACCTCTGGAAATCACTGTAGAAGAATCTGGAATTCTTAAATTCTAGGACACCTCTGACTTCTGGGTGTAGTATGCATGAACTTAAGGGAACGAAGTATTTATTTCCTCATGAGGGTAAGCTCAGGTGTTTTCCTTAGGACTGTCAGGGTGAAGGAGTGGGCTGGCCTGAACCCTTCCCGAGTTGCCTGGGTTCTCAGGCTCCTCTGCACCTGGGGCTAGTGAGCCAGCCCATGGGCCGAACCTGGCTGGTATGTACAGAGCCTGCACATGTCTACATAGCCGAGGTTGAGGTCTGGACACTTGCTTAGATTCCAAGGTCCTCCTTTGTACCCATTTATTTATATAATAATAATTTATTATTATTATTATTTTTGAGACGGAGTTTCACTCTTGTTGCCTAGGCTGGAGTGCAATGGTGGGATCTTGGCTCACTGCAGGGTTCAAGTGATTCTCCTGTCTCAGTCTCCCGAGTAGCTGGGATTACAGGCACCTGCCAACACGCCTGGATTTTTTTTGTGTGTTTTTAGTAGAGACGAGGTTCCAACATGTTGGCCAGGCTGGTCCTGAACTCCTGGCCTCAGGTGATCCTCCCACCTCAGCCTCCCAAAGTGCTGGGATTATAGGCATGAACCACTGTGCTCAGCCTGGATATAATTTTTTTTGAGACAGGGTCTCACTCTATGGCCCAGGCTGGAATGCAGTGGCCTGATCTCAGGTCACTGCAACCTCCACCTCCTGGGCTGAGGTGATCCTCCTACTTCAGCCTCCCAAGTAGCTGGGACTACAGGTGTGCACCACCATGCCCAGCTAATTTTTCTATTTTTAGTAGAGATGGGGTTTCACCATGTTGGCCAGGCTGGTCTCGAACTTCTGGGCTCAAGCGATCTGTCCATCTCGGCCTCCCAAAGTGCTAGGAGTAATTACGGGCGTGAGTGACTGCATCTGGCAAAGTGTAGGATTTGAAACGTAAACTTTTATTCACTTTTGATCTCATTTAACTGTCATAACATGAAGAACTCAACTGAGAACTGACTCTCATAGACTCTTAGGGAAGGACACACACGTTTCCCAGTGCCTGTCCAGCACCAGCACGAGTGCTTTGTAGAGATTGCCTCATTTCTTGCCGGCATTGCCCTTCTGAAGTGTAGATAGATGGTTTTATCGCCACTGTTTAAAGAAGGGTATAGTTTATCCAACACCCCACAGCTAAGTGACAGGACAAGGATCTCACTCCAGATCTTGTGACTTTAAAAATCACTTTCTTGGCTCTGCTTCGCCTTGTTTCCTAGATGGTGGCCGTCTCATGGTCTAGATTTATATACATCTCAGCCTCAAATCAAATGGCACACTTTGCATTTGCAAGCTGTTTGGCCCAGCCCATTGGAGTATAACATACACTATGGTAGGAAGAATTGGCCAGAGGCTCCCCAAGACCAGGCTTCTGAAATCCTAACCCCAGCTCCCAAGCCCCAGGCATCCCATAAAATCTTTGCTAGATGTTCAGAAACCTAAAATTTGCTTCTCCACCCCTCCCTTCTCCCCAAGTGGTAAAGACAAAGAAACAGACGGCAGGGCTCTTTGTTATTCTTTTATCTGCTAAGTTTACAAAAATGTTAGATAGTGGAACTTTGCTGAGCAAGCGTTCTGTCCCTGAGTTGTCTCTGAGCAGCTGAGCAGCACCAAATGACCGAGTCTTATCTTCCCCCTTGTTATCTCCAAGGATGTAAAACATTTTCTTTTCATGCCTTTTAATTTCTATGTAACATTAGCCATTCAGTTGACCTGAAACATTGCTAGTTTATTTCTAGCTGGTGTGTGTGGTGTGTGTGTGTGTGTGTGTGTGTGTGTGTATCAGAGGGTCTATACTGTATAAATACTTCTCTAAATATTCTTTTCCATAGTGTTGCTCTAAAATGTCTCATTTACTCAATACTGTCAACTTAGATGCTGAATCATTTTATATGCCTAAAAGAAATATCTACTCGGATGCTGTAGTTCCCTGGCAAGGGGGAGAGAGGGAGAAAAAGAAAGCTGTTAAAGTGGTACAAATCCAAACTGCTTTCTTTTTTGCTCATAAGTAGTGCTTTTCAAAGCATTTGGCATCCCTGCCGTATGGATGTGTCACTGTGTGAGATGACAACAGGATTTGCTGGAAATGTGGGCCACTATTGTATCCGCCTTACGTAACCACGTGGAGTGATGGAAATGGGTGAGCAGCCCGGGATGTAGGCGGTGGCCTGGCCCATGCATCTCCAGAGACCATGAAGACTGCTCAAGCCCTGCATAGGATGTGGATCCAGGCTGTTAAAAAGTTGAGGAGATGGAAAGGCCGTGTGAGTCCCTCTGCAAGCTCTCCCCTTGTTTTCCCCAACCTTTCTTCATGGGAAGGGGAGGGAAGCAAAACCATTCTCACAGTGACTCCTTTATCCTCAGATTGATTTGTGCTTCTGGCATCTTTCAGCAACAAATTGTGAGATTGTAGGTTGTAGTCACTGGTGGGTTTTTAAAAATACTTGTATTAATTTTAGCCGATCTGTGTGAAACTGATAGCCTCTTACTGGATCTGTGGATCAAAGGCTGCTGTTTTCCATATGCTAGGAATCTGTAGTGGTTTTGCTTCCTGGGTAGAGCTTAACATACTGGCTTTTGTGTTTGTTCATGTTTGATAATTTTTTGTTTTGGCATTAAACTTTTTGCTTTCTTACACTGCAGAAATCTATATTCTTATTATGTCTAGGCTTCTAACTTAGAAGAAAAAGTGTTTTTCACATGTTCTTTTTTCCTCTTACAGTTTGAACATGTGTGAGTGTTTACTTTTATGGCTTGAGACTTTTATGAAGCATGTCCCTTATGTGGACAGCTTTCAATTAATCTTTGCTTTTAGCTTTGACCTCCATCACTGGGCAGCAGCAGTCTGTGGATACAGAATCTAAAAGCCGCCTGCCTGTTCAGGGGGACTTTGGGCAGTGAACACTTTGGTATCTGTTTTGGGGTTGGCTTTTAACACGTTTCTACGTTCGTTATGTAAAATATATAGGATTTTTACCTATCTGGCCAAGATTTTTCAAAGGAAAAAAGCTTTATAAAAAGTAGATTAAAGAAAAAACACAACAAATAACTATTTGCCTTAGTTCCTTTCTCTTCTTTTGTCACACAAAAACCTTACTGTTAATGCATTAAGTTTTTTGTTTATGGTAGAAAAGTTAGCTCACTTTTAGCTTTCCATGAGGTCTAAGAATGACCTGTTACGATATAAAGGGGGTTGTCATGAACACTACTTACGTGAAAAGTAAAAGTGATAAGGAAAGATGACGAAAGCACATTGAAGATCCTCCTGATGGATAGAATGTTGACACTTGGATTAAAAAGGTGACTTGGCATTTTCTGCATGCACCTCCCCGCCACAGCTCCCCAGACCTAACCTGCATCCCCACTCTGTCCACCGCACCTGCCTTGCTTTACCCTCTTTGCCCCTTTCAAATTACTGGTACTGTCCTTCAACTTGCCCTCCTTCTAGTTGAAATTATTATCCCCTCTTCACTTTGCAAAATTCTAACTGCATTGAAAAATTTGCTGTTAAATATACCCGTACCTCTTGGTATTAGATCCTTCACCAGAGTCAGTATTCACTTTGGTGTTCACCCACTCATCTCCCTATTTTTTGTTTATTTATTTATTTTATTATTATTATTATTATTTTTGAGACGGAGTCTTGCTCTGTCGCCCAGGCTGGAGTGCGGTGGCGCGATTTCGGCTCGCTGCAAGCTCTGCCTCCGGGGTTCAAGCCATTCTCCTGCCTCAGCCTCCCGAGTAGCTGGGACTACAGGCGCCCGCCACCATGCCCGGCTAATTTTTTGTATTTTTAGTAGAGATTGCGTTTAACCATGTTAGCCAGGATGGTCTTGATCTCCTGACTTCGTGATCCACCCGCCTCAGCCTCCCAAAGTGCTGGGATTACAGGCCTGAGCCATCACGCCCGGCCTCATCTCCCTATTTTTTAAACTTACGAAATGTTTGATACTATAAAAGAATTAAATATCTAAATCATGGAGCATAATAATTAAACAAATGCCATGAGCCCATTACACATATCTGCAGACCATCACCAAGACAAAACACGAGGGAAATTTGTGTACCTCCCACCACACTCTGCCTCCTGTCCAGGTCACCTCATCCTGAATGTTATATTTTTCATTTCCTTGCTTTTTCTTTATATTTCCACTGCATGCGTGCGTACACACACACACGCCCCTAAACAATAGATCAATTTTGTTGGCAATTTTTTACCGTAGTGAAAAATGCATAACAAAATTTACTGTCTATACCATTTGTAAATGTACAGTTCAGTAGTGGTAAGTATATTCAAGTTGTTGTAAAACATTGTTTTTTGAGCTATATAAAAATGGTATCACACTCTACAAATCCTTCTGGGGTGTTTTTTCGTTCAACTTTATGTTTGAGATGCATCCCTTTTGTGGTGGTCTGTGTGACTGGTTTGTTCGTCTTCATTGCAGTATAACATTGTATTTTAATAATGTATCAGTTTGTCCATCCTGCCCTTGAGAGATAGTGGGATATTTTCCAGGTTTTGGCCGTTGGGAACATTGCTGCTGTGAATACTCTATACATGTATCCTTGTGCATTTAATCACACGGTTCTCCGGGGGCCTCTGCCCGGGTAGAGGAATCACTGGGTCGTGGAATGTGCATACCTTTAATTCTGATATATGCGTGCTTTTTCTATGGGCCTGCCTGTAAAGCTCCCCTTGGTGCTAAGCAGCTACCTGCTGTCATTCAGAGAGAGGTCAGATATTGCTAGCAAGTCTGATCCGCGCATAGCCAAGCAAAGGTGGGTGGGACCAGAGGCCGGTGGCCTAGTTTGAATGTCAGGACCACAGCTCTCAGCTAAGCTGCTGCACCCTGGCAGCCTGTGCCCAGGGATGTTCCTAGAGCTGATGTTCTGAGGAATAAGGATGATTATGTGGGGTGCTCTGTGTTTCTGAAAAATTATATAAATGAGGCGGGAAAGACACTCAGTAGTTTGCTCTTTGGGTACACTTGTAGTTAGTTGGTAAGCTGCCCAAGGGCTTTGGCGATCTTATTCACTGATGTCTCTGAAGTGCCACAAACCACTTGCTTGGCAGAAGGTGGATGCTTAATAAATGTTTTTGCGTAAATGAAAAATGAGTGCATAGTGAAGAGTTTTCTGTGAGACTTTCCCAAAAAGTCACAGTTCTGTAGGCTAAATATACATAATTATGGTGTATTTTTAATGCTCAACAGAGCTACTAAAATATATTTTTGCTCTAGTTCCCTACCTTTACAATTAAGATTTTCTCTTTATCACTTGGCTTAGCAGAGCATATATTCTTTGAATATTATATTAAGTAGCTAATGGTTAATTTTGCTACCTGTTAACCATAGGTAAGAAGAAGCCTCGCAGTCTGATTGGTTTCAGGCACCAGGCAAGTTAATAGCAAGGTCTGATTGGTGGTGGTAGTGGTAGGAGATTAATCGTCTCTCTGACAAATTTAATTTAAATTACCCTTGCAGGCAGCACAGGACACTTAAAGATAGTAGCATCCCATTATTGAAGGGCTGTGAATTTCAAAAGCCAGATTCATTCTACGTGAGCCACATTTAAACAATAAAATTTTGCAGGAACTCATTTATTTGGCTAAATGATAAACAAATTTAAATCCAAAACTTTGAAGAGTTTGTAGTTTTAAATTCCAAAATAGAAATGTATTTTAAAAGTAATGTACTCATAAAAATATTCTCTATGATAGCACAGCTCCTTGGGATATTCGACATTTTTTTGGTATGTAGCATTGCCCAATCCTGGGGATGATTGTCATAGTCCCAGTTAGTTTTTTTTCCTGATAACTTTTTTTTTTTGAGAAGGAGTCTTGCTCTGTTGCCCAGGCTGGAGTGCAGTGGCGTGATCTCGGCTCACTGCAATCTCCGCCTCCTGGGTTCACACCATTCTCCTGCCTCAGCCTCCCGAGTAGCTGGGACTACAGGCGCCTGCCACTAAGCCTGGCTAATTTTTTGTATTTTTAGTAGAGACAGGATTTCACCGTGTTAACCAGGATGGTCTCGATCTCCTGACCTTGTGATCCGCCTGCCTCGGCCTCCCAAAGTGCTGGGATTACAGGCTTGAGTCACCATGCCCGGCCCTTTTCCTGATAATTTTAAAGTAAGTTTTGTGGAGAGGGTGCCATGTGATTTTTTTCCCCCTTAATTCATGGGGCTATAACTATATCCAAAGAAGAGTTGGCAAATATATTTATTTTACCACAGTTTCTAGATTAATTCACTTTGTTGAAATTTGACAGCTTTAAGGTACAAGAAGGCACTGAGAAGATGAGCTTGGAGAAGTGGGCATGCTCATAAGGCCATTTCTGGGTGGTAGTGGCTTAGTTTTACTAAGGCCACATCTAAAACTGAAGTTGTCAAGGAATTAGTAAGGTGTTCTATGGAAATGGAAAAGGGCAACCAATTATGACTTACTGCAGGAGTTCAGTTGAGTGTCTGCTTTCTTTTTCTTTTCTTTCTTTTTTTTTTTTTTTTGAGACAGAGTCTCGCTCTGGAGTGCAGTGGCGCAATCTCAGCTCATTGCAACCTCCACCTCCCAGGTTCAAGTGATTCTCTTGCTTCAGCCTCCCAAGTAGCTGGGACTACAGATATGTGCCACCACACCCGGCTAATTTTTTGTGTTTTTGGTAGAGACAGGGTTTCACCATGTTGGCCAGGCTGGTCTTGAACTGCTGGCCCCAAGTGATCCACCTGCCTTGGCCTCCCAAAGTGTTGGGATTATAGGCATGAACCACCATGCCGGACCCGGTTTCTGCTTTCTGTTTCCATTTAAGAAAACTTTTTGGCCGGGCGTGGTGGCTCACACCTGTAATCCCAGTGCTTTGGGAGGCCGAGGCAGGCGGGTCGTCTAAGGTTGGGAGTTTGAGACCAGCCTGACCAGCATGGTGAAACCCCATCTCTACTAAAAATACAAAAATTAGCTGGGCGTGGTGGCGCATGCCTGTAATCCCAACTATTTGGGAGGCTGAGGCAGGAGAATCGCTAGAACCCGGGAGGCGGAGGTTGCGGTGAGCCCAGATCGTGCCAGTGCACTCCAGCCTGGGCAACAAGAGTGAAACTCCATCTCAAAACAAAAAACTTTTTAACAAATATGTACAGCTTCATTAAAATCTTGGAAAATTTGTTGTGCTGCCACATATTGGAAAATGCTGTTTTAGACACAGAATTCCAGAGAGGTATGGCTATAGAGCACATCTAGAAAGTCAGACCATGAGCACCTGAGTTTTTAGTCCATCCACCTCACGTATGCTATCAAAGAAGCAGAGAGCCATGAATTCGATAGAAACTTTCTTTAAGAAAATTTGTAGGCTGGGCATGGTGTCTCACACCTGTAATCCCAGCATTTTGGGAGGCTAAGGCAGGCGGACCATTTGAGGTCAGGAGTTTGAGATGAGCCTGGCCAACATGGTGAAACCGTGTCTCTACCAAAAATACAAAAAAATGAGCTGGGTGTGGTGGCGCACAACTGTAATCCCAGCTGCTCGGGAGGCTGAGGTACGCGAATCACTTGAACCCAGGAGGCAGAGGTTGCAGTGAACCTAGATCACACCCCTGCATTCCAGCCTGGGTGACAGAGTGAGACCCCGTCCCAAAAAAAAAAAAAAGTAAGTAGCAGCAGTCAGTGCTTCGGTTATATTAATTGAATGATGAATGAATAGTGTATCCATCTCTTGATGTATTAAAAAGAAAAAACTCTTGAGTGCCTACTCTGTGTGCCAGACACTGTTGTAGCAGATAATGGGACAAAGATGAGTAGGATATAAAAATTTCACCTGAAAATTCACTTTTATTTTTTAAAATTGAAGAACAGTTGTTACAGTGAACAGACTTTAGGTAATTGGGGAGTTTTACATAGTTTAGATAATAATCTTTTGGAACGTTTACATATTTCCTTGTGTTGATGGGCCTTCATTTAATCTTCTAAATCTTGCACTTTTGGGCTACTCGTGTCCCTGGCACCCCAGGCCCCATTCACCACCCAGTCCCAGGATTGCTGGTAGCACAGATCTCTCGTTCTGGCCTTTCTCAGTTATTTTGAGTTCTTTTTTTTCTTATTAAATATACAGATGGGGTCTCACTATGTTGCTCAGGTTGGTCTTAAACTCCTGCACTCAACTGATCACCCCGCCTCAGCCTCCTGAGTAGCTGGGACTACAGCATGTGCCACCATGCCTGGCTAACTTTAAAAATTTTTTGTAGAGATGGGGTCTCACTATGTTGCACAGGCTGGCCTTGAACTCCTAGGCTCAAGCGATCCTCTCGCTTCAGACTGAGTGCTGGAAATACAGACGTGAGCCAGTGCACCCAGCCCTCTTCTAATTTCTTAAAACATAAACACATAGTCCGGGCGGCTCAGTGGCTCACGCCTGTAATCCCAGCACTTTGGGAGGCCGAGGCAGGTGGATCACGAGGTCAGGAGTTTGAGACCAGCCTGATGAACATGGTGAAGCCCCATCTCTACTAAAATACAAAAATTAGCCGGGCGTGGTAGTGCGCACCTGTAATCCTAGCTACCCAGGAGACTGAGTCAGGAGAATCGCTTGAACCTGGGAGGCGGAGGTTGCAGTGAGTGAAGATCACGCCACTGTACTCCAACCTGGGCAACAGAACGAGACTCCGTCTCAAACAAAGCAAGAAACCAACGTATACACATATTATAGATACTCCGTTTTTGTCTGTGGCTGGTATTTCAAATATTTAAAGTCTTTGATACTTCAGTTTATGTTTCTTTTACCTCTCACTCATGGTAATGTGGATGTTTAAATTGTGGGCTCATTTCCTTGGATACGTACTATCTGGGGTATCTTTGAGGGCTGTGTTTGAGTGTGATCTCTGGAGAGGATTCACATCTGCCTCTGTGTACCTGGTGGTATGGCCAGTGCAGAACCCCAGTAGGCATGAGTGTTTGGCAGGGTGTGGTCACATCTGTAATATGAATGCCCAAACCTGTGTGAATACAGGTCTGTTAATAGAAATTCTCCAGGGTTTTATTTTAGTTATTTCCACTCTACCCATAGCCAAGGATGAGACAGTCACTGCATCTCCATCTGTGTGCTGATATTTTTTTCCCCTAATAGATCCACCCAGACCTGATCTCCCACCCTGTTTGGATCCCCAGCCTCCTCTAAATGCCTGCTTCAGTGCTGGCTTACCTCTGTGGTTCTGAGTGTTCTTGGCATTTCTAGCTTTCTCACAGGCAGCCTGCAT
The DNA here is from genome assembly GCF_006542625.1 of Nomascus leucogenys. Lineage (NCBI taxonomy): Eukaryota > Metazoa > Chordata > Mammalia > Primates > Hylobatidae > Nomascus > Nomascus leucogenys. Next base: position 64,653,091 of record NC_044381.1, on the reverse strand, counting down.
TTAATGGATTATTGTTTTTAAAATAATACCACCAGTTTTAGTTTTTTCTGGATACCTACTTTGGAATATTGTCAGAGATGGAAGTCCCAGTGGTCCATTTATGAAGACATTCATCTTTCATACCCGGTGATACAGATGGAGAAAAAGCCAAAAGATCCCGCAGATCACCCAATTGGGCATACCCTATGATAAGGCTAAGGATATTTTTAGACATAAACATGCAGAAAACTTGCCTACGAGGTCACCTTTGACAGGAAGAGGGGGAGAATTATTAAAAAAAAAAAAAAAAGAATCTGTTTGAAACTAGATATTTTTAAAGGGGTTTTATGATGACAATGTTTTGGAATAGTGATAATAAAAGGACTCAGCACTTAACATTCCATTCTTTTTAGGGTCTGTCTCTCACTGTGTATTTCACTTACATTTCAAATATTGTTTCTAGTTTCATTTCATTGAAGGAGAGTTGTGTTTGAAAATAGGTAGCATAATGAACAAATATGAACTCTTTTTGGTATAGAAAGTGTGAGCTGGACTTTATGTCAAGGCATTTTGAATGATAATTTTATTTCTAGCATTGAAAATGTTGTGGTTTTCATCAGATTGGTTTTGTTCTTTTAAAACAGGCCCCAGGCATGGAAGAGCTGATATGGGAACAGTACACTGTGACCCTACAAAAGGTGAGTTCTGCACATTTCATATATTCTACAGTCATGTTCTTGATTTTACGGATCATGGATCTTGTTTATTTTTGCCTACACACAGTTTTGGCTTTTTTTCCCCTTGAGGTGCGTAATGCATTATAGATACTAACTGGCAATAATTGCTATGTTAACAAAGATTTGCATGCTATTGTATTTTTTGATTAAGGACTGTTTAATATAGAACATTTTAGAGGTTATTTAGTGTATACTCTTATCTCCAGATAGAACAGGTTATGAAAGAGAAAAGAAAGGGAAGAATGAAAATGACCTGTACTGTTTAAGGATGTTAAGGGAGCTTTTTACAACTTCTGTCATTTTAATTATGACATATTATACATACCTTATAACTCTTAAAAAGCGTCCAAGAGACCATAAGTCATTTGTGTGAGGCTAAGCTGGAGAACTGCACTCGTGGTTCTGCATTTTTTTTTTTTTTTTTTTCTGAGATGGAATTGCACTCTTGTCGCCCAGGCTGGAGTGCAGTGGTGCAATCTTGGCTCAGCGCAACCTCCGCCTCCCGGGTTCAAGCAATTTTCCTGCCTCAGCCTCCCAAGTAGCTGGGATTACAGGTGCCCATCACCACACCTGGCTAGTTTTATATTTTTAATAGAGATGAGGTTTCTCCATGTTGGTCAGGCTGGTCTCGAACTTCTGACCTCAGGTGATCCACCCGCCTCGGCCCCCAAAGTGCTGGGGTTACAGGCATGAGCCACCACGCCCAGAAGGTTCTGCATTTTTATTCCATCAAGCTGCCGTCCAGTCGTCATCACTGTGATTTTCCTGGTCTTTCTGCAGGCTTTCTTCTTCTGGCTCTGAATTCCTCCAAGGTCTGTCATCTCCTAGAGGGACCATAAGTTCCTCATAGGAAGAGTTTTCCTTTGACCCTCAGAACTGTGAGCTTCAAGCTTTGTCTTCTATGAAAATTAAAGACATTCCTGAATTTAATGTTTATTGAATTAATCCAGGTAGAAAAAAATGTCTCTGGGCCAGTGCCCAGGTGCCCAGACTTCCAGATCAGTAATCACAATTTCTTCATTTGAGGGGTTTTGTCTGCTTAGGTCTTATTTTTCAACTCTCCTCATCTTTCTGACTCTCCTCTGCCCTTTCCCTGAGCATTTCATGCATTCCTTGAGTTGTGGACCCAAAATTGGCAGAGGTCAGAGATTTTTTTAGGCTTGGCATAGAGGATGGAGCTGCCTCTGTCTAAAACCAGGTGCCAGCTGGTGGTGCTGCCAAATTCAAAGCCATGTGATTAATAGACAACACTCCCAACCTGTTTTGAGTTTGTAATTGTGTATAATCAGTCAGCATAGTGGGCCTCACATGGGAAACTTTCCTTGGAAGGGAAGATTTTCTTTTAGTCTCGGAGTAATTTTTTATATAATCGAACCCAGATTTAAGAATATACAATCACATATACTCATATTATCTGGATGAAACTGGGCTTAGATTTTTTTTTTTTTTTTTTTTTTGAAATGGAGTCTCATTCAGTCGCCCAGGCTGGAGTGTAATTGCATGATCTCGGCTCACTGCAACCTCCACCTCCTAGGTTCAAGTGATTTTCCTGCTTCAGCCTCCTAAGTAGCTGGGGTTACAGGGGTGTGCCACCACGCCTGGCTAATTTTTGTATTTTTAGTAGAGATGGGGTTTTGCCATGTTGGCCAGGCTGATCTCGAACTCCTGGACTCAAGCAATTCACCCGCCTTGGCCTCCCAAAGTGCTGGGATTACAGGTGTGAGCCACTGCACCTGGCCCAGGCTTAGCTTTTTAAAACACAAATGAATTAGGGTTATGTATTATCTATGCTCACCACTGTGCATTGCTAGACCGATCATGGATGTAATAAATCTTATTTCCGATCTTCCATGCATGTAGAAAAGGGTTTAGTGCTTTGCTTTCTCATGAGATCTCAACACACATTTTATGTTCAAATTTTATCTTTAAAATCCATTTACAGGCCGGGCGCAGTAGCTCACGCCTGTAATCCCCACACTTTGGGAGGCAGAGGCAGGCGGATCACAAGGTCAGGAGATCGAGACCATCCTGGCCAACATGGTGAAACCCTGTCTCTATTAAAAATACAAAAATTAGCTGGGTGTGGTGGCACATGCCTGTAGTCCCAGCTACTCAGGAGGCTGAGGCAGGAGAATCACTTGAACCTGGGAGGCGGAGGTTTCAGTGAGCCAAGCACCACTGCACTCCAGCCTGGCAACAGAGCAAGACTCTGTCTCAAAAAACAAAACAAAACAAAAAAATCCATTTATTTCTTTTTCACTGTATGTTGAAATGAAACTACCAACTCATTTACTTTGAAGTTAAAGGTATACTTTAAAAATATGATTTTAGGCAGACATAAGAAAGAACAAAATCATGTCCTTTACAGCAACATGAATGCACCTGGAGGCAATTATCCTAAGCAAATTAATGCAGAAACAGAAAACCAAATACTGCATGTTCTCACTTAGAAGTGGGAGCTAAACATTGGGTACACACAGACACAAAGATAGGAACAGTTAACACTGGGAATTCCAAAAGTAGGGAGGGAGGGAGAGGAGCAAAGTTTGAAAAACTACTTCTTGGGTACTGTGTTCGGTACTTGGGTGACATGATCATTAGAAGCCCAAACCTCAGCATCAGACAATACCCATATATAACAAACCTGCACATGTACTCCTGAATCTAAAATAAAAATAAAGAAAAATAAAAAGGATTGGCTAGCACTGGGAAGAGCAGTCTCTTCCCACCCAGCTAGAAAGTTGTGGAATTTTTTTTTATTTTTTAGAGACTTCTTCAGTTGCCCAGTTTAAAGTGCAGAAGCTGCCTTGGCTTGTTGCAGCCTTGACCTCACAGGCTCAGGTGATTCTCCCACCTCAGCCTCTCGAGTAGCTGGGACTACAGACGTGCACCACCATGACCAGCTAATTTTTTGTATTTCTAGTAGAGACAGGGTTTTGCCATGTTGTCCAGGCTGGTCTCGAGCTGCTGGACTCAAGCATTCTGGCTGCGTTGGCCTCCCAAAGTGCTGGGATTATAGACGTGAGCCGTGAGCCTAGGCAGAAGGTTTTATTTTTTTTTTTAATATGTCAAAATATCGTAATATACAGAGGAAAAAATATTTACAGTACAGGCCAGGCACAATGGCTCCCTGTTGTAATCCCAGTGCTTTGGGAGGTTGAAGCAGGAGGCTCATTTGAGCCCAGAAATTTGAGGCTGCGGTGAGTAGTGATCACACCGCTGCACTCCAGCCTAGCAACAGATCAAAACTCTGTCTCTTAAAAAAAAAAAAAAATACAATAAGAAAATCTGAAAATTAAAAAAATACAGTTTTAGTACAGATTCAGTTTTTACTGAAGTTGTTCCAGCTCAGGCTAGCATGATGCAAAGAGGTACAACTGGTGCTTCAAACAGTACATCCCTATTTGGACTGAAGACATTGTTTCCTATCCCTGCCTGCTTCTAGTGATAACTCCAGTCTGCACTATCAATCTTTTCCAGCCTCCACACGCTGTTTCTTTCAGATAAGGAATTTCCCTTTATAAACCTGTCAGCTGACTATGACTATGCTTTATTTTGTTTCTCATTTGTTTCTGTAAGCCCATCTGTTCCTGAACAGTCTCTGGTTATTGATTTGACCTTTATTTTATTGAGTGCTTGCAATAAATCCTGAAAGCCACTTATTGAAGGATTTTTAATATTTCTCCTCTCTGATGTACAGGATTCCAAAAGAGGATTTGGAATTGCAGTGTCTGGAGGCAGAGACAACCCCCACTTTGAAAATGGAGAAACATCCATTGTCATTTCTGATGTGCTCCCGGGTGGGCCTGCTGATGGGCTGCTCCAGTGAGTGTCCTCCCTCGCCCCACAGCCCCTGCCAGCCCTACTGGTTGGCCCTAGACAGGGTATTTTGGTTGGTATCCACTTTATTTTTTTTAAAAAAAGAAAAAATAACAAACTTTTATATAATATTTGAAAAGTCTTCAAGCTGGAATGGAAGCCATAACACACCATGTTTGAATAATGCCCAAACCTTGGGAACACCCCAGCTTTGGAGCGAGGAGGGCAGTTGTTTCCGTAAGAAGATAGTTCCAAACATCCCTCCTACGTTTAGGAATCATTTCCGAACGTGGAGTTTTAAATTGGCATGCTTCTCAACCCCAATGCTTAGCCAACACTGTTTATGTTTGTTTTAATTTATATTCTTCAAGAATTTAATGAGGAGACTTTGGTTTATTGATTATCTTATTTATAAGAGTGATGTGGAAGTTGGGAAAATTTACTATGGGAAAACCACAAGTTTTCCAACTGCCAGCTTTCTGACCTGAAGAGGTAACACCATTTTATTTTAATTTTTAATAAATTTTTTCCTTTTTCTTTTTTTTTGTGAGACAGAGTCTTGCTTTGTCACCCAGTCTGGATTGCAGTGGTGCGATCTCAGCTCACCGCAACCATCACCTTCCGAGTTCAAGCAATTCTCTGCTGCCTCAACCACCTGAGTAGCTGGGATTACAGGTGCCTGCCACCACACCCAGCTAATTTTTGTATTTTTAGTACAGACGGGTTTTCGCCATGTTGGCCAGGCTGGTGTCAAACTCCTGACCTGAAGTGATCTGCCCAACTCGGCCTCCCAAAGTGCTGGGATTACAGGCATGAGCCACCGTTTTAAATGATGCATGCCTGATTCCCACGAGATAACTTCTCAGGAAGAAATCAAAAGTTAACTGTATGGCTGCATTGGCTAAATAGCTCAAAAGTTTAGGTTCTGTTGGTGTTTAAAGCCTCTGTGGACTAAGCACAGTGGCTCACACCTATAATCCTGCACTTTGGGAGGCTGAGGTGGCAGGAATGCTTAAGCCAGGTGTTGAAGATCAGCCTGGGCAACATAGTGAGACCCTGCTGGGATGGCATGCACCTACTCGGGTCCCAGCTACTTGGGAGGCTAAGGTGAGAGAATCCTTTGAGCTCAGGAAGTTGAGGTTGCAGTGAGCTATCAGTCACACTACTGCAATCCATCCTGGGTGAGAGAGGGAAACCACGCCTCTTAAAAAAGAAAATTATAATGAAGAAAGCCTCTATAGTTTTATCAAAGTTAGTAGTCTTTCATATGGAGAAATGCAAAATTTTAAAGTAATATTTGGGATGAACTGGAGCAATAGGATTCTGTGATCTCAGAATTTCTTTAAGAATCTTGGCCCTTTTCCTGCACAAAAGCACAAATGGATATACACCTACTTGGAGGGAGTATTTTTAGACTTTTCTGAAGCCCACCATGCACCTCAGGCAATAGGGGACTGATAGAGAAATTCCTTTTGGTGTCCAGACCTCACCGTCATTAAGTACCTCCTGGTGTGACCCTGTGGTTTGGGGCGATCAGGCCTCTCTCTTCCCAGATGATTTCCATTTAGACACTCAGAATTGAGCTGTATGGCCCCCAGTTCCTTTCTTTGAAAGATCTCAGGCCAAGTTGACTGGGCCTTGGGCGCCACCAGACACTGAGCCCTTTAGAAAGCCTTTCAGGTCGATTTGCTGCTTCTGTTTGTTCCTAAATAAATAATTTACAATGAATAGATGGGAGTTTTTCATGACCCATTTTTATTTCTTGTTTACAGAGAAAATGACAGAGTGGTCATGGTCAATGGCACCCCCATGGAGGATGTGCTTCATTCGTTTGCAGTTCAGCAGCTCAGAAAAAGTGGGAAGGTCGCTGCTATTGTAAGTACTGGGTTTGCTTTCAGCTTGCCTCAATAGCATTTTGGTTTTTTGCCCAGAAGAAAATTACCCCTTGCTTTTAAGCAGTTGACAGAATTACATAACCTAGGGACCGCTGTTCTTGGATCCTCAGTACTTTCGGAGGGGTGTGAAGATGTGTGTAAGTTATCCTTCCTACCTTTCCTTGTGTCTTCTCCTGAGGCTGGTGATTGCCTAATCTGAGTTAGTTTGCCTTAGGAACCAAGTTAGGCAATTATTCCCTAAGAGAATTAGCTAGATTCAGAATACTGGTAAAACAATATTAATTTAGAAAAAATCTTTCAGCGCAAAAACTCACTTGTAAAGGCCCAAGCAAGATATATTATATCTTCATAGACTAAGAGTTTCATTAGAAGACTGTCTATAATCTTCATTCATCTATTCATTCATTCATTCACTGGCTGAGAATCAACTATGAGCTGGATGCCATTAGGCCCTGGGGCCAATCTGTGTTGCAAGATGTGTTCACTACAGTGGAGCAGGTAGACACACAAAGTGAGAATGGTAATAAAGTGTGCTTAGAGGCAATGCTAGTAGGGATATACCCACATATATGGTTGTGTGTGTGTGTGTATGTGTATATGTATATATATATATATATATATATTTTTTTTTTTTTTTTTTTTTTTTTTTTTTGAGACAGAGTTTTGCTCTTATTGCCCAGGCTGGAGTGCAGTGGCACGATCATGGCTCACTGCAACCTCCGCCTCCCAGGTTCAAGCGATTCTCCTGCCTCAGCCTCCTGAGTAGCTGGGATTATAGTCATGTGCCACCACACCCGTCTAATTTTGTATTTTTAGTAGAGATGGGGTTTCACCATGTTGGTCAGGCTGGTCCCGAACTCCCAACTTCGGGTGATCCGCCAGCCTCGGCCTCCCAAAGTGCTGGGATTACAGGCATGAGCCACCTCACCTGGCCACATATATGGTATTTAATGTTTTTCAACTTTATATTATGAAGATTTTCAAACAAAAAGGAAAGTTGAAAGATCAGTGTAATAAACATTTATTTTCTAAAATATTACTATTCTGCCATCTTTACTTGGTCTCTGTTTGTATATAAACATTCACGTCTTTCTGGCCAACCATTTGAAGGAAAGTTACGGACATGACAGTTCATTTCTACTTACTTCACATGCATTTCCTATGAATGAGGATATTCATCTATATAATACTATTATCTGATCTAAGAAAAGTAATAATTCTACAGTATTATCTAAAATCCAGCCCATATCTCAAGATGTCTTTTTCATTTTTAGAGATGGGATCTTGTTGTGTTTCCCAGGCTGATCTTGATCTCCTGGGTTCAAGCGATCGATCCACCTCAGCCTCCCAAGGTGCTGGGATTACAGGTGTGAGCCACCATACGCAGCTCTCAAAATGTCTTTGATAAATGTTTTCTTCCCTATCCAGGATCCAAAGTTCACTCATTGCATTTAATCATTATCTCTTTAGTTCCTTTTAATCTAGAAGGGTTCCTCTTTCCCCTTGCCCCTCTACCCCACCCCCTACTTTAAAAATGGCATTGAGCCAGGCTCAGTGGTTCATGCCAGCACTTTGGGAGTTGGAGGCAGGCAGATCACCTGAGGTCAGGAGTGAGGAATACCACGATAGAGAGGGGTTTTATTTATTTATTTTTGATATGGGGTCTCACTCTGTCACCCAGCCACCAGCCTGGCCAACATGGTGAAACCTCATCTCTACTAAAAATACAAAAATTAGCCAGGCATGGTGGTGTGCACCTGTAATCCCAGCCATTGGGAGGGTGAGGCACGAGAATCACTTGAACCTGGGAGGCGGAGGTTGCAGTGACCTGAGTACAGTCCAGCCTGGGCAACAGAGTGAAACTTTGTCTTAATAATAAATAAATAAATAAATAAATAAATAAATAAATAAATAAGGCATTGACTTTTCTTCCTTAAAAATTTAAAAATTTATGCATAATGCATAGTTATAGGGTATGTGTGATTAATACATTAATATGATTTGTAAAATTCAGACGAGATCGGGCGTGTTCAGGATGGTATGGCTGTAGACATGATTTGTAAAATTCAAATCAGTGTATTTGGAATATCCATCACCTTAAATAATTGTCCTTTCTTTATGGTAGAAATGTTCAGATTATTCTCTTCCAGCTATTTTGGAATGTACAGTAGATTCCTGTAAGCTGTAGTCACCCTACCGATCTAACATTAGGTCTTATTTTCTTCTATCAGACCATATATTTGTACCCATCAATCAACTTCTCTTTATTCCCCTTTGCCCCCTAGGCAGCTATGTATAGAATGTCACACTTTCTGGATTTTTGTTTGAGTTTTATAACTTAGTGATTTGGGCCTCTGAGACTTTTCAGACTTCAGCAGAAGCAGATTTTGGAGGTACTATTTTATTATTACCTTAATTCAAGGCACTGTACTCAGCTTCACCATCATTGTCTCATTCTAACCCTGTGAGATTTTTATTATCCGTTTCACGATGAGGAACCTGAACCTTAGTGAGTCGGCAGGGATACAGTTTTCTTGAAACCAGAACCAGGGCTCTTAACCACTGCCTTCTCCACGTTCAGTTGTGATTGTCCTGCGTTCACACTGAGTTTGTTTTGACAACAGGTGGTCAAGAGGCCCCGGAAGGTCCAGGTGGCCCCGCTTCAGGCCAGCCCTCCCCTGGATCAGGATGACCGGGCTTTTGAGGTGATGGACGAGTTTGATGGCAGAAGTTTCCGGAGTGGGTACAGCGAGAGGAGCCGGCTGAGCAGCCATGGGGGGCGCAGCCGCAGCTGGGAGGACAGCCCGGAAAGGGGGCGTCCCCACGATCGGGCCTGGAGCCGGGAGCGGGACCTCAGCCAGGACCGGAGCCGCGGCCGGAGCCTGGAGCGGGGCCTGGACCAAGACCATGCGCGCGCCCGAGACCGCAGCCGTGGCCGGAGCCTGGAGCGGGGCCTGGACCACGACTTTGGGCCATCCCGGGACCGGGACCGCGACCGTAGCCGCGGCCGGAGCATTGACCAGGACTACGAGCGGGCCTATCACCAGGCCTACGACCCAGACTACGAGCGGGCCTACAGCCCAGAGTACAGGCGCAGGGCCTGCCACGACGCCCGCTCTCGGGGGCCCCGAAGCCGCAGCCGCGAGCACCCGCACTCACGCAGCCCCAGCCCCGAGCCGAGGGGGCGGCCGGGGCCCATCGGGGTCCTCCTGACGAAAAGCAGAGCGAACGAAGGTAGGCATGCTTGATGTAGGAAGAAAAGCACTGTTGTGATATGCATAACTAACTTTTCTTCTTTTTTTTTTTCCCGGAAGAGTTGCTCTGTCATCCAGGCTGGAGGGCAGTAGTGTGATCTCGGCTCACCGCAACCTCCACCTCCCGGGTTCAAGCGATTCTCCTGCCTCAGCCTCCTGAGTAGCTGCGTCTACCACCACGCCCAGCTAATTTTGTATTTTTAGTGGAGACAGGTTTCAACATGTTGGCCAGGCTGGACTTGAACTCCCAACTTCAGGTGATCCGTCCACCTTGGTCTCTCACAGTGCTGGGATTACAGGCATGAGCCACGGTGCCTGGCCAGGAATAGCTACTTTTTTTTTTGAGATGGAGTCTTGAGTCTTGCTCTCTTGCCCAGGCTGGAGTGCAGTGGCGTAATCTGGGCTCACTGCAACCTCCGCCTCACAGGTTCAAGCAGTTCTCCTGCCTCAGCCTCCCTAGTAGCTGGGCTTACAGGCGCACACCACCACACCTGGTTGATTTTTTTATTTTTAGTAGAAACGGGGTTTCACCGTGTTGGCCAGGCTGGTCTTGAACTCCTCACCTCAGATGATATGCCCACCGCAGCCTTCCAAAGTGCTGGGATTATAGGCATGAGCCACTGCAACCGGCCAGCTGTTTTTTTTTTTTTTTTTTGAGACAAGAGTCTCGCTGTGTCACCCTGGCTGGAGAATGCAGTGGCATGATCTCGGCTCACTGCAACCTCTGCCTCCTGGGTTCAAGTGATTCTCCTGCCTCAGCCTCCCAAGTAGGTGGGATTATAGGTGCCTGCCACCACGCCCGGCTAATTTTTGTATTTTTAGTAGAGACAGGGTTTTGCCAGGTTGGCTAGGCTGGTCTCAAACTCCTGACCTCAGGTGATCTGCCCGCCTCGGCCTCCCAAAGTGCTGGGATTACAGGTGTGAGCCACCGCGTCTGGCCGAGCTATCTCTTAATTGCACTTAACCAGCATTGTACCCAGCACTGACCTAAATGCCTAACACCAATTAGTTCGTTTAATCCTCAGAACTACCTCATGCGGGAGGACTCTTGTATCTCCATTTTATAGACAAGGAAACTGAGGCACAGAAGGTTCATTGACATACACAAAGTTGTGTCATCAGTGGAAGAGCCAGGCTCCAGAATTTTGGCTTTAAACTAGGAAACCAGTGGTTCTCAAAGCAGTGCATCACCTGGGCACCTGTTTGAAATGCGGACTCTCAGGTCCAGCCCAGTCCCACTAGATCAGAAACCATGGGGTGGGGCTGGGTGCAGTGGCTCACACCTGTAATCCCAGCACTATGGGAGGCCGAGGTGGGTGGATCACTTGAGGTCAGGAGTTGGAGACCAGCCTGGCCAACACGATGAAACCCTATCTGTACTAAAAATGTAAAAATTAGCTGGGCGTGGTGGTGGGTACCTGTAATCCCCACTTCTGGGGAGACTGAGGCAGGAGAATAGCTTGAACCCTGAGGGGCGGAGGTTGCAGTGAGCAGAGTTCATGTCACTGCACTCCAGCCTGGGTGACAGAGCGAGACTTGGTCTTGGAAAAAAAAAAAAATAGAAACCATGAGATGGACCTCCAGAGTCTGTGTTAATAAGCTCTCCTAGTGGCCTTGCTGCATCTCAAGTGGAAAACAACAGTGGAGGACAGCACTCCGCCTAATCATTGTTGAGTTTCTGCTCTATGCAAGGGGCTGTGTTGAATATTCTTTTACGTAGTCCCCACAAGAACCCTGTGTGTTAGGAGGCTTCGTTTCTGTTTTACAAGTGAGGAATACCACGATAGAGAGGGGTTTTATTTATTTATTTTTGATATGGGGTCTCACTGTGTCATCCAGGCTGGAGTGCAGTGGCTCACTGCAACCTCTGCCTCCTGGGCTCAAGCGATCCTCCCACCTCAGCTTCCCCAACCCACAGTAGCTAGCTGGGATTACAGTTGTGTGCCACCACGCCTGGCTAATTTTTTTTTTTTTTTTGGTGTACACGGGTTTTCACCATGTTGCCCAATCTGGGATCCACGTGCCTTGGTTGGGATTACAAAGTGCTGGGATTACAGATGTGAGCCACTGTGCCAAGCCATACAGAGGAGTTTATAGGGGACATTTATAGGTGAGGATTCTGAAACTCAGACTGGGGAAGTGACTTGCCCATGTCTGGAAGCCAGTAAGTAAAGGTGGAGCTGGAACTCAAACTCCATCCTCTGGAAATAGGTGATTGGAAACAAGTAGGTGAGTGAGCAGGGCTTTTGAGCCTAGTGTTGAGATACGCCTAGCACTATTTCTTGTCTTCTGACTTACGTACGATTCCTTGTAGCATGTAACATCTTTAATTTCCTTTTGTTTTCTTAATTGTTCTCATTTTAAGAGGAAAAAAGTTAAAGAGCACCTGAGAATGCAAAGGAAAAGACTTGCGTTTTAGGTTTGGGATTTGCATTTTGATAGCCTATCGGATGAGAGGGTTTGTTTTCTTTAGTTTTTTTGTGAAGAGTTGAGTTATGTAACTAAGTGCCTATTGAAATAACCGAAGAATAATGCAAAGATGTGAATAGTGAGATACCTGGAGTCCAGTCCATGAAAATAAATGGGAACGTTGAGATTGCAATATCTCCCTGAGGAGTGTGCATCTTAGGAAGTGTAAGGATTTCACAGTGTTTTTTTTTTTTTTTTTTTTTTTTTTTTTTTTTTTTTGAGATGGAGTCTTGCTGTCGCCCAGGCTGGAGTGCAGTGGCGCGATCTCGGCTCACTGCAAACTCCATCTCCCGGGTTCAAGCGATTCTCCTGCCTCAGCCTCCTGAGTAGCTGGGACTACAGGCGCCCGCCATCATGCCCAGCTAATTTTTGCACTTTTAGTAGAGATGGGGTTTCACCATGTTGGCCAGACTGGTCTCAAACCCCCAACCTCAGGTGATCTGCCTGCCTCAGCCTCCCAAAGTGTCAGGATTAAAGGTGTGAGCCACTGCACCTGGCTAGTTCCACTTTATAAAAGAAAAATTTTTGCTACCTTTTGTTAAGATTGCATAATAATTTGGCTATCATTGGCTAGGGTTTTATAAGAATTAATGTTTAAAGAAATTCGACAGTAGGTAAGACCTACATTTGATTAAGAAAAAATATGATCCAGCTATTATATTTCACGGCACCAGTTGTCTTTCTTAGAAGCTGGTCAACTGATTTTTTTATCTTCATTTGTGAAATGCCCACATACACACCAGAAGATCTATTTGCAAAATTATAATGAGTGCATTTTTTAAGTGGATTGAGGAATTGTTGAAAAATGCCAGAGAGACGTTATCACTCAAGCTTGTCTCACTCAGCCTTCTGTTCTGGGCTGTGAGGCTGTTTGACCACTAGGGGATCGCTATCCATGAAAGTAGCTTTGCCCTTCCCTTACTCCATTCTTGACTGTCAGCTTCCTAAAGGACTAGGGCATGGGCCACAACACCTCTCATCTTTGTGGTAAGATCTGGCTGACAAGTTTATTGTAAATCATTTAAAACTTATTTTAAAATTGACTTCATACCTTTCCTGAATTGTAGAAAGTTACTTTGTTTTGTAATTATAAGATTTTTAGTTTGATAATAAAATATTTTGTGCCTGTTTTAAAACCTGCTCTGTTGTGGTAGTTTCCTAGAATGTGAAAATTTATTCTTAAAATGATGTATTTTTACAAGTTTATTAGGTAAAACCAGAATAGTCTAAGTAGCATTGAAAGTATTTAAAAATATATATGCTTAGTAATTACAACGTTTTTGCTTTCAATAGCAATTCAGAGCCCATAAACTCCCAAAGCTATGCTGGTTTTAGTTAAATGCTTTATTACTTACTTTGCCTGACTTCTTTACCCCTTTTCTTCGCCCACTGAATTCCTTTCAATGCCAAGCTTCATATAATCTAAAATGCTAGATTTTTTGCAGTGCGTTCCTGTAGAGAGCCTCATTGTCAGCAGAACATGCCTATTAAGGTGTGCTGAATTGTTTTTTTTCCTCCCAACATTTTATTTGAAAAGTGTTTAATTTGGCCAGGTGCAGTGACTCACACCTGTAATCCCAGCACTTTGGGAGGCTGAGGCGGGTGGATCACCTGAAGTCAGGAGTTCGAGACAAGCCTGGCCTACATGGTGAAACCCTGTCTCTACTAAAATACAAAAATTAGCTGGGCATGGTGGTGGGCACCTGTAATCCCAGCTACTTGGGAGGCTGAGGCAGGAGAATCACTTGAACCTGGGAGGCGGAGGTTGCAGTGAGCTGAGATCATGCCCCTGCACTCCAGCCTGGGTGACAAAGCAAGATTCTGTCTCAAAAAAAGAAAAAGAAAAATGTTAATTTTATAGCAAATGCACGTATAACCTTCATCTAGTTTTACCAATTGTTAACATTTTGCCACACTTACTTTCTTTTTCCTCCTCCTTTTTTTTTCTTTCCTTCTACTCCATCACCCTTCCTGTTACCTCTCTCAGTGGGTTTTTTGGTACTATTTAAGTAAGTTGCAGGCAACTCACCATTACCCATAAATATTTCAGAGGTATCTTCCAAGGATAAGAACATTCTCCTACATCAGTCACCGTAATACCATTATAACACTTAAGAAAATTAACATTAATATCCCTTTCATATATTATAGTTCATTTTCAAATTGCTCCAAATGATGTAACTCATTCTGCTTCCACCCTCCACTGTATCAGGGACCTATGATAGTTCATGCATTGCATTTGGTTTTTATGTATCTTTTTTTTTTTTTTTTTTTGAGACAGAGTCTTGCTCTGTCGCCCAGGCTGGAGTGCAGTGGTGCAATCTCGGCTCACTGCAAGCTCCGCCTCCCGGGTTCACGCCATTCTCCTGCCTCAGCCTCTCGGAGTAGCTGGGACTACAGGCGCCCGCCACCACACCCGGCTAATGTTTTGTATTTTTAGTAGAGACGGGGTTTCACCGTGGTCTCAATCTCCTGACCTCGTGATCCGCCTGCCTCGGCCTCCCAAAGTGCTGGGATTACAAGCGTGAGCCACCGTGCCCGGCCTTTTATGTATCTTTTAATCTAGAACAGTTTCTCTACCTTTTTGTTTTTTATGGCATTGACTTTTTTGAAGAGTTCAGGCCAGTCATCTTACAGAATTTCCCATATACAAAATTAACTTTTTAATACATATTTTAAAATAGTCCTATAAGCCAGACTAAGTTTTTTGAACAAATTGATGACATACGTGTATGTTTATGTGTTTGTCTCCTAGAGTATGGTCTCCGGCTTGGGAGTCAGATCTTCATAAAGGAAATGACCCGAACGGGTCTGGCAACTAAAGATGGCAACCTTCACGAAGGAGACATAATTCTCAAGGTGGGTAGATGGGGGCAGAGAACGGTAGTGTGCATATTGCCGTTCATAGCCTGCATGTCCACATGCAGCACCAACACAGTGAGACTTAGGTCCAATGAGAGTCAGTGGTAAGACAGAGGTGGCAAGAGCAGCATGATGAGATGATTTTTATCAGAAAAACCGGACATTGAGGGTTGTAACAGTTTAATGTCAGTTTAGAAAATAAAAACAAAAAACTCCATGAATATTTTCTTCTTTCCTGTTTAAAGTTTAGATCCCTGTTCCCTAAACTAAGGAAAGATGAGAAGGAAAGTTGGTGGTATATGAATGCTGAATATTTAATAGGTCTTGTAAACCTCTCCAGTCAGGAAACATGTTCCAATAGTAAACCAAACCGTTGTCTTGAGCTTGGAAGTTAAATAAATTAGCAGAGTAACTTACACCTGTATTTGGGATCCAGGCATGCAGGATTATATTTAATTTAAAGGACAGTTCATTTTTATTGAGTCATCCTAAAGCCAATATCTCTTTGAATATCTGAGCAAAAGCCTTTACATTTTTAGAAGGGGAAAATATGAATTTTCTACTGTGAATAATTTTATTGCATTTAACATTACCATTCTTTATAAACACAGATCAATGGGACTGTAACTGAGAACATGTCTTTAACGGATGCTCGAAAATTGATAGAAAAGTCAAGAGGAAAACTACAGCTAGTGGTGTTGAGAGACAGCCAGCAGACCCTCATCAACATCCCATCATTAAATGACAGTGACTCAGAAATAGAAGGTAAAAGAAGAGGAGGCTGTGAGCTTAGCTGGAAGTAAGGAAGGCTGTTGCTTCCCCATTCTATTTAGTGTAGCTATCCAGCTGGAAGTTAAATTTCTAAGGAAAGACCCCTTGAAACCTTAATCCCCAAAGGTCACTGGTTGGCTGTTATTTGCTTATTAAAGTGCCTATTGAAATTAGATTTCCAATATAAAATTCTGGTGCACTTGCAAACTCTCAGAGAACTATTAATTAGGCAATTGAAAGCAAAAGTTGTCAGTAAAAAAATGTGTGTTTGAGTGGTTCAAAGAACTAACCATATCATTTATATATTTGCTAATTGCTTATTGTGTTTTTTTTTTGAGACAGTCTCCCTCTGTTGCCCAAGCTGGAATGCAGTGGTACAGTCTTGGCTCACTGCAACCTCTGCCTTCCAGGTTCAAGTGATCCTTCTGCCTCAGCCTCCTGAGTAGCTGGGATTACAGGTGCCTGCCGCCACACCCGGCTAATTTTTGTATTTTTAGTAGAGACAGGGTTTCGCCATGTTGGCCAGGCTGGTCTCGAACTCCTGACCTCGTGATCTGCCCATCTTGTCCTCCCAAAGTGCTGGGATTACAGGCGTGAGCCACCAGGCCCAGCCTTAATTGCTCATTCTTTAAAAGTGGCTATTAATATTTCTAATAGAGAAGACAATTTGGAGGATAGCTAAAACAAGTAGATGCTCAAAAAGAATCAAAATGGCTAATATTGTGGCATTCATTAGTTAGCAGTCTGCATCACCTCTTCCCTTTTAAAGAGCTATATTCATTATTTGAATATGAATTATACATAGGATAACATTTTAGCCTTGTAAAAATTGCCAGTAAAAAAATCACAGTATATCCTACTGAACCATCTACTATTGCTTTTGTGCAGAGAAGTTTAGAAAATATTAAGTTACCAAGTTGTAAAGCAGACTTTTGTTGATTTTTTTTTTTTAAGGAATTTCTTTATAAAACCTTAAAACTTAATTCAGTTTCCAGTGTATCAGAAGTTGTTGATCACTGTTATGGGTGCAGTGCAGGAAAACAAAAGGAGCATGAGAAATAATGCCAGCATGTTAGGGGGTTTGCAGTTTATTTCCTTGCTACTCAGTGTGTGGTCCTCATCCCCCCCAACCCCTGACCCCAATAGCATCTGCATAATCAGGGAACTGGATAGAATTGCAGAATCTCAGTCTCCCCTCAATTGCCCCACAACAACTGCATCCTAACAAGATTTATATGCACCTTAAAGTTTGAGAAGCACTGGGCTGCTTGGGAAGAATTAGTGTATACATCTGTGATCCAGTAATAGAATTTTGACTGTTCTATAGCAGCTTTGATGGAAAATGAGACAAAAGAGAAATACACAATTCTAAATTTGCCTTCCCCTTTATTAATTAATGCCTTTTCCCTTAAAATGAGCAAGTTTTTCTCCAGGACTAATAGACTATTAGCACATTTCCTGCCTACCTTGCTTCCATTTCCCATGTTTCCTACCCAGAGAATGGTGCAATTTCTCTGGGTAGGAGAATATTTTAAATATTTTATTTATAAGTCTTTTCTTATTTTTGAAACTAGATATCTCAGAAATAGAGTCAAACCGATCATTTTCTCCAGAGGAGAGACGTCAGCAGTATTCCGATTATGATTATCATTCTTCAAGTGAGAAGCTGAAGGAAAGGCCAAGGTAAGATGACATGCATTTTCTCTTGTACATGTCATTGTGAATGTACACATGTACGTATTTATGAAACTGTTATCTCTTGAGACATTAACATATGACATGTGCTTCAGTTCCAGAGAGGACACGCCGAGCAGATTGTCCAGGATGGGTGCGACACCCACTCCCTTT
Source organism: Nomascus leucogenys (assembly GCF_006542625.1). Lineage (NCBI taxonomy): Eukaryota > Metazoa > Chordata > Mammalia > Primates > Hylobatidae > Nomascus > Nomascus leucogenys. The sequence goes on along the minus strand of NC_044381.1, from coordinate 64,635,457 downwards.
AAGTCCACAGGGGATATTGCAGGCACAGTTGTCCCGGAGACCAACAAGGAACCCAGATACCAAGAGGACCCCCCAGGTGAGCCTTTAAGACTACTCAGTTTCAACAGTTGTATTGAGAAGTGTGTGCTCGCACAGCCATAACAAAGAGTGAAATCGTGTCCTTTGCAGCCACGTGGATGCAGTTGGAGGCCATTATCCTAAGCTAATTAACATGGGAACAGAAAACCATATAGCACATGTTCTCACTTTTAAGTGGGAGCTAAACATTGGATACAAATGGACATAAAGGTGGCAATAACAGAAACTGGGGACTAGTAGGTGGGAAACTACTGAAGGAGGAGATGGAAAGGGTTGAAAAACTATTAGGTACCGTGCTCACACCTCAGTGACAGGATCAATTGTACCCCAAACCTCAGCATCATGCAGTATACCCATGTAACAGACCTGCACGTGCACCCCCTGAACCTAAAATAAAAGCTGAAATTATACACATATATGTAAATACATATATACGCATACATATATGTATGTGTGTATATATGTATGCATATATACGTATATATGTGTATGTATACAGATATGTATGTACATGTATATGTGTATATATAAATAAGTGTGTACTTAATTCCAGAGGGTGGCTGAAAGGGAAGAGGGAAATAAAAAATTACATATGGAAGAGGCCCTCCTTTCTCTCTCTCTCTTGACGTTGACAAACTATAAAATAATAGCCTTGTCTAAATGCCATTAGAATTGGTCACACTTTGTCATATTTGATGAGTTGAGGTCATTGTTTTCTCCCATCCTCGATCCTGACCTCTTCCCCCAACCCTTCCCCACCACACTGCAATTATCATCATAATTTTATATTCATAAATATTTAAGGGGAAACAGTATCATTATTATATGTTTTTTAAGTTATTAAAAAATTCAATGTTCTTGTACACATTACTGTACACCTCGCATTTTAGAGGTTCATTTTTTAATCTCTTGTATTTTGAGAAACCATTGGCACCTGCTAATGCTTCAGAGTTAAACTGCACCTTAGAGACTTCTTTTTGTTTCTGATGACGTATATGTGGCATACACTTACATTTTTTTGTGGATTTTGTGATTTTTCTATTTAGAAACGCACTCTTGTTAGTCCAGATTGATAACAATAGATGTTTCTTAACTTACAGCTCCTCAACCAAAAGCAGCCCCGAGAACTTTTCTTCGTCCTAGTCCTGAAGATGAAGCAATATATGGGTATGTATTTCCGTCTGTGTTTGTTTTCCCTTCTTCCTTACAGCTCTGTCTCTAACTGAAATCCAGAAAAGTGATGGCTTTTGCCTAGATGGTGATTTTGTACACTGTCAGCCACCTTTAACCAACCCCCATTGGTAGTGCTTATGAGAAAGAGGAATCATTTGTAGGAAAGCAAAATGTGGAAGTGGGTGAACTTTGTGATGTTAATGTTGTCTGTTTACCTACCTATCTAGCTACCTTTCCAGAGTGTTACCCTGAGTATTTGCGTTTGTCAGATAAATTCACTCCCAAATAGGTGAAGTATTGCTAAACTACGGTGCCGCGTGGTGACTGCACTGATGTGATGGTCCCAGTGTCAGTCTGTGTGGGAGAGGGAGGAGGAGTGCTGCTGTGCTCTGCACTTGGTAATCAGAACCCCTAGTTCAGCAGGGGTCAAGGGCAGCAGCCTCCTGGATTAGGATTCTTCTTCTTTGTACCCAGACTGTGTCTTTATTTGACAAGAATGCAGTGCAAGCCAGCCTTCCTTTGGAAGAATTTTAGCCCTAACTCTGCCCTTTATTTGCTTTCTCATCTTGAATGAGTTGCTATAGAGATTCTATAATTCTACGTCTTCACCAGTAACAGGGACCTACTGATACTCATCTCATGGTCCCAAGAAAGATAAAATTGTAGGATATAAAAGATAGATGAGAAAAATGAGAGGTCTTTGTAAACTATAAATCAGTCTGTAGCTAGAAGAAATTAAGTCTCTCATTTGCTAATGTTGTTCTCCTTTTTAAAAAATATCTCCTATCTTTCCTTTCTGAAACGGAACCTATTGCAGCCCTAATACCAAAATGGTAAGGTTCAAGAAGGGAGACAGCGTGGGCCTCCGGTTGGCTGGTGGCAATGATGTCGGGATATTTGTTGCTGGCATTCAAGAAGGGACTTCGGCGGAGCAGGAGGGCCTTCAAGAAGGAGACCAGATTCTGAAGGTAAGAACAGCCCAGCTCTGTTTCTAGAAGTTACTTGTAAGGAGTGCGCTTTTCTGGGTGTTCTTTCTGTAAGGGAAGACAAAGTGGTTCAGCTGGTGAAATAGAGCAGCTGCGAGTTTGTTGATGCCCAGCATTGAAGTCTCTGTATTCCTCAAATGGGTCCTGTCATCTCAGTCTTGGAACCCAGAACTCATCCATGTATCCGTGAGAACTGATAGTGTTTCTACCCTTGCCAAGATTTTATTAGTCTGATTAATGTGAAAACATTGAGACTCTTAAGTAAGCACTTACAGGAAAGATTTTTCAAGAAGATCTTTCTGATTTTTGCTTTTTTCACTGTGTTCCCCCTGCCTGCCGTCTTTCTTAAGGTAGTGTCCTGTAATTGAACAAAGGTGAGTGTCGGCATCAGACTGGGTGATTGGAATTTCGTCCCAGCCTCTCATTAGTTCTGTGGCCTTGGTTCACCCTGAGGCTCAGGTTTCTGTATCTGTTTAATGGGGATGAGAATACCTGCCTCACAGGGACCCTGGGAAGATTAGACCAGGTAACACTTACAAGGCACCTAGCAGAGTTCCCTGGCACAGAATAGGAAGGTCAGTGTCCATTCTTTTTTCTTACTGGAAGATAACAAATAGCTACTACTCAATGTTATTTACATTTAAAATTGTCCAGGAAAGGGAATTCCTGGTTAATCAAATATTGATACTTTTAATATTACTATGTGTTTGTATAATCTGTTAAGGAATTGAAAAATAACTTGACATTTATGTGTGTGTGTGTGTGTAGCATTCTTTGTTGACTTCGGAATAAATTTCAAGAACATCAAGTATCTCCTTACAATAAAAATATAGAGTACTAGGGAACTGTCTTTTTTTGACAGTCTCACTCTGTCACCCAGGCTGGAGTGTAGTGGTGCTATCTCACATCACCGCAACCTCCGCCTCCTGGGTTCAAGCAATTCTTAGTCCTCAGCCTCCCCAGTAGCTGGGATTACAGGTGAACTCTTAATTTTTGTCTTTGTAGTAGAGATAGGGTTTCACCATGTTGCCCAGGCTGGTCTCGAGCTCCTGAGCTCAAGCAATCCACCCACCTTGGCCTCCCAAAGTGCTGAGATGACAGGCGTGAGCCACGCACTTGGCTGGGAACTGTCTTCATTGCAATTTCTTTATGTGTCTGCAAACTTGCAGTTCATATATATGAGTTTTTTTTCTTGTTAATGTTAGTAAAAAATCCATTTGTAGTAAACTAAGGGGTCTGGTAGGGGCTTCTAAGGCTCCAAAGAGAGGGGAGAAAAAAGTTCTAGAATTCTCAAGGAAAGCAGGCAGCAAAGTACAAAAGCAGGTGGCCCCCTTCCTTCTTGGCTCCATTGCAGTAGTTCAGATTTCATTTCTGGAGCAGATGAAGGGCAAACCTTGATCATGAGCTTTGCAAAAGCTTTCCATTGAAATTCTATCCTTGGCCCTGGTCAGGATCCTAGAAGACTATGTACCTGCACGAACCTCATGTTGCCGTATGATCCTAGGAAATACCACTCACCAAATGTTACTGATGAAAACCCATCTGAGTGCCAGCTCATACCAGTTTACTCTTTGCATATATGCTAATGAAGGAAAAAGGCATTTTTTTCTAACTATTGTGAGGCCATGGGATGATAGCTAGAAATTAGGAGCTTTTGCTCATTAAGGTTCCATGATAAAATATTTTTGTATGTTGAGGGGCTGGGAGATTTTCTAAATTTCCGTGAAGAAAAGTAGTGAATTCACCTAGAGGCCTGGCAGTCAGACCTCTCTGTCAGTTGTTGCTAGACGGGGAGAGTCACTTTGGTGGATAAAAAGTCATGATATCAGCATTTATACTTAAGGTGTTTTGTTTCTTGTTATCACCCTGGCAACACGGAAGGAACTCTGGGAACTGGCTTCTTTTGCAGTCATCCCATATGGAGGTCAGGCAATAGGTGGTCCTCATTTCTTGGGTGCGAATAAATTTTCTGTTGATTACAAAAGAAGCTTTCAGTTCTAGAAAGGGGTGAAAAAGATTGAGTTTGCCTACGAGGGCGGAGAAGCTGCTGCACAATACTAAGTAAGCTGTGGCTGTTACAGGATCCTCTTAAGGCTCACAGCAGACATGGCTAGACCCTGTAGACTACTAAATAGCTAATCAAAGAGGATATTTATTGGAAAGGACTGGTCAATGTAACCTTCAAGTAGAAAAGTGCTGCCCTAGCCTTTTTTCACTTTAATTTGTTTCAATGCTCCTTTTCATGGCCAAATTGAATATATAAAGTGAGCCTTATACACATGCTAATCACTTTCTTCTGTTGTGGGGTTTTTAAGTGTGGCTCTTTGTTTTGCAAAGGTGACAGACAGCCTGATGTGTGGAATGAAGGCATGAGCCGGATATGTATATTCCTTATCAATAATGGAGATATATGTGCTTTTGCTTATTCCTGCTTGGCTTAACTACCTCTTTACTTGTTATTTATCTGATAGAGTTGTCATTTCTCTTTCAGAAACTTCTATGGGATGGAAAAGAGAAAAAAGACTTCTAAGTTTGGTTATTAACCATGTAGATTTTTAAAATGTAACTACCATGTGTGCTTTAATTTTGACCATTATAGTTTTTGGCTATCGAAGACTGTGATCGAGACTGATCTAAGGTTAATCTCTTGTGGCCAGAGAGATGGACTGAAGGACTCCCAAAGTCCTCCCACAGCCTTGTGGCCCTGTCTTATTTAAGTAAACAAATATAAGCATATATAGTACATGTAAAAATATACATATGGCTATATGTAGATACAGATGTAGATAAACAAATGGCACAAGAAAGGATACCAAAATGGGATGATCCCTAATTAGGGGACAGAAAGGTACAAATGACAGTACCTTAAATACTAAATACTGTTTCAAGGGAAAAATTAACTCAGTTGCTTTAGCACATCACTTTATTTTAAAAGCACCAAATTAGTTTTAGTCTAATGCCGACTTTCACTTAATCATAAATTTTGGCCTTAATTAAGGCCCACCCAACTAAGGGTAAGTTTCTTCTTTAATAAAACATTACTCTTGTGATTAAAAGGATTCTGTAATTGTCAATGACTGAAGAAAATATTTCATAGGAATTTTATATCTTTATTTCTATAAAATATTATTAACATATCAAGTACTTTAATATGGTTTTTGCATTTTACTTATTTATAATTCTGGCTTAAAATAGGCTTAAAGATATAGAACTATGGGCCAGGCGTGGTGGCTCACGCATATAATCCCAGCACTTTGGGAGGCCAAGGTGGGCGGATCACCTGAGGTCAAGAGTTCAAGACCAGCCTGGCCAACATGATGAAGCCTCATCTCTATTAAAAATACAAAAAAAAAATTAGCTGGGCGTGGTGGCGCATGCCTGTACTCTCAGCTACTTGGGGAGGCTGAGGCAGAAGAATTGCTTGAACCCAAGAGGCGGAGGTTGCAGTGAGCCAAGATCGCGCCATTGCACTCTGGCCTGGGAGACAGAGGGAGACTACATCTCAAAAAAAAAAAAAAAAAAGATATAGCACTATGATTTCAAAATGTCTTGTTCTTTGTGCTATGTTTCAATTTTACTTGCTTTGTAACTCTAAGGCTGATGCTCTTTAATTTGATAAATACCTTTCAATTTTATAAACACATGTTAAACTCTTGTAGGTGATAGAAGCTATAGGAGAAGGGTAGAATTGGTCAGAGTCTTTATTTGCATACTTTTATTTGAACCAGTTTAAAATTAGCATGAATGCTGGGCCAGCATGCTCAATTGTCACAGACCCCAACACTCCCCATTGCATTATAGTTATCTGTTTTATACTTGTGTTATTACCTTCTTGGCCACATCTGTGAGAGACTCATAGAAGGGAGATGGATAGAAACAACCACAAGAAATTCTAATCTGATCTGGTGACAGATCCTTGCTTCAGTGGCTTATCTCTAAGGTGCAGTTAGCAGTATGGGGAGGCAGGAAGGTATAGTGCGCAGGCCCATAGCAAGGTGCTGGGCGGAAGGACTTGAATAGTGACATTAAGGACTCATTTACATCTTGGCTTTGCTCTGGGCAGGCCCTGATGAAAACAAACAAAAGGGTCAGTGGCATCTTACTATAAACTTCTCTGTTTTTTTCTTTCTTTTCTTCTTTTCTTTTTTTTTTCTTTTTCTGTTTTTCCTTCCTAATAGGTGAACACACAGGATTTCAGAGGACTAGTGCGGGAGGATGCCGTTCTGTACCTGTTAGAAATCCCTAAAGGTGAAATGGTGACCATTTTAGCTCAGAGCCGAGCCGATGGTGAGCAAGTTTGGTCGTTTAGTTTAGTTGGGGTGGGGGGTGGGGAGTGGGAAGGATGAAAGGTGTCTTGGTACCAGAATAGGCAAGTCTGGGTATTAAAAAGTTGAGATGGATCTCAACACCTAATCCTTGGGTCCTAGGTGTGTGAAGAAAATGTGAGTGCCATTTAACTTTCCATAAAAATATTTTCTGTGCATGCACTGAAATAATTTTACTAGTTGTGTCAATTTGGCATAAAACTGCCTTTCTGAACAGTGATGCAGCCTTACATTCTGCCTGGAGTTATTAGTGAGTTTACATACGACAGGTACAAAGGCCATGGCTGCTGGCTGGTGCGCCTGTTACCCCTGGCCAGTCTGACAAGTTGTTTCACCTTTCCAGGCCTTGTTGCCATCTGTTAAGTGGGGGTTGAGAGTATCCTCCTTGTCTGCTTCAGAGCTTGATTGGCAACTGTGTTAATCAATGTTCTCCAGAGAAACAGAACCAATAGGAGATATTGGAATCAATAGGAGAGAAAGAGATTTATTATAAAAAATTGGCTCACATAATTATGGAGACTGGCAAGTGCCAAGATCTGCAGTGAAAATGGGCAAGGTAGAGACTCAGGAGAGCCAGTGATTTAGTTCTAGTCTCAGTCTGATGGCCTTAGAACCAGGAGAGCCAATGGTGTAGTTCCAGTACAATGTCAGGGAAAAGAACTGATGTCGCCTTTTGAAGGCCATCAGGCAGGAAGAGTAGTTTCCTCTTAATTTTTTTGAGACAGAATCTGGCTTTGTCGCCGAGGCTGGAGTGCAGTGGAGCAATCTTGGCTCACTGCAAGCTCTGCCTCCTGGGTTCACCCCATTCTCCTGCCTCAGCCTCCCGAGTAGTTGGGACTACAGGCGCCCGCCACCACACCCGGCTAATTTTTTGTATTTTTAGTAGAGACGGGATTTCACTGTGTCAGCCAAGATGGTCTCGATCTCCTGACCTTGTGATCCACCCACCTCGGCCTCCCAAAGTGCTGGGATTATAGGCGTGAGCCACCACGCCCAGCCTAGTTTCCTCTTAATTGAGAAAGGGTCTGATTGTCATTCTCTTCAGGCCCTCAACTGATTGGGTGAGGCCCACCCGTGTTGGGGAGGGCGATCTTCTTTGCTCAGTCTACCCATTTATACGTGACTGTCATTCAAAAACACCCTCAGAGAAAGGCATAGAATAAAGTCTGGCCAAATACCTGGTTATTTCATGGTCCGGTCAAGTTGAAATAAAATTAACCATTGCAGCAAGCCGTGAAGCTGCATATTTGTCCTTGTTCCTGTTGGAGCTGTGACTCCCATAGGACTTGTGCACTGAATGGAAGGAAGGTAAAGGGGAGATCAGAGATAGGAGAAGCTGTGTCGAGTGTCTAATACTGTAACTTGTACTAAGATGAATGCAACAAACGATGCTTTTGTGTTTCAGTGTATAGAGACATCCTGGCTTGTGGCAGAGGGGATTCGTTTTTTATAAGAAGCCACTTTGAATGTGAGAAGGAAACTCCACAGAGCCTGGCCTTCACCAGAGGGGAGGTCTTCCGAGTGGTAGACACACTGTATGACGGCAAGCTGGGCAACTGGCTGGCTGTGAGGATTGGGAACGAGTTGGAGAAAGGCTTAATCCCCAACAAGAGCAGGTAACAGAGATCGAATTCTCACATACCCCTTTAATCCTTCCCCCTGCAGAAAACTACAGAGACCGCCCCCCTTCCCCCATAAAAGGAAACCCCACATGATGAGTTCATTATTTGTCATCATCTATTTCTTGTTTATGGAGAGTGGCCTGAACTGGAAATAGCCACCAGCCAGTTTGTTGTGAGTAAATTTAGCATCATGTGGTTGGCTGTTGAATGTGGCTGTTTGAACAACTTCCTAAGGAGCATCCACTGCCTTGTACCGTGTACAAGAGATATACTGAATGGCCGTAGCTCACCAGCACACCTCTTAGAGACAAGGTACCCTTGTCTGGTGCCCAGTCTCTATCCTTGGAGAGGTTTATGCACCCCAGTGAACATTTGGTGTTTGGCTGACAGTGAGGAACCTAGAAAAGAAGCCTGTATTTGAGCAGGAGTTCCAGGTGTGTGTACTGTGTACCTGCATATCAGAATGAGCCAAATTTCACATGTTTATTGCTGAGCCACTTCTGGGAGATTTCATAGAGACCCAGCCTTTTTCTGCTCCCATTTGGAAGTGAAGGTCCCCACATTTTCCACCCTCTGAAACTTCTTCATTGTCAAGCGGAATCTTCTCTGAGCTCAGAAGTAAAATTGACTGGATTTGATTAATGAAATGCATGTTTGCTGCGTTTTCTGGCTTTAGAGATTTACTTCCCATGGTTTCTTCTCAGAGCTGAACAAATGGCCAGTGTTCAAAATGCCCAGAGAGACAATGCTGGGGACCGGGCAGATTTCTGGAGAATGCGTGGCCAGAGGTCTGGGGTGAAGAAGAACCTGAGGAAAAGTCGGGAAGACCTCACAGCCGTTGTGTCTGTCAGCACCAAATTCCCAGCTTATGAGAGGGTTTTGCTGCGAGAAGGTGAGGAGGTCACATGGGGCCTGGAAATGAACTGACTGGGCTCTGAGCCTGTTCACCTTTATTTTCAGACTGTGTGGTCAAGTTTTAACTTATGTATGTCAGTTATGCCAAAGGCAGTTTATAGAGATGAAATCGAATTCTAACAAGGAGCATGATCTACAAAAAGCCATTTCAGCTCCTAAATTGAGGCTTATTTCTGCAACCTAAAATATGTTTTAATACCACTGTTGAAAAGTTTCGGTATATTGGCTGGGCACCGTACCTTACGCCTGTAATCTTAGCACTTTGGGAGGCCAAGGTGGGAGGATCACTTGAGCTCAGCAAGTTCAAGACTAGCCTGGGCAATATAGTAAGACCTCGTCTCTGCAAACAATAAAAAAAGTTTCCATATATTATCAATGGGAAAGTTTATGTTTAAAAATGGTGAGGAGCTAGGCAGTGTAGTCCCAGCTACTCAGGAGGCTTGAGGTAGGAGGATCACTTGAGCCTAGAAGTTTGAGTTTAGTCTGGGCAGCATAGTGAGATGTTGTCTCTTAAAAAAAAATCTAGGTTAGTATGTGGTTGAATGAAAAGAAAAAAATTGTTTTAAATGGTGAGGATAGTGAAAGCATATTCTTCAGAACAGACACGAGCTGAATTGGGGAGAAACCACAGTTTCTTTCGTTTAGTTGTGTTATCAAAAGCCCATACAATACTTTTACTGCTTATCTTAACATCTAGGCAAGTGTGTATGCTTTAACGGCCTTTCTTGTCATTTCAGCTGGTTTCAAGAGACCTGTGGTCTTATTCGGCCCCATAGCTGATATAGCAATGGAAAAATTGGCAAATGAGTTACCTGACTTGTTTCAAACTGCTAGTAAGTCTGTCAGTGTTTTTTTTTTTTTTCTCCCCAATTTTTATTTTGAAAAATTTCTAACAGATAGAGGAGTTGGAAGAATCATGAACACCCACGTACCCTTCACCTGGAATCACCAGTTGCTAACATTTTGTCATGCATTTTCTCTCACCCACTGCCTGCACCATAGACACACACACACATACTCTTTGAAAAATTTCTGCAGAATCATTTATAACACTTTATCCCTGAATACTTACGTGAATCTCCTAAGAACAAGGACTTTCCCCCACATAACTGCAATACCATTATCACAGCCAAGAAAGGATTGATACAGTGTGATTTTGTATATAGTCCATTTTCCACGTTTTCTCAATTGTCCTAGTTATGTGCTTCATAGCTTTTTTTTTTTTTTAATTCAGAATACAACCAAGGATCATTCATGACATTTGATTTTTATGTCTTTTTGTGATTTTTATGTCTTTCCAGTCCCCTCTTTTTTCTAAATAATTTTGTTACACTGATATTTTGAAGAATCCAAGCTAGTTGTCTCCTAGAATGCTTCCTGTTGGACTGGCCTAACCATTTCTTCACGATTAGATTTCCACTAACCAGGTTGTGTGGGTCCTTCCCACTGAATCTTGTTAGGAGACACCTAATGTCAGGTGTGCCATCATTGCTGATGCTAGGTGGGAGTATTTGGTTGTCACCGTTTTATAAACAATTATTTAGCTCCCTGTTTTTGCTTTTGCAGAAACGGAACCAAAAGATGCAGGATCTGAGAAATCCACTGGAGTGGTCCGGTTAAATACCGTGAGGCAAATTATTGAACAGGTGAGAAAATTCATCCACAGACCGTGTTTTCAGAAAGAATTAGATTATGGTTTACTGCAGTCACTTTTAGGATAGTATCTGCACTTTAATCATTAAATGTTAATAATAAAAAATTGGCCGGGCACAGTGGCTCACACCTGTAATCCCAACACTTTGAGAGGTTGAGGCGGGTGGATCACCTGAGGTCAGGAGTTCAAGACCAGCCTGGCCAACATAGTGAAACCCTGTCTCTACTAAAAATATAAAAAACTAGCCGGGCACAGTGGCAGGTGCCTGTAGTCCCAGCTACTCAGGAGGCTGAGGCAGGAGAATCGCTTGAACTCAGGAGGCAGAGTTTGCAGTGAGCGGAGATTGCACCATTGCACCCCAGCCTGGACGACAAGAGTGAAACTCCATCTCAAAAAAAAAAAAAATAAAATAAAATAAAAAAAAATAATGTAAATGCAAACCATTTCACTGTGTGGAAACCAGTCACTGTTCTCTGGCAGTAACATACTGGTTTTTTTTTTCAGAGTTCCCAGCATTATACCAAATAATGTGTTAATTCGTTTTATCAGAAGTTCTAACACATTGGTAATATTGAAGTGGGCATTGTGTAGAAGGAAATGTGTTCTGCTTCTTGATTTAAATTTACAAGATAGGCTGGGCGCGGTGGCTCATGCGTGTAATCCCAGCACTTTGGGAGGCAGAGGCGGGCGGATCACCTGAAGTCAGGAGTTTGAGACCAGCCTGGCCAACTTGGTGAAACCCCATCTCTACTAAAAATGCAAAAATTAGCTGGCCATGGCCTGTAATCCCAGCTACTCAGGAGGCTGAGACAGGATAATTGCTTGAACCCGGGAGGCGGAGGTCACAGTGAGCCAAGATTGTGCCACTGCACTCCAGCCTGGGCAACAGAGCAAGAATCTATCTCAAATAAGTAAATAAACAAACAAACAAGATATATCTCATACAGCCTTTACTTATTAAAGTATTTGATGCTATATTACTTTATATATCCATTTCTATAACTTTTCCCCTTTTGTAACAGGATAAGCATGCACTACTGGATGTGACCCCGAAAGCCGTGGACCTGTTGAATTACACCCAGTGGTTCCCAATTGTGATTTTTTTCAACCCAGACTCCAGACAAGGTGTCAAAACCATGAGACAAAGGTTAAATCCAACGTCCAACAAAAGTTCTCGAAAGTTATTTGATCAAGCCAACAAGCTTAAAAAAACGTGTGCACACCTTTTTACTGGTAAGTGAAATGTAAATGTAGTCCCTTTGCTAAAAAATGAGAAATAGAGAATTGAAGAATAGAAGAAATAATTAATCTGAATGGAGAATTTGAAATCATGTTCATGTCTCCTTGAAAAATAGTTAATCCTATAAAATGGGATATTAGGCCAATGGCATTTATATATTGAACTTTGTAATTTTGTCTATTTGAAAATGATCATAAAGATCCATGATGTAATAATTAGCCATTTTGATGAAGTTCATATTTTCCTGTGAGACTATAAGGCTAGTAATTGAGCCAGGCCAAACACCTACGTCTCTCTAGAGATTGTGTTATTGTTCTCTACTCACCATCAATACATTCATTAACTTACAAAGCGAGAGGAACTTGGTTTCATTATTTAAAAATATTCCTGTCCAGCATGGTGGATAACACTTGTAATCCTCCCACTTTGGGAGGCCAAGGCAGGAGGATCACTTGAGCCCAGGAGTTGGAGAGCAGCCTGAGCAACATGGTGAGATCCCGTCTCTACTAAAAGGCCGAGCATGATGGTGCATGCCTATGGCTGAGGTTGGAGGATCACTTGAGCCAGGAGTTCAAAGCTGCAGTGAGCTATGATGGCACTGCTGCACTCCTGCCTGGTAACTGAGCGAGACCCTGTCTCTTCAAAAAAAAAAAAAAAAAATCTAGAAACTTGGACACTCTGAATATTGGATGATTTAAAAATTTATTACTTCACGGCCAGGCGCGGTGGCTCACACTTGTAATCCCAGCGCTTTGGGAGGCCGAGGCAGGCGGATCACGAGGTCAGGAGATCGAGACCATGGTGAACCCTGTCTCTACTAAAAATACAAAAAATTAGCCGGGCGTGGTGGCGGGCGCCTGTAGTCCCAGCTACTCGGGAGGCTGAGGCAGGAGAACGGCGTGAACCCGGGAGGCGGAGCTTGCAGTGAGCCGAGATTGCGCCACTGCACTCCAGCCTGGGTGACAGAGCGAGACTCTGTCTCAAAAAAAAAAAAAAAAAAAAAAAGATTTATTACTTCTCTTTGTTAGTAATAATAATAATAATATTGTGATTTTTTTAAAAACAAAGTTCTTTTAGGAATGCATACTAAATAAAATATTTATGGTTGACCTAATATAATGTTGAGAATTTGCCTAAATAGTCTGCAGTGAGGGGAGTAGATGGGATTATAGACAAGGACAAGACTGGCCAAGACTTGCTAGTTGTTAGTTGTTGAACTGGTTGATGTGTACATGGGAGTTCATTAAACTGCTATGTGTACTTTTGTACATATTTAAAGATTTACCTAATAGAGTATATTTTTAAGTCCATGAAATGAAGAGCCATTGCTATTACTCATGAAAGTAAAATGGTCTAAGAACATGACATATTTTAGTAACAATATATACACTGTCTATATAAATGATTAATTCTGTGCATATGGGATTATTAAGAGTTTTAAAGGGTTACATAAATTTTGTGGTCATGCAGGGCATTATTTTGTCGGGGCAACACGAGGAGACTGCAAGGATATGATATCCTCAGGATGAGGATAGCTCATTGAGTTCATTGCCCATCATCATCCACCCATGTCATTTTTAGCGTATCTCTGATACTAGAGAGGAAGGGGGTGAGTGATTGTGTTCACATTAGATGCTTGTTTTAGTGTAACTTGGTTTTTCTTGTTAAAGAGAGGTGCGCTACTTACCACTGTGGCCAAATGAGAGATAGTTTAACCAAATGCAGAGGAGGAAGTGGTCCATCATAAACTAGATTTCTGTGAATGTAGTCTTAAGTACTCATACTCTTGGTGTATTTATGAATATCATTTCTGTCCTTTTTACTACTAGTATTATAATTATTATGATTATTACTATTATAGCAACAGTGAAGAGTAGTACAGCCTTCCATGTATGCTGTCTTATTAGGCCATAAGAAAGGCCAGCACTTTTGCATAATCACAGTTCTGGTGTATGGCTGAGCCCAGACTAAACTATGGTGTCCCTAACTGTCCAATATTGTCCATATGTTACAGCACAGACATATTCTAATCCCAAAAGGGGTCACGTAATGCAGCTCTTCCTTTTGACAGATTAAAAAACTGAGGCTGAAGTGATTATAAATGAAGTTAAGACTATCCGCACTTTATTTTCCCCCCTGCCTTTGTCTGAGTACACTGAATAGCGAGCGTCTTCCCTCAGAGAGTTAAATTTGGGGTTCACATGAGGATGTAGGAAAATCGGGAAGGGAAATACAGTGCATTGTAGAGGAGGAACTAGGCTGAAGGCGGCCGGACGAAGAGAGCAGGGCAGAAGAAGGCAGCCAGTGACTGTGGGGCTCTCCCTTGATCTAACCTGAGTCCGCATCATTTGCTCTTGGGAGCACAGGCCACGGTAGCTGGCTGAGTCTGAGTGAAGATCTGGAGGGTTCCATGTGTGTCGAAGGGGTTAGCAACACCTCTGTTAGCTCCACATATGGATTTCAAGATCCTTGAAGGCAGAGCCTGAACATTTCCCAGCGTTGCGTGCCTGAGGCCAGCATCAGGACTGGCACATGGGCAAGGAATAAATGTTTGTAACTTACATTATAACTGCCCCTGGCACACCAAGCCATTTCTTGCCTAAACTCATCAGGAAGTTAAAAGTTTTAGAATAACTCAAGTCAGAGATTGGAATGGAAACATATACTGTAAGCATTGAGTTTCATCTAGAACATTGAAGTGATCTTATCTCACCAGAAATTGCCAATCTGTTATGTAGAATTGTGCAGTCTTCAGGATAGATGGTGTAGGGTGTCGAGCAACTTTGACCAGCAAGCTCCAATTTTCTAGCAAGTGGTCTTTTACAGTACTCTTCCAGACTTCTAAGTTTGACTCCCTACAGCTGTGTGGATGACTGCACTAATTGCTTTTATTCCCCATCTCAGCCTCGTTCCCACTTAGCTTGACCAGGTTTTGACTTGAGGCTATGTGCCATGGCCAGAAACACTAGTCTTTACATTTGAGCAGTAGAACCTTCAGGCAGAATTAATATTTTATAGTTTTTGTTTGTTTTTGAGACATAGTCTCCCTCTGTCGCCCAAGCTAGAGTGCAATGGCACGATCTCGGCTCACTGCAACCTCTGCTTCCTGGGCTCAAGGCACCTTCCCTCCTCAGCCCCCCGAGTAGCTGGGACTACAGGCACACACCACCATGCCCGGCTAATTTTTGTATTTTTTCTGGCAACGGGGTTTCACCATGTTGCCCAAGCTGGTCTCAAACCCCTGGGCTCAAGCAATCTGCCCGTGTTGGCCTCCTAAAGTGCTGGGATTACAGGCATGAGCCACCGTGCCTGACCTATTTTGTAGGCTTTTAAAATGATTTTAAGTGTATGGCATTTTTGTGAGTAGTTGAGAATAATAGAGTGCTTTGATGCACACAGTAATTTGAAGTCAAGCTTTATGTTGCATTAGTCTCTTTAGGCTCAATATCCTTTTGTTTTCCTTTTTGCAAAGTAATAAGAAAGCTCCTCTTCCTCACAAGTATTTAATTATGACAATATGAAAATGGTTCTCCTTACAAGTCTTACAGTACTTCTCAGTTAAACAAGAGAAGCTTTATTCTGAGATTTGCCCAAAGGCAAGTTGACTTGTCATAATAAGTTTAAGTTTTAGGTTTGCCTTCCCCACTACCAGTTTTTAAAAATTGACTATAAAATACATTTGCATATCATAAATTTTTTTTTAAAAAAACAAACTTTGAATTACATGTTTTCTTGGAGTCTTCAAAGCACTCAGTTCATGGTTTGAAGATCATTTAAGTTGAATTATGGATTTAGAGACCCAAATGGGGCTACCCTTTTATGCTAATTGTAGAATTTTAATTCCTGCTTTCTCAAAGGATTATATAGAGTAGTTAGTTGACCACAGAAAAGAGAAGGAAGATGCTGGGCCCCTAGATGGATACCTTTGCTGTTGCATGCCCATTTAGAGGGGGGTCTAGTGTGCCACTGTTAACCCAGCCACATGAAAAGCTTTATTGAGATTTGACTTACATACCATATAATCCACCTATTGAAAGTATACAGTTCAGCCGGGCGTGGTGGCTCACGCCTGTAATCCCAGCACATTGGGAGGCCAAGGTGGGCAGGTCACTTGAGCTCAGGAGTTTGAGACCAGCCTGGGCAACATGATGAAACACTGTCTCTACTAAAAATACAAAAATTAGCTGGGCGTGGTGGTGGGTGCCGGTAGTCCCAGCGACTTCGGAGGCTGAGGTGGGAGGATCACTTGAGCACGGGAGCTGGAGGTTTCAGCGAGCCGAGATTGCACTACGGCACTCCAGCCTGGGTGACAGACCCTGTCTCAGGAAAAAAAAAAAAAAAAAAAGTATGCAATTCAGTGGGTTTTAGTATATTCAGAGTTGTACAGCTGTCATCACAATCAATCAATCTTAGAACATTTTTATCATCCCCAAAAGATACCCCATACCCATTAGCAGTCATTCCCCATTTCTCCCTTTCCCTAAACCCTCTAGTCTTAGATGTTACCTTTTGCTGTTGCTCTTAGTGCTTCCAAACCTCCTTGGCTGCGGAGGGGGAAGTAGCACTGACCATACATGTCAGGGCTGGGCACACGTGCCCTCAGAACCTCAGTACTCCCAACTAAGGCAGTGGCTGAGTCAGCATCCTTTCAGTATTTCACTTTCTTGAGCTCAAAAGATAGAGTAAGTCTATCCAAGGGGATATAGGCATAGCCCAGAGGTTGGGAGCAACAGATAATTAACTACTATTGCTCTAAGGCAAAGAATCTGAGAAGCGGAATGAGAGAATCCAATAATAAGCTAAAGGTACTTAATTCAGCAGGGTCAAGGGAAGGCAGCCTCATGTCTGTGCACCTGCCTGTTAAAAAGAGGTCAAGTGCATGAGTTGGATGTTACCTTTATATGCAGCTTAGGAAGTTAGCTACTGTGAAGCTCTCAATTTTTATTCATAAACTTGACTGTTAATGTGAATTCAGTAAGAGGTTTTGTGATTTTCTTTATTCTATCAAGGGGCAAGAACATATTTCCTGCATCTCACAAAATGCCCTTTTAACTTTAGATTTTCTTTATGATGAATACTTACCTCAGACAGCTGCAACATAAGGCTTTAAAAGACTGCTTAACATTTTGTATATATTTAGTGTAAATCACTCATTTTGTCTCTGGGGTACAAAATCTCACTTCTATTTGTAAGTATCATATTTTAGCTATGAGACGAGCACAGTAATCTTTGCAGAGTACCATAATAGGAATACAGAAGTCCGTGGAATCAAAGTTAATTTTCTTCGGGTTGTCCAATGGATCAGTTTATTTCAATGCTGTAAGTAATTAATAACCAAGGAAACTGTAAGCTCGTTCAGGATTTTCTAAGGTCACTGTTAGAACTTCTTAAACAGAAGAAAGCTATGTTACTTGGAGGAAAACCTGAAGCACCATTGCTCACAAAATTTGCTTAATGGTTCTTTTTGGCTTTAGAAGTGATAGTACAATAAGAGGCCATGGCAATGTAGTTTAAAAGAAATCCTAATTTACCTGCAGTCTGATAATTTTAGGGGTACAATTTAATTTGTTATTTTGGACCAACTTGCTTGTCTAATTTATCTCCATTAGGTCCATGATACATATTGCTGAAGAAATGGCATATGTTATACTTTGTTGGTATTTTGTATCTGTGCTCTAAATTTCTGTTTTTAGATGGGCCATGTAGTGTGGTGGCTGAGGCCATAGGCTCTGAAAGCAGTCTTCTGAGCTTGCATCCAAGCTTCACACTTGCTTGGTGTGTGGCCTTGGGCTAGTTGATTTCGCTACTCTGCCTTGGTTTCTCATCTATAAGATGGGCATCATAGCAATACCTACCTTGCAAAGTTTGCGTAATCATGAAATGAGCTAATCCAGGTAAGGTACTTGGAAAGTAACAGATTGATGCATAGTAAGTGCTATTATGTAAGATATACTTTGTTCTGAGTAGAAAATGTATATTCTGCCGGGCGCGGTGGCTCACGCCTGTAATCCCAGCACTTTGGGAGGCCGAGGCGGGCGGATCACGAGGTCAGGAGATCGAGACCATCCTGGCTAACACGGTGAAACCCCGTCTCTACTAAAAATACAAAAAATTAGCCGGGCGAGGTGGCAGGCGCCTGTAGTCCCAGCTACGCAGGAGGCTGAGGCAGGAGAATGGCGTGAACCCCGGGGGGTGGAGCCTGCAGTGAGCCGAGATCGCGCCACTGCACTCCAGCCTGGGTGACAGAGTGAGACTCTGTCTCAAAAAAAAAAAAAGACAGTGTATATTCTTTGAATACACACTGGTTGGGTTTGTTTAATCCATATGTATATTCTAAAATGTGTAAGTCTATCAAAGTAATATACAGTCAGCTCTCCGTATCTGTAGTTTCCACGTCCATGAATTCCACTAACCATGTATAGGAAATATTTGAGGGGTAAAATGGATGGTTACATCTAAACGTGCAGGTTTTTTTTCTTGTCGTTATTCCCTGAACAATATAGTATAACAACGATTTGCATAGCATTACATTGTATTAGGAATTATAAGTAATCCAGAGATGATTTAAAGTATATAAGAGGATGTACATAAGTCATATGCAAATACTGTTGTCATTTTCTATCAGGTACTTGGCATCTGTGGATTTTGGTATCCAAGTGGGGGGTGTCCTGGAACCAATCCTCTACAGATACCAAGGGACAACTTTATGTTTAAGTGTTACTTTTAGTGTTTTATTGGAGGTAGCCAACAGTATATTAGTGTATATTTTTCTTATTTATAATATACATGTCTGTGTAAATGATCTTTAGAGTCTTGCTCTGTTACCCAGGCTGGAGTGCAATGGTGTGATCTCGGCTAACTGCAGCCTGCACCTCCTGGGTTCAAGCAATTCTCGTGCCTCAGCCTCCTGAGTAGCTGGAACCACAGGTGTGCATCACCACACCCAGCTAATTTTGATATTTTTAGTAGAGACTGGGTTGGTCAGGCTGATCTCAAACTCCTGGCCTCAAGTGATCCACCCACCTAGGCCTCCCAAAGTGCTGGGATTACAGGCATGAGCCATGGCAGCTTGCCTATGTTTGTTTTAGATGTTTCTTTGTTCCTGAAAACACACTATTTTTTTTTTTTTTTTTTTTTTTTTTGAGAAAGAGTCTTGCTCTGTCACCTAGGCTGGAGTGCAGTGGCACGATATTGGCTCACTGCAACCTCTGCCTCCCAAGTTCAAGGGATTATCCTGCCTCAGCCTCCCTAGTAGCTGGGATTATAGGCACCCGCCATCACGCCCGGCTAATTTTTGTATTTTTGTAGAGATGGGGTTTCACCATGTGGTGGGGCTGGTCTTGAACTCCTGACCTCAGGCAATCCGTCCACCTCAGCCTCCCAAAGTGCTGAGATTACAGGCATGAGCCACCACACCTGGCCGAAAACACACTTTTTAAAAACATTTTTTAAAGTTAGCCTTTTTGAAAATAAATATTCTAAAAATCTATTTTTAGCTTTATCACATCCACCTATAATGTGAACTCGAAACAGCTACATGATTAATAGTTTTAATTGCATTCATTAAAAGGGTTTTAATATTCAAAGATGTGCAAACATTTTCTTGCATCTGCCAAAGTCTTAAATATCACAGAAATGAGTATAAGTTATGTCAAATAGCATCCTTAATAAACATGCCTCTGGAAATTAATGCAGACCTTTTTGTTTATATTTCTATAGCTACAATCCACCTAAATTCAGCCAATGATAGCTGGTTTGGCAGCTTAAAGGACACTATTCAGCATCAGCAAGGAGAAGCGGTTTGGGTCTCTGAAGGAAAGGTATGTGGCATAGATATGCTGCTATGAGGTGAGAGTCCCTGTTCTGAAACTTTTCTCAAGAGGGCAGTGAATGTAGTCAAGCCATGCCCATGTGAAGTGATGCTCACATGTGTGCTAATCAAGTTTGAAATTTCATAAATTCTCTGACAAAGTAATAAAAATGAAGGGACTTTTAAAAGAAGAGCAGAATGTGACATGTGCAGCCCTACATTCACTTCCCTTTCACTTTTAACGTAGTAACTAGTGTTACATTCCAAGTACACTAATCAGAGCTTACAAGATCTCATGCTGAGCTCCACAGCTTACTAAGGACATGGGAAACTTAGAGTGCAGATGAGAGGTGAGGTTGAGTAACTTGGAGAATATGGCTGAACATTAATAAAAAGAAGAAAAGCTAATGGAGTCGGAATTACTTAGAAAAAAAGGTTGGTTGAGAATGTGCCATCGTTTTGGGAGTTTGAATGGTGATATGAGAGCGTTAGGGAATTTGTCTAGGCCTCTACAATTGGATCGCTTCTCCCTCGGGGAGATAGCTCACACACGGCTGTGCTGCAGGGAGGAAAAAGGGAGATTCTATTACCTGTGGCCCCTTTTATTTTAGAAGCTTTTGGTGCTAGTATCCTGTACACCAGCTGAACTGAGGTAGTTTTGTGAGACTTTACAGTGACTATTTTGTTGCAGAATTGACTAAGTTTTGCTCTTTGAAAACTAGATGTGTAGTCAAAGTATCTGGCATCTATGGAGTGCTTCCAGTTTGGAAGGCTCTATGCAAGCTTCCCTGGGGAGGACAAGTTGAACAGTACATAGCTTCTGCCTTTGAGGGTCTGAGAATCTTATAGAGGCATGGATGTGAGTGTAGCACAAGGCAGTGCGCATGTGTTGATATTACTAGGAGAGTGGTACCAGGAGAACAGGCTGCAGAGGAGCTGGATTCAGAAGAAAAGCAAGACAGTCTGAGGAAGTGTGGCTCAGCCGTGGTATGGAGGATGGATGGTAGCACAGATAGGCTGCAGGGCCCCTAATTTGAGTTCCTGCACAAAAATGACCTTAATATCAACATTGTACCAAAGCCAAGTGATTTCAGGGAGAAAAATAAAAGATGCCTTCCCTGGCGAGCACATCAAGGTTTCAGTCGCTTGGCTGTGTCCTTGGGAATTTTCTTGAGTCTCCACTCCCAGGAGCCACATCAGACCCCACTGACCCTCCAACACAAATTCCTCTAGATGGAAGGGATGGATGATGACCCCGAAGACCGCATGTCCTACTTAACCGCCATGGGCGCGGACTATCTGAGTTGCGACAGCCGCCTCATCAGCGACTTTGAAGACACGGATGGCGAAGGAGGCGCCTACACTGACAATGAGCTGGATGAGCCAGCTGAGGAGCCGCTGGTGTCGTCCATCACCCGCTCCTCGGAGCCGGTGCAGCACGAGGAGGTGAGGCGAGGCAGGCCACGGGCAGGAGCAGGAGAGCCTGGTGTTTTCCTTGCACTCTCGTGGACAGCTGTGTGTTCAGGGTGCTGTGGAAGGCATTCCTAAGGGTTGGAGCAGATGACTTCCAGGGAGTCTCTCGCTTTGATTCCACGCTGGCATGGTTGCAGTCTGTGGGAAAGTGGGGCAGGCAGGTGGACTTCAGAAGAGCTTGAGGGGTCAGCACGCCTCACACCCATGCCCTCAGGTGTGATGGATAAACAGAATGGCTTTATGTGCTGGCTGTCCAAATTACCAGCGGAACATTCCTTCCCATGCAGTATTGTTGTATGTACTTGTAACCTTTGATTAGGTTTCTCTCTGTACTCTTAGATGTCCTTGCTTTTCTTCCCCATCCTGCCTTTAACCTTTCTAATCTTGCCAAAGCTCTTGAGTGTTTCCCCATCAGTTTCCTTCTCTCTTATATTTCAGTTTTTTAATTGAGTTCATGATCAAACCTTCATCTGATCACATGTACTGTGCATCCACTGTGATTAGTTTCTGGGATCATTGAAATCACATTGACAGGCACTGTAAAGTCACAGCCAAGTTAGCAATTATTAGTTGCACCTCAGAGAATGTTGGAATAATGATCTTTGAAGATGGGATTGTTCATATATTTGGATAATTATTGCTGTGGATTTCTCTCTAGCATTTTAGCTCATTCCAGTAAATGATTTTTTTCTTTATGAAATAGAACTACCAAAAAAAAAAAAAGAAAAAAAAACCAACAACAACAAACTGAAGGGGGAGAAAAATACACCATTACCACAGCAACAAATTAGTTTATGCTAGACAAGTTGTAAAGAATAAATTAACTCTCAGATGCCTATAGACATGGATATTAGTGACACAAGAGATTTTAGATTTTTGGAGGGTTCTTAAAAAATTGTACTTTAAGGGAAGAGACTCTACATTGGATGCAGCCAGTTTTTAAAAATGTGTCTGAAGCATTTGGTGATGGTTTCTGCCTGTTCAGTAAAGAAGCACCGCTCAGAACCTCAACTTCTGAACTTACTCAAGTTTGGAGAACTCCTCCAAAGCAGTCGAGTGCTCTGTTCTCTCTGCTTGGATGTTCTTGTTGTGAATGAACCTTTATGTCTTATAGAGCATAAGGAAACCCAGCCCAGAGCCACGAGCTCAGATGAGGAGGGCTGCTAGCAGCGATCAACTTAGGGACAATAGCCCGCCCCCAGCATTCAAGCCAGAGCCGCCCAAGGTACGTGGCTGGGAAGCCCAGGATGGGAAGGAAGAGGAAGCAGATGCCTCTGAAGCCTCCTGGACGGCCAGGGAGGAGCATGCACACTGAGATGGTGTTTAATTACGGTTCTGACTCACTGTGTTCTCTATTAGAGCCTATCTTTTGGCCTGTTGGGTGAACTCCCAAATTAGGGAAGGGCAAAAAGGAAGGAAAGGCAATATTAGGAGAGCATATAATTTTAGGACTCTTAGTGTTTATTTAATTTACTTTTTTTGTTAGAAAAAAAAAAGACTGTAAAGAAAAAGATTGAAAAATACTGTACTGTATACCCAGAATCACCAATCGCAGAACCTGTTTTTCTTTTGCTGTCCAGCTAAAGTTTTCTGCCCGCAGTCTGATTTAGATGCACCGGATAATTCTTACCGGTGATTTGCTAAAGAGAATAATCATCACCACTGCTTACAATGCCTCTCATTAAGAGAGCTGCTTATTTGTTTAATAAATCATTATCCAGAACAGAATCAATATAAAGACACAAGGGCTTATATCAAAAGATTATTTACCTCCAGTCAGAATCAGAGCTATGACTCTATGTTTTTCCTTATACCCAAATAAAATCTATTTAACTCAATAATTTATTATTACTATTTTTTGAGACAGAGTCTCACTCTGTTGCCCAGGCTGGAGTGCAGTGGTGCAATCTCAGCTCACTGCAACCTCCACCTCCTAGGTTCAAGTGATTCTCCTGCCTCAGCCTCCCGAGTAGCTGGGACTTAGAGGCGTGCACCACTATATTCAGCTAATTTTTGTATTTTTAGTAGAGACGGGGTTTCGACATGTTGGCCAGGCTGGTCTCAAACTCCTGGCCTCAGGTGATCCACCCACTTCGGCCTCCCACAGTGCTGGGATTACAGGCGTGAGCCACTGCGCCCAGCCTAACTCAATAATTTAGATGAGAAGAAAGCCATAATTGATTGTGTGAGCCATCAGAAGTAGTAAATGTGATAGGTACTAAGTAATAATAAGTGACCTCATAAAATACATCAGCAAAAATTTGCAAGCTGGGCAAGACTGGAAGTGTGAAGGAAAAGTGGCTATTAGCGTGAAGCAGTGCTCTCCTCGCTCCCCACCCCAGTCTCATTCCTCAGCTGGACATGGGTCTCAACTGGCCGGCTCATGTACTCTCAGTGCAGCGGTGACCTCAGAAGCCCACTCTTCCAGTCCCAAAGCCTGAATTGTTCTGAGATATTCTCCAAGATGCTAATCTCCTCTAGAACAAAATTATTCCAGGTCTGATCTTACCTCCAGCAATCACAGCCCTCCCAGCACTTTCCCTACTCCTTTTTGGCTTCCTGACATTCCTAATAAACTAGTATAGGAAGGGAGGTAGGGCTCAGGAAGCCTGGCCAGTGGCTATTTGCCCTGCTGTATTACATTCCTTGTCAGAATGGTATTTGTGGACCACCTTTGGAAACTGATCAGGAAATGGAGTGTATTAAATCACTAATATAAATTTGAAAATAAACTTAAAAGCCCAAGGTGAAAACGTGTCATTGCTCTCCACAGGCCAAACCCCAGAACAAAGAAGAATCCTATGACTTCTCCAAATCCTATGAATATAAGTCAAACCCCTCTGCCGTTGCTGGTAATGAAACTCCTGGGGCATCTACCAAAGGTTATCCTCCTCCTGTTGCAGCAAAACCTACCTTTGGGTGGTCTATACTGAAGCCCTCCACTCCCATCCCTCCTCAAGAGGGTGAGGAGATGGGAGAGAGCAGTGAGGAGCAAGATAATGCTCCCAAATCAGTCCTGGGCAAAGTCAAAATATTTGAGAAGATGGATCACAAGGCCAGATTACAGAGAATGCAGGAGCTCCAGGAAGCACAGAATGCAAGGGTAATTGTTTTTAAGCTACCCATCATCAATAAGAGTTTTAAATAAGTTTGATTTCAATATAACAGCGAACAACCCCTTTTCCACTGCCGCAGACGTGACAGGGATGTTCACACGCACTGCACCAAAGGCAGGTGCTATGTATGTCACTTCAGATGGCCAGCTCCCAGCACATCCCTTGTTCTTCCAATGAAGAAAACTTGACAATATAGGAGAAGAAGATTCTGCTGTTTATACACAGAACTTTCTATAGGGTTCTGGAATGAGGAAGTGTGAGGAGAGAATCAGTGCCTCTCAGAAGTCATTTTAATTAGAATGTGATTTTTTTTTTCTTTTCTCTTAAACGTGTAGCTCCCAGATTTACCATAGAAACCAAGCAAACTTTGAGTGCTAAAACAGAAAGGCCCATAGATTGTACTTCTTGAGCTGTTTGAATTTGTATACCATATGCACATAGAACTTTTCAAACATCAAAGAAGAATTTAACTAAAGGTCTGTGGAGTATATTTGCCCAGGAGATGTGGGAGTTTTCTTTCAGGTCTAGCACAACAGCAGCAGTACATCTGAGCATTTTTCGTTTCTTGTGGTAAAAGATACATAACATAAAATTTACCAATTCAACCACTTTTTTCTTTTGTTTTATTTATTTTGTTTTGTTCTGTTATGAGACAGGGTCTCCCTCTGTCACCCAGGCTAGAGTGTAGCAGTGCGATCACAGCTCACAGCAGCCTCGACCTCTCAGCCTTGATCACCTCAGCCTTCTGAATAGCTGTGACCACAGGCACACGCCACTGCACCCAGCTAATTTTTCGTATTTTTTGAAGAGACAGGGTTTTGTCATGTTGCTAGGCTGGTCTCGAACTCCTGGGCTCAAGCAATCCACCTTCCTCAGCCTCCCAAAGTGCTAGGATTACAGTCATGAGTCACTGCACCCAGCCTCAACCATTTTAAAACGTTCAGTTCAGCAGCATTAAGTACCTTCACATCGCTGTTCAGCCATCACCACCATCCATCCCCAAAACTTTTTTATCCTCCCCACGTGAAACTCCGTACCCATAAAATACTAACTCACCACTCTCCTCTCCCCGCAGTCCCTGGCACCCACCCCTCTACTTTCTGTTTTTTTGTGAATTGGACAGTGTAGGAACCTCCTATAAGTAGAATCATACACTATTTGTCTTTTTGTGATTGGCTTATTTCCCTTAGCATGATGTCCTCAAGGTTCATCCAGGTTGTAGCATATGTCAGAGTTTCATTCCTTTTAAATAGTTTTCCTGTCTGACGTGTACCGCACATGACCGTGGAAATGAGGAAGCTGCTTCTGTGTTTCCTCTTCTTGAAATGGGTTGGGAAAATAAGTAGGATATGGGGAAAGGGTGGGACCAGCAGGAAACCAGCAAGCAGAGTGCCCAGTGGTTCATTCTTTCACTCTTGTTCTTTTCTTTTTTAATTACCACAGATTGAAATTGCCCAGAAGCATCCTGATATCTATGCAGTTCCAATCAAAACGCACAAGCCAGACCCCGGCCTGCCCCAGCACACAAGGTAAGGGCTGCCTAGTGGGTGCAGGTCTAAGGCGGGGACTTCTCATGGAATGGGACTTGAAGAAAGAATTTCCTTTACCCAAATTTCAGAGTAACAGGAGGATTTTTTTTTCCACTGGTCGACTGTTTGCCTTGCTCATTCCATCAAATTTAATTGTAAAGATTACAGAGTCAAAATTTAAGCATAGTTTGCTTGTGTGCTAAAACTCTGACAAAGTGTAATCACTGATGTTTCAAGCTGGTACATTTGACACATTGGAGCCTGGTTATGTTACATTGCACATGGTTAGCATGTGAGCAGAATTCCTAGGGCTTAGACCTGTTTTGTCTTGTTTGCTGACTCTCAGCCAAGCTTCTTAATTCCTTTGCATCATCCAGCAAAGTCAGACCACTTGTGCTGCCCTGAAGTCTAAAGGGATCATGACAAGCAAATGAGCAGTCTTGGTAAATGCCACACAAACAGTAGGAATGTTCACAGTGTCCTCCTGTTGAAGTTTTATACTGGATTGCTTCCTGCTTCCGAGAATAGGAAAAAAGTCACATTTTCTTGTGGCCATTTTTTTTTTTTTTTTGGAGACAGAGTGACTGTCGCCCAGGCTGAAGTGCACTGGTACAATCTCGGCTCACTGCAACCTCCGTCTCCCAGGTTCAAGCGATTCTCGTGCCTCAGCCTCCTGGGTAGCTGGGATTACAGGTGTGTGCCACCATATCCAGCTAGTTTTTTTATTTTAAATAGAGACGGGGTTTCACCGTGTTGGCCAGGCTGGTCTCAAACTCCTGACCCCCGCCCGCCTCGGCCTCCCAAAGTGCTGGGATTACAGGTGTGAGGCACTGTACCTGGCCTCTTGTGGCCCTTCCAACTGGAAGCTAAAGTCTAGTTTTCCAGCAATAGAAAACTGGAAACAAATTTCTTCTTTATCAGTTGAGTGGTAACACAGTCAACCAGGTTGCCTCTGGCAACAAAGAGTTCTTGGTTATGATGGACTGAAACTGGCAGAGAACTCTCGCTGCTGGGTGAGACTAGCCAGGGAGCTTAGGGTAAGGAGGGCACCCCCTGTCCAACAGGGAGATTCTTAGGTCAGGGAGCACCTGGCTGGTTTCCTCACTCACCGCCCAAGTGGGCATTGGATCTGACCTATTACGAACCTGGAGCAGGACCAGGGATGCCCCTGGTGGCTCTGCAGAATGTGGCTCAGAGGTAAGTGATCTGCTCGGGATGCTCAGTCACTGTGCTCAGAGCCATGCCTCCCCGGGCAGCCGGAGGACATGGAGGTGCTCTGGAATGTCTTTAACACCCTTTTTTGTTAGTTCCAGACCCCCCGAGCCACAGAAAGCTCCTTCCAGACCTTATCAGGATACCAGAGGAAGTTATGGCAGTGACGCCGAGGAGGAGGAGTACCGCCAGCAGCTGTCGGAACACTCCAAGCGCGGTTACTATGGCCAGTCTGCCCGATACCGGGACACGGAATTATAGATGTCTGAGCATGGACTCTCCCAGGCCCGCCTGCCATGGCATCAGACTAGCCGCTCCTGCCAGGCCGCCGGGATGGTTCTTCTCCAGTTAGAATGCACCATGGAGACGTGGTGGGACTCCAGCTCGTGTGTCCTCATGGAAAACCCAGGGGACAGCTGGTGCAAATTCAGAACTGATGGCTCTGTTTGTGGGACTGGGTTAGAGGAGTCTGTGGCTTTTTGCTCAGAATTAAGCAGAACACTACAGTCAGATCCTGTTACTTGCTTCAGTAGACCAAAATCTGTATTCTGTTTGCGTACTTTTAATATGTATATTAAGAAGCAATAACTATTTTTCCCATTAATAGCTGCCTTCAAGGACTGTTTCAGTGTGAGTCAGAATGTGAAAAAGGAATAAAAAATACTGTTGGGCTGAAACTAAATTCAAAGAAGTACTTTATTGCAACTCTTAAGTGCCTTGGATGAGAAGTGTCTTAAATTTTCTTCCTTTGAAGCTTTAGGCAGAGCCATAATGGACTAAAACATTTTGACTAATTTTTATACCAGCTCAATAGCTGTAGTTTTCCCTGCACTGTGTCATCTTTTCAAGGCATTTGTCTTTGTAATATTTTCCATAAATTCGGACTGTATATATCATAGCTATACTTGATGGTTTGGCTATAAGTGCTCAACAGCTTGAAGCCCAAGAAGTTGGTATTGAAATTTTTTGTTTGCTTCAAACCAAGTGCTGCACAAAAGCAGATACTTGAGGAAAACACTATTTCCAAAAGCATATGTATTGACAACAGTTTTATAATTTAATAAAAAGGAATACATTGCAATCCATAATTTTCTTTGTGGTGGATTTGTATGCTACTTCCTATTTTTAAATGCAACTTTTATTTCTGTTACTAATCATGGAAGTGAGTACTTATCTCCTTGTCAAACATTGGAAAATGGAAACGTGAAAAAGAAAATTATACCCATAATCCCATCCCTCAGATACTTTTGGTGTATTTTCTCCAATTACATATTTGTGGATGTCTGTGCATATGATACTTGAGGGTGTACTGTGTTTGTAGTTGTATTTCCTATTTTTTCTGTTTATCATTCTATCACTAACGTTTCTCAGGTGGTTACGACTGTGCAGCAAGGTAGTTAAAGCGTAGTGCACACATCGTCATTAACAACCACAGAGCAATATATCCCATGACTGCTTCATAAGTGAACAATTCTGCTGTTGGCTGTTCTGATTATTTCCAGGTTTTTGCCTTTTTTTTTTTTTTTTTTTAACATGAAATGCACCTCTTTGTATGTAATTCAGTTTTGTATATCATTGATCAGCATTTCAGTATTTTTCTGCAGGCAAGTTCTCGAAGTAGAATTACTGAGTGAAAGTATAGGAACATTTTTAAGGCTCTCGATGTTTACTGCCAAACGGCTTCCTAGAGAAGTTGCATCGATTTACAGCCCTACATCCACTCTTCCTCTTCCTCTTCTTCCTCCTCTTCCTCTTCCTCTTTCTTTCCTTTCCTCTTTTCTCCTTCCTTCCTCCCTCCCTCCCTTCCTTCCTCCCTCCTTCCCTCTCTTCTCTCTCTCTCTCTCTCTCTCTCTTTCTTTCTCTTCCCCACCCCCTTTTTTTTTTGTCAGGGTCTTGCTTTGCTGCCCCCAGGCTGGTCCTGGTCTTGAACTCCTTTAGCGATCCTCCCACCTCAGCCTCCCAAAGTGTTGGGATTACAGGTATGAGCCACCATGCCCAAACACCACTTAAATTCTTGAAGTACTAAAATAAATTTAGAATTTAAGCAAGACAGATTAGGAATTTAGACTTGTATTAATGAACAATGAACTTGGAAAAGGAGAAAAGAGGCTTGGCTCCATTAAGGGTCTTTGATGATATGAATTGACATAAAGGAGTTGGGCTTGTGTTTTAGTGGTAGTAGAAATTTGGCTTACTGGTAACTGAGTTATACTATAAAGGTGTCCTTGTTTATGTCTCTTCCAATATGGGTGCTGTCACTTATAAATCATTTAATGTATCTTGAATTTCTGAACACTCCTCAGGGCACTGACTAAAATTGCATATTCCATAAATAAAAGCCACCTTTTGTGAACAGGGGAAAAATGTACTAGTTAACTATATGATAATACTGTTTGCTTGTGTTCTTTAAATCCAGGAATGAGCCCTTTGCAACATAGGTGGGGAGGCAAGGAGGCTTTCAGCAGGAGCTGGGTTGTCGTCTGGCTCCAGCAATTTTGTGATGCGGGCAGTGCCACTATTCCTCAGAATGTCCAGCAGTGTGCCTGACGGACCCCCAGTGCTTTCACCACCCCTGTTTATGCATATCCTCCTTTGTTCTGGGAAAGATTTAAAGCTGCCTACAGTATACATGGAACATAATGAAAAAAATGATGTTAAGCAAATGAAGAAACAGGGAGAAGAGTATCAGTAGAGGGAAGATAGAGGCATGAGTGAGAGCCGTGTTCACTTTCTGCGCTGTCAGGACTCTGCAGCTCTCCAGAAGCCAGTGTGGCCCCGGTGGCACCTTGCATCTATGATAGAATTATGCCTGTGCTTCTAGCCCAGTGAGATAGATGAGCATGGGTCTTCCAGAATGATATCAGATGCTACTGATGTCACTAACATCAGTAGTAATTTGACACTAACAAATTTCTTTATATGAAGAAAAGTTGGTTAGGAACAGTCCATTTAAGCAATTGCAGCTGTCTTTTAAGAGAAAGGTTCACAGTCAATCTGCCCCTCCTTTTCTAACCTCTTTTCAGTTGGGGTCATTTTGCCAGTTCTAGCTTTCATATACATATGTGAAGAGAAAGAGATTTATTTTAATGAATTGGGCTTACAGGGTTGTAGGGGATTGGTAAGTCTAAAATCTGAAGGGTAGACCAGCAGGCTGGAGACCAAGAGGAGAGATGCAATCCAATCCTCCTAGCTAGTGTGAGGTGAGTCTTTGTTCTGTTTTAAGGCCTTCAACTGATTGGATGAGGCCGACCTACATTTCAGAGGGCAATCTGCTTTACTCAAAGTCCACCAATTTGAGTGTTAATCTCCTAAATAAAAACAACAACAAAACTTTTACTGAAACAACCATAACAATGTTTGACCAAATATTTGGGCATCGTGGCCCAGCCAAGTTGATGCATAAAAATTAACCATGCAGTCCCTCATCCTGTTACCATGTAGGCCACCCTGCAGCCGTCCTTTTGGTTTAGTGTTAAAGCATGAGTGAATGAATGAACCAGAAAAAGGGAGAATTATTTACATATATTTACACATATGTATAGGTTTTATACAATATATATACTCTGGATATACATATATTATAAATTATGTTTTTGTTTATTATTTTTTGAGACACAGTCCCACTCACCCAGGCTTAAGTGCAGTGGTACAGTCACAGCTCACTGCAGCTTCAATCTCCTGGATTCAAGCAATCCTCTCACCTTAGCCTCCCAAGTAGCTGGGACTACAGGTGTGTGCCAGCATGCCCAGCTAATTTTTTTATTTTTTGTAGAGAAGAGGTTTCACCATGTTGCCCAGACTGGTCTTGAACTCCTGGGCTCAAGCAATCCATCCACTTCGGCCTCCCAAAGTGCTGGAACTACAGACTGCAGAACTACAGAGCCACCGCACACGGCCTATATTTTGTTTTAAATAAAGATGAGCAAATTTGGTGAATAGAAAGCATTAAAAATGGGCCGGCGTGGTGGCTCATGCCTGTAATCCAGCATTTTGGGATGCCAAGGCAGGTGGATCATCCGAGGTTAGGAGTTCGAGACCAGCCTGGCCAACATGGTGAACCACCGTCTCTACTAAAAGTACAAAAAATTAGCTGGGCGTGGTGGTGGGTGCCTGTAATCCCAGCTGCTCGAGAGGCTGAAGCAGGAGAATCGCTTGAACTCAAGGGGCAGAGGTTGCAGTGAGCCGGTGCCATTGTACTCCAGCCTGGACAACAAGAGCAAACTCTGTCTCAAAAAAAAAAAAAAGAAAAGCCTTAAAAATGAAGAAACAAAAATGAAAGAAATTTGAATAATAGAGCTGAAACTCCAATAAAAATAAAATACTTTATATTTAAAAATATTTAGTGAAATAAATGAGACAAAGGCTGAATGGCAAATAATATGTATATATCTTTGTGTATATATGCAGAGACACAGATAAAACATTTCCATCCTGCCTCCTTTTATTTTAAATCTCATTTATATATACATAGAAAATTGGCACATTTTATATTCCCCACACTAGTGACTGCAAAGGCAATTAGAGCACTTTGGCATTTATTTTGTGCAATAAGAAGTGAAATGTGGTTTGATTGCTTCTGCACTGCCCCGGATGCCGTTCCACCTTCGAGAGTCCAGGTTGCTCTGTCCTTCTGAGTTTGAGTCTCTCTAGGAAGGATATCTAGGGAAGAAGATCCTGACTGAAAGTATCCTGGGGCCGGGTGCGGTGGCTCATGCCTGTAATCCCACCACTTTGAGAGGCTGAGGCAGGTGGATCACTTGAGGCCAAGAGTTTGAGACCAGCCTGGCCAACACGGTGAAACCCTGTCCTCTACTAAGTAAAATACAAAATTAGCTGGGCTTGGTGGCAAGCACCTGTAATCCCAGCTACTCAGGAGGCTGAGGCAGGAGAATCGCTTGAACCCAGGAGGCAGAGGCTGCAGTAAGCTGAGATCACACCACTGCACTCCACCCTGGCAACAGAGCAAGACTCCCGTCTCAAAAAAAAAAAAAAAAAAAAAGGCCGGGCACGGTGACTCACGCCTGTAGTCCCAGCACTTTGGGAGGCCGAGGGGAGTGAATCACCTGAGGTCAGGAGTTCAAGACCAGCCTGGCCAACATGGCGAAACCCCATCTCTACTAAAAATACAAAAATTAGCCAGGTGTAATGGTGCTTGCCTGTAATCCCAGCTACTCAGGAGACTGAGGCTGGAGAATCGCTTGAACTTGGTAGGTGGAGGTTGCAGTGGGCTGAGATCGCATCATTGCACTCCAGTCTGGGTGAGAAAAAGTGAAACTCCATCTCAAAAAACAAAAAAACAGAAAGAAAGTATCCCAAGAGACATAGGTTGAGCTTTGAAAATGCAGCTGTCCCTTGGTATCTGTGGAGGATGTTTTCCTACGACTTCCCATGGATACCAGAATCCAGTGATGCCCAGGTCTCTGATATAATGGTGTGGTAGGCCGAGTACAATGGCTCATGCATGTAATCCCAGCATTTTGGGAGGCTGAGGGGGAAGGATCGCTTGAGGCCAGGAGTTCACCTGGGCAACATAGTGAGACACCACCTCTAAAAATAAATAAATATAATAAATAAATAAATAAATAAATAAGCTCAGCATGGTGGCGCGTGCCTGTGGTCCCAGCTACTCTGGAGACTGAGGTGGAAAGATGGCTTGAGTTCAAGAGTGTGAGGCTGCAGTGAGCTATGATCATACCACTGCACTCCAGCCTGGGTGGCAGAGCAAGACGCTGTCTCAAAAAAAATAACATAAAATAGGGCTGGGCACGGTGGCTCACACTTGTAATCCCAGCACTTTGGGAGGCCGAGGCGGGTGGATCACGAGGTCAGGAGATCGAAATCATCCTGGCTAACACGGTGAAACCCCGTCTCTACTAAAAAATAGAAAAAATTAGCCGGGCATGGTGGTAGGCGCCTGTAGTCCCAGCTACTTGGGAGGCTGAGGCAGGAGAATGGCGTGAACCCGGGAGGCAGAGCTTGCAGTGAGCTGAGATTGCGCCAATGCACTCCAGCCTCGGAGACAGAGCGAGACTCTGTCTTAAAAAAATAAATAAATAAATAAAATAAATAAATAAATAAATAAAATGGTGCGGTATTTGCATATACCTACATACTTCCTCATGTATACTTTAAATCATCTCCAGATTACTTATAGTAGCCAATACAGTATAAATACTGTGTAAATTGTTATCTTGTATTGTTTTTCTATTTGTATTTTTTATTATTTTTTCTCCCCCTGGGGAATATTTTTGGTCTGAGGTTGATTGAATCCGAGGATGTAGAACCTGCAGGTATAGAGGGCCTGGTGTCCAGGAGACCCACCTCTGAGGTTCAGGGAAGAGAGGAATGGAGAGAACCCAGACCTGGAAGAAAGGAGGGGAGGGCTGGAGCAGGGCAGGAGCTTCCCCTCCCTCCTCCTCCCCCTCCTTCCCTGATCTCCCACCACATGTTCTTTCTTTTCTGCTTTAATTCCCTGCCCTCTGCCCCCCTTCCATTCTCACACATTTCCATTAGGAAGCACAAAGGGGCCCACCATAGGATCTGTGGGAAATGGAAATGGTGACTCCACATAGGAAACACAGCTCCACCTCATGAGAAGCCTGGGAAACGGGGATGACAGCAAGACAGTTTGGAAGGGTATTAAACAGGGAACGGCTAGATCCTGAATTCTGTCCAAATGAATGCACCTGTGAGTCACAATGAAACATGATTCTCTGGGCAAATCTAATATGTAAATTATTCACACCAGGTATTTTAAAATATTAAAAATGATGTTATACATCTATAAATACACTAGCATTTTGTTACTCAAAATAATATGGTGAGTCAGAATATAAAAATCACGAATGAAGTCCCTACCCCAAATCAGACGTTAGTTCCTCCCCAAAGCTGGTTTCCTTATTATCCCCATCCTCCTGAGGCAGCACACAAAAGTTATGAACTAAGATTCTGAAATCAAAGTGACTTTCATTCAAACTCCAGCTCTGTCAGGTACAAGCTGTAAAACCCTTGGGCAAGTTACTTAAATGTTTTTAGCCTCAGTTTTTTCATTTATAGAATAGGAATGGAAAACTATAACTAACATGACATCTTAAGTTTTTTGTGGCACGTTAATAAGATCGCATATATAAAATGTTTGCAATAGTGGCTGGCACACAGTAAGTGCTCATAAAAGCATCTAGTATTATTATCACTGTCAATGGTTTTCCATATCAATTTAGAACCTGAGTGGTGTCTTTGATTTTCTTACTCTTCTTCCAGATGATGACCTACTTTATTATACTTAATAACTATTTTTAACTTGTCTCTCTGTCCCTTTTCCCACAGCCACTACCCTAGTTCAGATGGTTGTAAACTTTCTAATCCTCCACTCAGCTAGCAGGCAGAATCGTCTTTCTAACTTAGATCTGAGAAATGTCTCCCTCCTGCTTGAAAAACAGTGATGACTTCCCCTTGCCTAGAACCAATTTCTTTTTTTCTTTTCTTTCTTTTCTTTTTTTTTTTTTTGGGGACGGAGTCTCACCCTGTCACCCAACCTGGAGTGCAGTGGCACCATCTCAGCTCACTGGCAACCTCTGCCTCCTGGGTTCAAGCAATTCTTCTGCCTCAGCCTCCGCCGAGTAGCTGGGCTACAGGCGCATGCCACCACACTCAGCTAATTTTTTGTATTTTTAGTAGAGACAGGGTTTCACGTGTAGCCAGATGGTCTCAATCTCCTGACCTCGTGATCCACCCGCCTGGGGCCTCCCAAGGTGCTGGGATTACAGGCGTGGGCCACCGCGCCCGGCCTCAATTTAATTTTATTACAGCATCCAAAATGATTTTCCACACCATCTGTCCCTATAGTAGATTGCATCACTGGCTTCAGTTCTTCATCCCTCTATGTCCTCTGTGTATCTGTGTCCTCTGTCCTTGTGGACTTTACAGCTCCTCCACTAAAGGTCAGAAGATATTTCCTCGACCCTTGGGCTTTGGATTGGCCATATGACTTGTTCTCTGGCACCTCTGCCACCCATGAGAGGTGCTGTGTGCCCAGGGCAGCACGAGAAAGATGTAAACAGAAGCACTCTAGCTGAGTCCAGCCTAGATCAGCCAACCCATAGATGTATGAGAAATAATAAAAAAGGGTTGTTTTAAGCCACTGAGCTTGGGGGTGAGTTGTTATGTAACAATAAACCACCAAATCCTTTCCATGTAACTTTGTCCTGCAAAACTCACATATGCTCCAATTACATGGAAGCACTCCCTGAATTCTCTGTGGCTACCTCCACTGGAGGATATCCTTCCTCTTTCTTTACCATCTTTTAAAACCCTATTATCCTTCTAGGTCCAGTTACTATGTCACAATTTCTGTCAAGCCTTCTCTGAAGCCCCCAACCAAATTTGTCATTGACTTCTTCAAAAAGCTCCCATATCCCTTTACCTATATCTCTGACATTCTAGTTATTGATGCACAAATCTGCTTCCCACTAGCTGCTTCTCCTTCTCTTCCTTTTCCTCCTTCTCCTCCTTCTCCTTTCTCCTTGTCCTCCTGCTCCTCCCTCCTCCTCTTCTTCCTCCTCCTCCTTCTCCTCCTCCTCGTCCTCCTGCTCCTCCTCCTCTTCTTCCTCCTCCTCCTCCTTCTCCTCCTCCTCCTTCTCATGGAGTTTTTGGTCTTGTTGCCCAGGCTGGAGTGCAATGGCACGATCTCGGCTCACTGCAACCTCCGCCTCCCAGGTTCAAGCAATTCTCTGGTCTCAGCCTCCCAAGTAGCTGGGATTACAGGCACATGCCACCATACCCAACTAATTTTTGTATTTTTAGTAGAGATGGCATTTCACCATGTGGGCCAGGCTGGTCTCAAACTCCTGACCTCAGGTGATCTACCCGCCTCAACCTCCCAAAGTGTTGGGATTACAGGCGTGAGCCAACTGCGCCTGGCCCCCACTTGCTTCTAAGTTCCATTAAGGGAGGTGTATCTGTATTCACCTATGTATTCTTATCAGTGCCCTATATGAAAAATGGAGTGAATTAATAAGGAGAGAAATAAGTTGAAATCCACTATTTGCTTTTATGACAAAAGAGGGTTGATCACATAATGATTTTCTCACATCGTGCCTGGTTTAAACTTCAACACTTGACACCACTGACACAAACTGGAAAACATTAGTGAAAGTGGAGAAAATCTGCTAAGATCTTAATTTGACTAGGCTAATGTTAAAGTGTAATTTTCAAAGGGGTGAAATTATTCTCATGCAAGTATAAAATGAACTCAGTACTAAAAGAGAGAACCAATACGATGTTAAGACTCATTTAAAGAGCATTTGAAACTAGGTAATATTAATATAAGCAATTTAAGAAATATTCAGATAAGAACTTTGAGTTGATACAAAATTGATTAATTACCTAGAGAACAGTAAATGATAACCTTTGTAAATATCTTTTCCACTAGACAGAAATTATTTGCATCTCTACCAGACAAAAATTTATACACTAACATGTAATTTCACTGAGTCTGGGAATTTTGATCAATAGTTTTAGCACTAATCAGTCATTATGGAATTATAATGCTTAGTAATCACCCAAACTATTTTGTAAGTCATTTAATTATCTAGATTTGGATTATAGCAGGAAGGCATGTTAAGTCAATTAAATATTTACTGACTGCCTCTGTGTGCAAAAAAATACAGGCATTATGGACTAAATATGACTTATTCTCTGCCTTCACATTTTAACATTGTAAATTTTTTAGTTTGCTTTATTCTTTAGAGTTTATGATAAAATTTCCTGAATAGTTTGATTTGTTCTTTGCAACAGCCCTGCATAGTAAGAATGGCAGGTGTGACTATGTCCATTTTATTTGTAATCCATACCTTAGTTCTGTAACTTGGTCGGAGTCCTTCAGCTTGTAAGTCACACATACAGTCTAGATTCAAAACAGTTTCCTGCTTTTGAGTCCAGTGTCCCTCTCCACCTGGAGCTCCCTTCTGGAGCATCTCTTGAAATAGTTTGTTGATCATGTCTTATGGTTTTCTATTTACATTTTCAAAAAGCACTTTAGAGCTGAGTCAGCAAACTGACAGAACCCATGGAACTAACCTGGCTCAAAATATGATTTATTTGGCCTGCGTGGGGTGATGACATTTTTAAATTTAAAAATAATAAGATTTGGGGCTCTTTTTTCTTTCTTTTCTTTTTTTTTTTTTTTTTTTTTTTGAGATGGAGTCTAGCTCTGTTGCCCAGGCTGGAGTGCAGTGGTGTGATCTCAGCTCACTGCAACCTCCGCCTCCTGGGTTCAAGCGATGCTCCTGCCTCAGCCTCCCAAGTAGCTGGGATTGCAGGCAGACACCACCACGCCCAGCTAATTTTTTGTATTTTTAGTAGAGACGGGGTTTCACCGTGTTGGTCAGGCTGGTCTAAAACTCCTGACCTCATGATCCGCCCACCTTGGCCTCCCAAAGTGCTGGGATACAAACGTGAGCCACCACGCCCGGCTGGGACTTTTCTTTTTAAAAATGGTAAGTTTTGGCCGGGCACAGTGGCTCATGCCTGTCATCCCAGCACTTTGGGAGGCTGAGGCAGGCTGATCACCTGAGGTCAGGAGTTTGAGACCAGC